>NW_019671916.1:864658-928991 GCF_002708625.1 Rhizopus microsporus ATCC 52813 | reverse complement strand
CAAAAGTTTGAGCTTTCGTTGTCATGAATCTATTTCTTTTTATTACTTGGTGAAGCACTTTCGGAAAATGTAGACGCTGATCGAGCGGCCTAGTTTCAATTTGTATCTAACCATTAAAGCTTCTTGTCTTCTTTTTTCTTCTTCCTTTTGTCTTGCTTCTTCTTGCATTTTTCTTCTTCTTTCTACTTCTTCTTGTCTTGACCGTTCTCTTTCTTCTTCTTCAGCTTTCATGCGAGCTCTTTGTTGAAGCTGTTCTTGTTCTTTTCTCGCATTCATTTCTTGTTTCTTTAATTCAGCTTCATATTCATCCTGAAACTTGACATAAGTAGCCGGAACTATACCAGATTTTCCATCTTTATGCTCAATTGTCCACCAGTCAGAGCTGCTGACATAATCTGTTACTAATATCTGTTCATTCTCGTCCAGTTGTGTTTCTTCTTTATCTTGAGGGTCGAATTTGTAGAGGGCAATTGCCCATTTTGGTTCACAAGCAGGTGTGTCTATACTTGTACCTGTTTCTTTTGGTGAAGTTAATTCTTCTGTATAGTTACGGGGAATAAGACCAAATTGATCATCTTTTGTTGCTGCAAAGTACCAATCAGGATCATCCTTATAATACAAGGTCATTACATCATCAATTTTAAAGGAAAGTTCTTCGGATGATTGTGCCTGATAGTCATACAATGCTTTTACTGTTCCAATAGATTTATTCTAAAAATAGAAAGAGTTGAGCAAACCCTTTTTATATGTGTGTAGCAGCCACGAACTTTTTCAATATAGTTGGAAGGGACTAAGCCAATAGGTCCATCAAAGTCTTTTGTTACAAGTTGAGCTTTATACCAATCAGGGTCATCTTTGTCAATTATCAAAAGGGTGTCATCTGCTTTTAAGGATAATTCTTCATTACTCCGAGACTGGTAATCATAAAGGGCAGTGCATATATCAATAAACTTCATATGTATTATGCTTTTTAAAAAAAGAGAAAGAGAAAGAAAGGAGTGTGTGTGTGTTTTATATAAGGACAAGAAAGAAAAGAGGTGTTTATAAAAGCAAAAATATCATCGTGATATTGATGACACATGAAGGAGAATTGAGAGGCCGACAGACCGAATTAGATTGGAAGACCAAATGCTGAGCTGGCTGGCGTTTTATTGTTTAAATGGATATAAAGCAAGTAAACTATCCTTATAGTAAAGCTACTTTAGATGACTTGTCTTTCTGAGCATTTGTCAAGGACATTTTTTCATTGATTCTTTACAATAACTAAAAATGTGAATAGGATTGAGTTCTCTGTGTGAATAATATGGTATTGGCAACCTCTGTTATCCAAATATTGCTCTACTTTTATCACTGTGTCCATAATCATAATAAAGAAACTTTATCCCATGATTGCAAATAAGGGGAAGCAAAGACTTAATATCAGATAATTACCACTGATAAAGTTGAAGTAGCTCACTGCAAAACTATAGGCACTTGCTCAAAAATGAAATAAAAAAGTCGTTTAATTATAGTGTAAAACTTTGTCTACAATAAAATAAATAATCATCAAAGACAGCATATGCGATAAGTTTATTTAAAAGAACAGAATAAACAACAGTATCCTCTGAATGTTGTTAGTTACAGTCATTCTATTGTCATCCTTTTTTTTTTTTTTTTTTTGTAAGCTAATTCCGTTATGTAGCCGGTTATTGTGGGTAATTAAGCTAAGAATACAGTTAAGAAGAATAATTTTATTTGATGATAATTTTTAATGGCCAATAAATACATAGCATTTTCATGCTGTACTGCCTGGGTCAGGTCGCAGTGAGAAGGAATGAAAAACCTTTTTGGGATTAAAGGGAAAATGTAAAATTATTACGTATTAGAGATGATAGTTAACTATCTGAAAGTTTTTGCTGAATGTAACAAAGGGCTCACCAAGATGGTTTGAAGCTTCAGGGAACTGAGAGTGAGCTAAGTAGTCCATTTCGAGTAATATTGCATATATGGAAGGCCAACGAATGAGCCAGGCATCGATTGATTTCCTCACCTTCTTGGTAAGGAATGTTGGTGGTAAGAAGTTTAAAAGATGGGAAAGCGGATCGTCAATAGATTTGGGCAGCTGAAGGCGGTTGTGCATACCTAAACAAGAAAAGTTATGCAAGTGTGAAAAAAGTTCATTTGGAAGAAAGGGGCAGGCTTAGGGTTTACCAAGAGGTAATCAACCAAGTCGTCATCGCACGCAACGAGACCGTTTATTTCTTGTCATTGGTATTCGAAGAATGGGGTCAACAATTAGATCATTACGGCAATGGGACAGAAGTTTAAATGCTTTTCTTGGAGCTTGGAACGGTGGTTGTCAATCAGGAACTGTCTTCGTTTTCTAATAAAATTATTATGAGACATAGCTTCAAGATGCTCATTGCTGATTGATGTCCATAAAATTGATTTGGGTAGTTGGAACCATTTCGAGATACGTTGCGATTGTATGTATGGTAGCAGTTTTGTTAATAATGCATCGTCTGGTAGGAAGGAGGTTCTGAAAAGAAATTATGCTTGAAGTATGGAAATACGATCCTTCATGTTCGGTAAATTTGTTAAGTGTAGCATTACCTTGGTAAAGGTGAAGGGTCGTTCGCCGAAAATTTGACGAATGCATTGGCTTTGGCAGTTTTCGAGAGATTGAATTTCTCGTAGATTAAAGGTTGTAATTGCTAGACCATATTCTAGTTGTGGCCGGACTATCTGGGCATAGAAACGTGCTGAAAGGAGGCAATCAAGCCCATTTTTGTTGACTCCAAGAGTAATAAGTTATCTCATCGCTCTAAGTGCTTTGTTGATGTTTTTTTGTAAAAGTGCTGATTTGTCGGCAATACCACCGGATTTTATAGGAACACCAAGGTACGGGAAGTAGTCTTCGTTGGGTAGTTCACTATTGTAGAGGTATTATTTTTGACGTGTAGGGTTGGGATCAATAACAACGCACTTTTTAGGATTGCATCGATAACTTAAAGACTGTGCCCTTTGCATTTGGAAAGGAGGGAGTGCATTGAATCAACATCGTCCACATACAATAGGCTGTTTAACTTTGGAGCGACAATGAGAGGGTCATTAAAATCTGTGTCGACGAAAGGTGCTAGTCGTAAGAAATTTGGAAGGTTATTGATATAGACTGAGTATAGGTAAGGTGATAATACAGACCCTTGCAGGACGCTAGTTTCTGGATGAAAACGGGAGGAGTTGTGGTTACTGACGTGTATGATGAGATAACCATTACAATAACTCGAGTATAATTTTACAGTAGAGTGTACATTCTACTTTGTATTTCTCTACCGCATGTGAAAAGAAAAGAATAAGCGTACTGACAACATTGATAAATAATCACACCATTGATATTAATATAAATAGCAGCCATAGATTCTCTACCCAGGTAAACCCTCATACAAACTTTATAATATTTAGCTCTTCTTAATAAAGAATCGAACTCGCAAGTCATTGACTCAATAGTCTTTTTACAATAACAAAGCTGAATACAATAAGACTGCAGTAAATATATTCGAGACTTCAAATTTTTCCTTTGAACACCAAAAAGAGAAATTTACTGACTTATTTATAATGGAAATTAAGAAAGACGATAAAATCAATTTAGAGCTTCAAGTCATGCTGAACCAACTAATTTTGTTAAACGTTGCCGAACCCGTTGTTTATGGGATTGTGATTAAAGGTAATAATATATATGTATACCGTATAGCGATATATATAAATGTAACTTTATAATTTATAGAGCATGAGCCTAAAATTTACCAAATGACTTTCAAGAATGGCATTTATCTCGTATGTGACAGAAAGATTGTATTTATCGAGAAATACAAAGGATGTTTGCCTTGTTCCTCGCGTGGTTACAATTTTTTGATGTAGTATACGAATTTATGAAGCATCGTCATAATTACGCGAGAGCTAAGTGATCTTGATTGTTCCCGCCCTCCTCTCTCTGCTTTCTTCTCGGTTTGTTTGTTTGTTATATTCTCACTCAAGAAGATAAAGGATCAAAAGAAAAGTTTTTATATTACTGTGTTTTATTTTACAAAGCTCGAAGTGTAATTAATAAACTTAGTTTCGTTAGACTACTATAAGTTCTCTTTTTTTTTTCACTGGTTTTGTGATGAATATATTGATGGTCAAAATTCCTACTGCTTGCTAGGAATTTCTACTGAATCTCAAAAAATTCTACTGGCAAAGCACTATAGTAGGCACTTTATGTCGAATATGGTACAATAAAAATAGTAGATATTTATTTCTTTTTTAGGTAAATATATATACTTATAAGTGTGTGTGTGTATAATATACAAAGTGGTGATGATATACAATCATAAAAGATATATGAATAAGATCGGAAATGGAACAAGCTTTCTTTATATATCCTATACACGTCTCCAACCACCGCCATAAGGATAGCGTTCTTTCCAACCTCTATAGGTAGCAGAATCACGTCGAATCATACACCATTGAATTAAGGAACCAACGAGAGCAAGACCTAAACAGCCAGCGAGCATACCCCTTAAAGCAGGTGTTGCGTCAACTACTAAATCCATAGTTCTTGCATGCAGGAGTTGATTGACAAGTTCCAAGAATCCGGTCTTGACGTAGATATCGACACCGACAAAGATAGCAAAAGAACCAATGAATGCAGTAGCAATGACAAATACTGGACGTTCGAGGAAAGCGATGAGAATAACACCAGCAACAACAAAACAAACAATCAAGATAGCTCGACCCCAATTGGACTGAATAAGACCATTTGTATTCCATGACAACAACCAAAGGGCAGCCAAGTAACCAAGCAGAGCGCCTAATAGGTACACTGCTAAAAAGAAGCAGCAACATAATAATCCACCACAGAGAACACCGGCAACAATACTGACAACCAACAAGATCGTATCCGTATTAGCTCCGTAATCTGCTTTGGCATTTGTCAGGACAATAAAGGCAACATTAGCGCCTACATAAAATCCAACGATGAACATTGTAAAACTTTGAAATACGCCTAATTGAATTTTATAAAATATTAGTTATTGTCTAGCAACAAATCAAAATAAGTGAATGTACCTCCAAGAAAACATAGATAACCACCCGTAACAAAAGCAACTACACTAAATACGATACCATGTACTGTCACTGTATGACCGGCAACTATTGTTAAAAAGGTTAATAAACAATAATATCAAGTAGTAATAAGTGTTACATGTAATAGTGGCTGAATTTCCATCAACACTTCCAATAGGTGCAGCATCGGCAAGGAATGTACCAAGAATAGCCAACAATAGGAATAAATACAATGTAGTATTTCGTTTAGAGAAAAACATAATAATAATAATGAATAAAAGCAAGAAAAAAAAAAAAAAGAAAGTTTTAGGGCATTTTTATACATGTATTTTTGTGCCGATGATTTATTTATAAATAGTTTCTTGGCGTAACATAAATTCCGTTTATTCAAGGCCTCATGGTTGCTTTGTGATACGTTGCATCAGCCACATCACCTCCTCCTTTCCCTAACGACGCTCGGGATCAGCCAAGCGATGAATAGTGACATAAGGGCCAGGTACTAAATTACTTGCATCTAAATAGAAAAAAGTTAGTATCATATAAGGGGAACCTTTATTTGATTTACCTTGTGGAGTAATTAAAATATACTGTGATGAATTATCCCCAGCAGCGTTCATCTATATCAAGAAGTGTATTAGTGGACAATGCTCTTCTATATTACTCCTAATACATACGATCATGTTCATTGTCTGTTTTCTATTCACAGCATCCATAAATACATCAAATTCATCAAGACTAAATTTCTATTAGTGTCTATTTAAATGTAAATTACAGTGAAACTTACCAAATAACAGGCGAACTAATACTTTGCCATAAAGACAAGAGTAAACTGATCTGGGAGTATGACTTTTCACCGCCGGATAGTGATCTTGAATCCTTTTGTCGGCTTCCCTTACTGTATTGATCACCTGTAGCAACCCGGATTTCTAACTTCTTTGCCCTGTGGTTAAACTTTAATGCTCCCTCATCTCCTCTCTTCAAAAGGTAATATGCAAAATATGTCTTGGCAGCGAGCGCTATGTAATCTCTAAACGTTTCCCACCTTTCCACGCGATGGCTTAGCATTTTTCCTAATGCTCTACATAGCTTTTCCATGTGTTCAATCAGGCTTTTTGCGTCTTTCCATTCTTGCATAACCCTAATCGCTGTTGCTTCAATTTCAGCCACAGAGGCGCCGATATCTTGTGCTATGCGCTCTGCTTGGCTTTCAAGGTACCTTATTTCTTTTTCAATATCCGTAGGATTTCTATTGGTTTCCACTCGATTAGGGTATTCGTCAATACTATCCTTTATCCATTGTTTAACTAGCTTTTCGCATTCTATATACTGTGTCTTGCGGGCTTCATATCTCATCCTGTCGTTCTCTTGATCGGCCTTGAACCTATCCGACTCGTTCATAGCCTCTCTTTTTTGTCTTTCAAGTTGTTCAATCTTTTTTCTATATCCATTTGATACGCTTTCTTTAGCATTCTCTCTTTGTTCAATAACACGGATCTTCTTCATGACTTCTTTAAGTTCGCTATGAACCTTTTCCTTTTGGCCTATGATACTCTTAAATTGCTGAGCATAGTTACGGATCGTCTCGTCACACTTTCTGATATCCTCTTCGTACATTTGTAAGTCAACAGGCTCATCCTCTTTAAGCTCGTCTTGCTTTAGTTCAATTCTATTTTTAAGGTTTCCAATTTCTTTTTGTAGTATATTGTAATGACTTCGACATTCATGATAACGTTTTCTCACTTCGCCCATCAAGATGTCTACTCTCTTAATTTCTGCAGTAAGCTCGTCGTATTCTTTTCTTAGTTGAACAGCTTCCTCTTTCTTTTCTTGGATTTGCTTTCCGATGTCTGTATGGAACCGTGGGAGTCCCCTGTAGGGCTCTAGTGTATCTGTCTTCATACCCTTTTTACCACCTACTTTATGTCCACTACTAGTAAAGCAGAGCTCGACATTACGTGGTCTGTTCCTCATCAATCGATCAGCCTCTTCACGGTTTTCCATTAGAATAGTGGATTCAATTTTGTTAGCAATGATCATCTGACGCTTAACCCACTCGTCTTTGAATGTCAAGGCTCTTAGCGCTGTAAGGTGTTGTTCATCAGGCTCGCCCTCTGCATATTCAAACAAATCGTAAGGAGCAACCATCACAGGAATATAGCTCATGTTATTTCTTTTGAGAATCTCTATAAGAAGTTGTTTATCTTGGAAGCTTTCAACTACAAACGCATTCAGGGTTTTGCCCAAGTAGGATTCCAAGATATTGGCATACTGGGAATACTTGAGCTGAACGAACGTGCCAAAGGGTCCAACAGGACGTCTCTTTTGCCAACGATTTTCGCGACGAATCTCTTCCAGAACCTTTGGCATATTTTCACCGTAAGCTGTGAGATGATTGCCTCGCTGAGTCTCCATACTACGAACTTGGTTTTGAAGTTGAATAGCCTGGTTTCTTTTAAGTGATGATTCTCGTTCCAAGCCTTCCTTTTTTTCTTTGAGCTTCTCCATTTCCTTTTCCAAGTCTTCCTGTTCCTTTTCTACTTTTTCACGTTTCTTTCTGCGCTCTTGAACCTTTTCTTGCATTTTATCGATTTCTTCTTGAATATCCGTTCGCTTCTTTCTGCTATTCGCTTCTAGCTTGGCGGTTTCAGCTTCCAGTAGCTTCTGATTCTGCTCTCTTTTAGCCTTTGTAATTTTCACGTCTCGATTGATTGCAGCTAAATCCATCTATATACACAAAAATGAGACTACTAAAAAGACACAATTGATCAACACTTACATCAAAATTACGAACTGAATCTTCTAACTTTTGCTTTTCTGCTGATAGCTTATTCTTTTCTTCTTCATCTGGATTCGGTCCATTCTTAAACTCTTCCCAATCGGCTCTTACTTTCTCGATAGATTCAGTCTTTTGTCTAATTCTCAGTTTACTTGTCTCATGTCTTTCTTGAGACTCTTTGTAAGTCCTTTCTAATAATTCAACATCCCTTTTGAGTTGAGCAGCTTCTTTTTCTTTTGCAATGATCTGTGACCAAACAAGTTCATTATTCAATGCATCAATCTTACTGTCTATCTCCTTGGCTTCCTGAATATCCTGTTGTCGTCGTGCTGCCTCATTGGCTCTCTCCAACAAAGCAGGTAAGGCTTGCTTCTTACGTTCGATCGTTTTCATTGCTGTCTCCAGACTCTCACGTACGCTGTCAAAATCATTTCGTAACTGTGTTAACTGTGTGCCGTGCATAAAAAGTCTATACTTGTCTTCAGAAGAACTGTCGCTAAGAAATTTTCTAGCCATGTCCTGAGTCAAGACAACAAGTGGGTTATTGACCATAATATTCATATGATCCAAAATAGCAACCAAATCCTCCTTTTTTGTTGAAATAACTCTGCCAGAAGAGTTCTTGATCTTGTAAGGTGAGGCACCGTCACGGTTGAGTCTACGTTCGACAATGATATAATCAGGAAATATATCTGGTTTATATGCGTGTTCTCCGCGGTTGGTAATATGAATAGTGATGATTGCAGCACTATAAAAGTTCATTAGTGGCTCATTTTACTTTCTATTATAATTCTTTACTTTGTGCCTTCTTTGATCAGTGAAGAGACTGTCTTTGCACGATTGGTCATACTAGCATTGGCCCCAAGAGCAATCGTAAGTGCTGTCAAAATGGCGCTCTTACCACTTCCGTTATGTCCAATAACAAAGTTGATCTTGGGTCCAAAGTCGACTTTTAAATATTTATGACACATAAAGTTAACAACCTCAACCCTTGCAATAGTGCCATATGTCATAATATCCTATACATTGTACATTGTTGGCAGAGAGTTTTTTTTTTCTTTTTTTTAACTTGATTGTTACCAAATCATTAAATTCAACGGTCTGACGTGAAGATTGTGCCACTTGTGGTGTAAAGACTAAATCATTATCCTCTAATTCGTCTTCTTCCGATTCATTTGTAAACCTTTCCTCTTCTTCTTCCTCTTCATGTCTGGCAATCTTTCTTGATCTCTTTTCTTTAACTAATTCAGGCGATTCCTACTTTTGATCATGAGAAAAAAAAAAAGATGCTGCAGGGAATTCAAGGTACTAACATACGTCAGAAGGTTCATCAAGTGAATCATTAGAAAGACGACGTTTTAAGGATGGCATTTCTATATAAAGGATTGCGTAGTGTTTAGAAGAAGAAAAAAAAATGAAAGTCTCACTTTTAAATGCAGGCGCATCTTTTGTATGTCTTTTTACAATTTATGTGTGAGATTTATTAGAGAGCAAAAAAGACGAATTACATACAATAATATAGTAATACTTTGAATTATAACAAGTGTTGGGCAGCAACAATAGCAGCCAAACCAACAGCAACCATAACCTGAGCTGGGTTGCTGTTTTGAGAAGCAGAAGAAGCGTGAGAGGCACCGGCACCCTGTGAAGTTTGGCTGGAAGTAGAAGAAGATGAAACAGAGGCAGGAGTAGCTACTGCACCAGAATTGTTGGTGTTACTATTAGCAGAAGAAGAAGAAGAAGGGGCAGAGTTAGCAGAGGGAGTAGAATCAGAGGAACTTTGAGCAGGAAGAGGGCCACCAGTTCCACCTTCGATGGTAAAAGCACCCGTGAAAGCAATGTCTGGAGAAGTACCAAGTTCAAAAGCATCTAAAGAATATATTTGTTATACATGAAAGCTTAAAATAGGCTGCTTATTGCTTACAATCATTGCCATCAGGAAGCTCCTTGGGGACTTTCCAAACGTATTTCATGTCATTAGCGTTTACATTAGTAGCAATAGTCATAAGAGGTTGAAGGGCAGTAGCAGGGCCTTTAGCCAAAACGATCTGAGGGATAGTAGATACTTTTGAATTGACCCAGGAGATAATCACTTCAGTTCCGGCCTTGACACGAGTATTTGCCAAAGGAGATGTAATAGACACGATGGGAGTTTGTGCAGAGACAAAAGAGACAATATAAGCAGCAGAGACGAGTAATGCAGCGAGTTTCATATTAAAAAAGAGATATTGTAGATGAAAAGGACGAGAGTTTTTTTTTTTTTTCTAGGATAGTGAACTCGTATTTATACTCATTTTCTTTAAGGAGAAAATAATAAGGAAACAACAAAAAGAAGTAGTGATAAAAAAGTGATCGTGTTCAGGGAGGCAGTAAAGAGCGAATACTTTTCCCTTTGAAAACCTGATGCTTTAGAGCAACTTCTCCTTACATATTATAAAGCTTGTTGCTCCTGATGCCTTGAACGTTGTTTACTCCTATAAACTCATGGAAATGATCTATCCTACTTTAGATAAGGCTCTCTATTCTATTCCCCTCCCCCTTTTTTTTGACAGAAAATCTATTTCTTTCTGGCTGACATGTATGTTTTGTCTATCAATCCAATTGATAAAGTTTTGCTCCTCTTTTGCGTTAATCTAACCTCTCCTTCCCCCCCCCTCCTAAACATTATTTTTGATCAACATATACTTGAAATAAATGATCTTTATATTAAACGAGCGTGGCATTCAAGTTAGAATGGTCAATTAAAGTTGAAGGATATGGAGATTTATGAATCGTTGAATTAATATGAGACTATTTATCACAGTTCTTTAAGATTGGATATGATTGCTTTATTACGTAGTTATTATTTTAGGTTATTGTTGTGTATGTACAAAGGGCTTGTTTATATATATTTTACATATCAATTATATATATATATTATATATATATATATATACAACGTATTACAGTCTCTGACAATAGTTAATAGGAACCCAACCAGATGAATCACTATCCTTAAGTGTTCCATACCACCAATCTGGATCCATGTGATCTTCGTCTTGGTGTACAACTAGGATATCACCTCTTTTCACATTCAACTTGTCTTTTTCATATGGCTGATAGTCGTAAAGCACCACACATTCAAAGTCATGTGGGAGGTTTTCCTGTGATGTAAAACTTGGTTGGGATGTGTAGACTTTGCTAGATGCTATAGATAAATAATTAGTAATGTGTTGTTCCTGAGCAAAAAACGTGGTTTACCTGTAGAATTTAATGAATGTAAGGATCGTAAAGATCGTTGGTCAAAAGAAGAGCTACTTTCTGTTCTTGTCACATAACGATCAGGATGCAGTATATCAATTTGATCAGCAATGACCTGTAGTCTTTCATACTGCTGCATATATTTTGTGATAATCTCCGCATAGCCTGACGCTGCCTTCTCTCCCAAATGCTGCTCGACTAGCTTTGTCCATTCTCGTTGCATGAGTTTATAAAACTTGGTTTGAACATGCGCTAATCCACCAACGAGAATATCAAAATACTTGGCAGTCAATTCAAAGAACTTGGGAAGTTCCTCCACAAGTTGTGCATTGATAGAAACGTAGGCATCAGCAGACTCTTGAAGCGCTTTGTCTGGGATATCCCCCTTAGATTTCATGTCTCGTACCCGATCATAATCTATCATCTTTAATGACCGTTTATGAATCACTTGAGCTGGATTTTCAAAGACCTTTAAGAATTCATCAATGCGACTATAGACAAACCCACGGACGTCATTATCCTAGTCAGAGTAAATAAGCCATACTATTGTTAAAACTCTTTTCCTTACTAATTCTCTAGATAGCGATACTGATAAGTGAGACGCCATTTTACTAAATTCTTGTATGTTTGACATGCTCTTCACTCGAACACCACCCCAAGAGCTGTAGAATGTATCAAAGTTACATGCAAGTTGATGTAGATTTTCAAACATGATCTTTATATGTCGCACCCAGCCCTGTACGTCTCTAGCCAACTGTCGAATGTTTTCTTGCTGTTCTTCAAATTTTGTATGTAGTGCTTCAAACAGAATATCGTGGGTTGGTTCCACAGCAAAGCCTGTTGCTTGCTTTAAACGCTGAGCACGTCTCGTGAATTTTTTGTTGATACCATGTCTATTAAAACAAATAAGTCTTTTGTATATAAATCGTTATACACACAGTCGTCTTACACCACCTAATAAAGACATTAGTTTTTCTAGTCTCCCTTTCAAGCATTTGTTTCTCTTTCTTACATTAATATCTGTCTTCTTTTTATCACCAACTATTTTCTCCACAATATCCTTTCTTCTCTTGATCTCATTAATATTCTCTGCTACTTCTTCTATTTCTTTGAGCGCAGAAGCAAGATCATCATGATCCAAATGTGTAGGCGAGGTAAGCGTTAGAATCTCTCTTAATAACAGTGGATATTTGAGGACTCTCTGCACAGGTTTAATCAGTAAACTACCTAGATCCCAGCTAGTTGTTTTCCCCTGAAGCTGCTCTTGACATTTCTATTCACATTATTAAAAAAAAGAGTTGTTTTTTTTTTTTTTAGTTATTCTGAACATACTACTTTTTAGTTTTTCAGCAGCTTACATTTAAAAATGCCTGAGCTTCTGCCTGTGTCTCCAGTTCCTGTAATCTTAACACAGCATCTTCGTGCCTCTTGCAGTAGTCACTATAAATACTATCTATGGTACGCATCTAAAGATACAAAGGTAAGTAAAACAATAGAGCAAATTGTTGAGACTCACTGATTCTCTAAAAGCTGTTCCTATCGTATCCTGTTCATATGAGTGTTCGAGTAAGACCACAAATGACTTTTCAAACTCGACAATATCCAACAGGTTGCTAAATAAATGCCGTACATCTGACCTTGAAAGACACTCTACAGCTTGATCATAGTATATCTCCTTTAGTAGTGACATATCCTTTTGGTAGGCTCTTTCTGTCTCGAGCAACTCTGTCATGACCTTTTTACGCTTTGATCCTGTGACTTGAGGTGATACTGTACCAAATGAATCTACTGTTTCGGTTGTAGGCTGCCTTCGTATAGAATTCTTGAGTGCTTCTTGTTGCTGTTGAGGGGTGTTGTTATTACTACTACTGCTACTAAACCAACTGCTAATCATACTCGAATGCCAGCCTTTCTTGTTTGAGTATTGTGAACTGGAAGTAGAAGATGTGCTCACGATGCTACTGTTTCCAGTTTCTGTGCGAGGAATAACGTTGGGCATATATAAAGAAGTGTCTGGTCGTGATCGAGGTTGTTCAGGCATTTCATTTCTTAATTTGGGTTTGGTGGGTAAAGTAGGTGGACCAGTTCTAGCAGGTATAATCACTTTCTCGGGTAATGCTGGTCCTGTCTTGGAAGGTTTCAAAGGTATTGGTGGTCGATAGTGGGTCTAGTAAAGCAAGTTAATACATGTTCTCTCGGAGAGTTTATTTTGTAATAACCTTGGGCTGAATAGGTATACTTGACTCGTTTTGAAATTTCGCACGAATGTCTTTAAAGGTAAGTGGAACTTCGTCTATTATTTGCTCCCTTAGCAAAGGAGGCTTCGATGGTGGAGTTGGCTTATCAAGATGACTTGGTTCAAATACACGCGAAAATCTGTTTATACTTTGACGTGATTGTGGTCTACGCTTTGTCTCTAATATCCTCGAGAAGGCGTCATTTCCATCCATGTTATTATTATGTGATTGTATAAATATAGAAAATAGAGAAAGAAAGAAAGCCTATACACAAAAGGTTGGAAATTGAAATATACACATGCGCATTTTCAGCCTCAGCGTTCTTCAATTCATGAGCAACTCTACGTTTTATCTACTGTCAACTAGGACAAATGATTACAAGTTGAGCAATCAATTGATCTGTTTCAAGGTACATAATATGTCTTTTTTTTAAAGAAAAAAAAAAGTCTAGAATATAGAACCCATCATACACTGATGATAATAATAAAGAAGCTTAATTTGGGGTATCCTTTTTTATTTACTTTACAGGCTTAAATTTTCACAAAAAGCTTCCCATTAGCCATGATCATACGTAAAATAAACATAATGATGGCAGATACCATCGTCACAGAACCTCCAAATTGAATAGCAGCTGTCCAGTTGTAAGCATTCAATAGCTTTCCTATCACTGGTGTTCCTACTAGGTTACCAAATACGGTTGTCATATAAGCCATACCAAGCCCACGCTGAATGTTCTCCACTCCAACGATATCTGCTGTGGTCACAGGTAATAAGGAAACAAAGCCGCCTGCCGTCAAACCGTAAAGAACACAGAAGGCAATAAAGGAGGCATAAGTAGTGGAGAATTGCCAGAGAATCATGGTAAATAGTGCTTTATGATTTATAACATTTAGCTTTGTATTCAATTCTTGTTTGTTATTTTCTTACCTGCCAAAAAAGTAAATGTAAACATGGTATTAAATCTTCCAACGCGATCTGCAAGATAGCCTAACGCAATACGGCAGATAGCATTTGTCGCCGACATAACGGAGATCATGGCCGCACCCGCAGATGCGTCTAAACCAAGATGCTGGGTAAATTGAGGAGCCAAGAAAAAGGGTGTGACATAACCAAAAGGTACAAAGAAACTGAAGGCAAGAAGCAGAATGTACCTTGTATTCATGAGACTCAAGTCAAACACATGATACCATTTATTTTTCCCCCCCTTCATAGGAGGCGGTCTGTAACGTGAATTGGCTAAGGCAGTTGAAATACAGAGTAGACCGAAACCAAAGGCGCCCTGTACTCGTAATGAATTGCGATATCCGATATTTGCAATCAAGTTTTGTGTCATGGGCGACAAACAGACACCACCAATGCCTGATCCGCTGACTGCAAGTCCAGTTGCTAATGCTCTTCGTCTAGTAAACCATTGCGAAGGCAAGGTAACTGAAGGTGAAAAGACAAAGGCCGAACCAAATCCATACAAGATACCCTGAGACAGATAGACATGCCAAAGCTCGGTAGCAAAACTTGCCAAAATTAATCCAAGCGGCGTAAGAATTGTGCCGATCACCATCGTTCCTCGAAATCCGAGTTTTTGAATAACAGGCGTCATAAAGACTCCCAAGCCTAATAGCATCGAATTTGCAGATGTGCCAACAAAGGCAATTCGAAATAGATCTGTCTTATCAGCATAGATTTCATTTACATATCTAGACCTATGTGTTAGTCGACTTTAAGGAGTGCTAATCATCTCTTTTACATCTTTTGATAATTTCCCCAGGAAAAGACGGTTCCGAATACAAAAAAATTTACAAGAAAACAGGAAATGACCGAGAGCCATCCAGGATTCCGTAGGCCTTCAGTATGATATGCCTCTTGTTTAAATTCGGGTTCTGATGGCTCTTCTTTACTATCAGTTGCTTTAGTGCTATGGTCTGTCTTTGTTCTGGATAATGTTTGTGTAATTTCTTCGAGGGATCCCAAGGCGGGAAAGGGTGCATATTCTAATACAGGTGGATAGTGTTCTTCGTGCTCTATAGATGATTGAACTGTTCTTTCATCACTATGTTGTGACTTGGTTGTATCTTCATTTGTTGTCATCGTTATTCAAGTGGAGAAGAAGAAGAAGAATTCAGCAAGGTACAACAATTAAAGATTTTGTTACACTTGGATCAGTAAAGGAAATGGGTAAAAGTTGACGCAGAGCGACGTTGACCTTCTGAATTTGCCATTTTTATATCATTTCTCGACATTTAAATAATATCAAGTATTTTATTAAGCGTTAAAGCAAGAAAAATACGTTGCATGGACAAGAAGAGACATTAAAAGCTCCTTTGGATTCAAAGGCAAGAATAAAGTTACTGAGAGTGTTCCATTCAAAGAGATGATTTCCTCGGGAAAGTAGGCCTTGCTGATGACCTCAGATTTAAATTCAGAAAAAATGACAGGATATGATTGGCGTGCTCTTTCAGTTGTTGATCCAAGACAATAACTACGTTTTGATACAATCAATAGATTCATTAGGCTCTACGTTTTGATACGATCTATAGAGTGATTGACAACTGTTGATATGAACTGGGCGTTACCATGAGTTAGTATTTTGGAGAGTGTATAAAATGTACGATAATTTTCTCGTAAGTGGAGTTTGCTACAGTCTCAGTAGTTGCAATCGCAACTACGCGAGTAATTGACCAATGCATTGTGGGAAGCTCTTCCGCAAAAAGCAAGTGCCAGTGTCCAAATGATGGTGATATATCCATATATGTATGTGGTATTTATGTTTGTTGTAATTGAAGTCAATTGCCACGTTAAACAATTAATACCAGTAGTATTGTTAGTAGTAGATCATAAAATAAGTAATATTATTCATAATACATCGAGCAGAAAGAGAAAGAGATCCTTTCAGGCACTCTTAAATGTGGATATCAAGTGTTACAAAAATACAATGTCTTGTATCACCCAAAATGCCTGGTTCACTCAATACATTGCAACTTTGGAGTTTTCTTTGTAATTGTAATGATGATCTCAATGCTTGTCTTAATCATATCCTTATTCTTGAGATCATAAAGCATTTGGAGAATGGATGACGCCGCTGCTAAGAGTAAAAGTCGCACTTGCTAAATTCTGATGTCACAACTATTGGTTGATTTCGCTCGCTAGTAAACTGAATATCGTATATATAGAAGCTTTATCGTACAAAATACGAGTATATAAAGCATGAAAGTCACTGTCTGTTCTCTCTTTTTATTTCAAGAAAAAGCTAAAGATTTAGTTGAAGAAATTAGTTGTCCATTTTTAATCTCAGTCAATTTTTAAGCTCTATTTAAAGTTGATCACTTACTAGCCCCTTTTTCTTTTTTTTCTTTGTGTATATTCGTCCATGACAGCTTATACACTGCTTGAACAGCCTCTTTCAAGACGAATATCAAAAAGACAATGTCAAATAATTGCTCTCTTATTTACGAGTCTTTTATTTTTATTGTTTTTCTTTTTCAAGACAACTCAAGAAGAGACCCTTCCTTATGACAAAACTTATCCTCCGGTCAGAAATATCAACTTTACAGTTCCAGGTCAGGATGACTTGGTTTATATCGATTTAGACAGATACCCTATTGAAGATCAAATAGTTCAACTTTTTGCTGGATCAAAAGATGTTATTCAAGAATATACTATCAACAAAATCCAAAAGAAAAAACAAGGCCTATGGATAAAGACACCAAGTAGAATTCAACCAGATACCTATGCTTGTAAAAATCAGCTACCACCTTATCCAATACTACGTCGTATTGTAAAAGATCATCTCGATATTGCTGATACAAATGTTTACTTTGAAGACGATGCTGGATTGAACCTCTCCCAGTCTTTTGTTTTCCTGCCTTTCGAAAAACAGCCAAAGCTGAAGAAGGGATATCGTGTCTGCATTCGAGCCCTTGTACCATTTAAGGGTCAAGGTACCCACGATCCTTATAATCTGTTCTACCGACCTTATCCAACAAATCATGAACAAATTAGCTACCCTTGGTGGGATACGATGATGACCACTCTCAGAAACACTCAGACAGATGAAATTACATCATTGACTATGAGCCCCTGGCTAGGACATAAGCAGTTACGAATGAAATCAAGAGAGATTAGACAGGTCAACAGTGAATTACCAGAGTGGTCCAAGTTACGGAATGAATTGTTGCATGAAAGAGAAAGATTGCACATGTACGAGGCAGACTTTATTATACCAGCGGACGACGCAGAATATGAACTCTCAAGCTTGTTAGAGTTTGTGGAGGGACGCTACAACTTTGACTATGGACCAGTGACAACATATGAACCACTCCAAATGCCCGTGCTTCCATTTAGCAAGATCACTACAGGCAAAACTCAACTAAAGAAGAAAGAAGCACTGGCTGAAAAGCTACTAAAAGAACATCTCAAGCTTCCCCTCTGCAGTGGTTCCGACCATCCTGGACGTTGGTTACCTTGGCCAAATCATACAGAACACTCTACAAACCAAGTCTTAGCCCTCACTCGACACGGTAAATACTGGGCGCCTTACAGCTGTCGATACCGTCATTTGTCTTATGAACAATTCAATCGGTGTGTATCGCAAAAGTATCCACATGGTCTAGACCTTTATGGCGATTCCAATATGCGTCGGGCGATCAAGAAATTCGTCAGCCACGGCCAATGGTGTAGGGATTGGCATAAACACGTCACTGGTCCCATTGTCCCTGAAGAAAAGTTACCAACGATCCTACACAAGCGTCAAGAGGAACCCAAGGGATACAGTTCACCCCAAGAATATAGGTTCATCGTACCCGAACAAACCCGTAGCTGTTACTGTGAAGATTTCTTTGAGCCCTACTGGAATTTGGATTGGTTTAGTGGAGGAGCCAGACGTTTCTACCTTGAGATAAACAATTCGCCTGCTCAAGCGAGAGCAGTAGGAAAGACAGAATGGGATAATGAAAAGATTAGAAGAGCAAATCCTGGGGACAAGTTCAAGATTAGTTCTTACAAGTGGGACGGGCTCACATATTTCAACGAACCTTCCTGGGAAACAGCAGTGCGCGACAACGGAGAAATATCAGACGTTGCGGTGTTCTCTCTTGGTAATTGGGATAGTGCATTTTCTAATCTTGAGTCTTATCTTAAGGATGTTGATGTGTTGATTCAACAGATCAAGGATCACTATGACTTAAACAAGACTATGATCATCTATCGCACTCCTCAGTATTATTGCTGCCGTATCGATCGTGATAGTCGTCAACGCCAAGTGAGCGGGCCAAAGCTAGATGTGTTTGATATAGAAGTGCGTAAGAAATTTCAGGAGGAACTTCGCGCCATCATCTGGGACACAAAGATATTGGGAGAGACAAGAACATGGGAAGAGAAATTAGAAAGTGTAGACTGCTCTTCGAATCATGTAGCTGCAGATCTCGTAGAAGTTGAAAACCAGATATTTATGAATGTACTTTGTAACAAATAATTATACCTTGAATAAAAAAAAAATGACTTCCATTGTATTTTTCGTTATAAAAACAACTAAAAGCTTTCTTTGCAAAAGTTTATTATTGAAATGGCAAAAGGGCAACGTACAAGTAATGAAATGATAGGGCTGATGACGTGGTTTACTCATCATCCTCTTCCTCTTCCTCTTCTTCTTCCTCTTCCTCTTCTTCCTCTTCTTCTTCTTCTTCCTCTTCTTCTTCTTCTTCTTCTTCCTCCCCTTCGCCTTCACCGTTCGCAGGATCAGCAGGTTGTTCAGTCGTATCAACGGCAGAAGTATCAACAGGTTGGTTAACAGCAGCTTCCTCTGTGTTTTGACGACGAGCAAGCTTAGAATCTTCCTCATCTTCGTCCTCATCAGAGTCAGAGTCATCATCAGAGTCAGAGTCGTCATCAGAGTCAGAGTCATCATCTGAATCTTCATCGTCGTCTTCGTCATCTTCACCGCCGTAAGCTACCTCATCTTCAGCAGCATCGGTATCATCAGGGTAAATAGTGTCAATATCTTCAGTAGCAGTATCTAATTCTTCAGTGACAGGCTCGAGCTCTTCAGTGACAGCGTCTTCGTCTTCAGTGTCTCCATCGTTTGCAGCGCCAGCATCATCATTTGATGTCTCCTTGTCCTTTTGCCAGTGACGACGAGCCAAAGAGGGTTGATCGGCCGCACCTTCTTCACCGCCTCCGCTTTCTTCATCATCATCATCTTCTTCCTCTTCTTCCTCTTCTTCCTCTTCTTCCTCTTCTTCCTCTTCTTCCTCTTCTTCTTCTTCTCCTTCTTCTTCTCGGCGTTGAAAAGAGACAGTAGCACGCTTCTTATTACTCGTATATAAAGGGTGGCGACCTAAAGCAGTAGTAACGACATCTTCATCGGCAGCAACAGCACTGTCAATACTTGAGGTTGTATCTGGTAAGCTTCCAACGGGTAAAGCACGAGCAGAAATAGAGGCGATAAGAGTTGCTGCGATCAAACCAAGTGAAAGAATATTGTAACGCATTTTTAATAGTAAACTAGTTGTTGATTACTGGTGGTTAGAAAAAAAGAAGAGTACGATTTATATATCTAGGCCAAAGAGGAGAGATAAAGAGGGAGATCGCTATGGCGTACTCCTTGTGTTCTATTTTTGTCTGTCAAATGCTTGTCTATAGAAAGAAATTGCGTGCATGGCGATCCCATTTTGAGCTCTGTTACCGATCACTTTTATCTATAAAGCTTGGTAAAGTGTCATCCAACGTATGCTGAATTACTCTATATAGCTAAACGGTATATTCTCCTTTGTCCACATAAAAGCCTCCTGCATGCAATATTAAACCTTTTTTTTTTTTTTTGCTGCAGTAAATATTCATCTTTCAGGAGTACATTTTCTATTCTTTTAGTTTCTCAATTAGAAAAGGTTCAAGTGTTCGAAGTAGCAAGAGGAAGAGTAATTATTTGCTAGCTTCATGAGCCAATACTCCCTCCCCTTATGTTTCCCCCCTTCTTCCTATTATACTCAATTGCCATAAACCACTCCCCTTTTATTACATGTAATCAATTAAATACATGAAACAGACAATATAAAGGGGTAGACGCCATAAACTCATAATAGACTTTAACAAATATGATACTATGAATAAGATACAGTCCTTAGCTACGCCACAAGTTACTTTTTCCCTCAGAAGACTTGTTTATGAAATACAAGCCAAAGAAATTGCATAAAAAAGTACTCGAATGAAATAAATCATCATTGACCGCAGCATACTTTGAAATCAGTTAATATTTTTTCAAAACGCCATGCGCGCAGCTATACCTGTCTTTTTTTTTCTTTTTCTTTATTCCTTGTAAATATGACAGAAATACCACAAAGAAGAAGCTCAATATCATCATTATCATCCTACAGTGATTCCTCAATATCTGAATCATCTTCGGAGCATTCTGAAGAACAACCGTTGGATAGACAGCAATTGGAAAATATAATTATGTACAAGGTCACACATCATCTGGATTCTACTCAGTTACCTGGTATTTTAGCGATCATAGAGCGTGAAGAAGGAGAAGATGATGAAGTGGAAATCGATTTAAGTCAATTGGCGGTGAATCAACTTGAACATATTCTATCTTATGTAGACACATGCATTCATCAAAATCAAATAGCCAAGGACACATCACACAACGATAATAAAGCAACCAGTCATCGTCATCGTCATCGTCATACACGTACCACACCAACATCATCGTTATCATCAAAACCCGAGACAGGGTCGTCAAGGTCAAGGGAGGGTAATAATCAAGTCAAAAATATAAGCAAGCGAAAAAGAGCATTACATAGGCGAAGATTACTCGAGAATATGCTTGCCTCATCTAGTGAAGCCAATAGCAGTGATGACGGTGAACCCAACGTCATTGTGTTTGATGAACTACTTGGGGATAAAAAGCTAGTGAACCATACTATTGTGCATGAGCCAAAAAATCCATTGAATGTTCCAGAACGATGCCCCGAGAGCTCGCTTGAAGATAGCGATGAAGTGATTGACATTATGCTGTAAGGTCCGATTTGTGTAATAGTGCCTGATTCTTTAGTAATTAAACACAATATATAATTCAATATTTGTTTATTATTAAAAATGCTCCCCTTATCTAAAGACCCTTTTTCATTATTTCTTACACATCGTACCAAACAGGGTTCGGTAAGAGTCATCAGGAGTACAGTAGCTCAGAGGGTCACCAGATACACACACATCACCATACTGTCTCCGCGCTCTCAAGGCAATAAGGTCCCCCAAAATTGATAAACGATTCATTTTTGGTTAATCAATAAAACTATGCGCTTACACGAATAAACCTGATTGCATTATAAAAAGTGAAAAAAAGGCTGTAATCCATGTGCTTCAACTTCTTTATATAGTCCAACATCACCAGATCATGTATCACTCTACCCACACACAAATAAATTTGAATGGGGAAACCCTGAGGATAAAGATAGGACTGAACCCTTTTGATATTATATAAGAATGAAATCCCTTTTTTTTTTCCCTTTTTTTTTTTATATTATTTTTTAAGGCAAGAATCAGATGCATATCCTCTCTCCTCAATCATATTCTTCTGGTTCAAGTTGCTTGGATACATTATTTGATGGTACACACAATCATTATCTTTTTTTAATAAAGCTAATAGCAATAACTATAGTATCTTATCACAACAAGTGTACATCATTTTCAAATACTGAATATATTTATTCTGGTACATATATATATTATTTACATCTTATATCTGTCACTAATCACTTTTTATTAAAAAAAAAGATAACCAACCTATGAACTCCAATGCCTCTTTGGTACCCTCTATTGAACATCTACTATGCGACTTCCAAGCTTCAAATGATTATTATTATAGAAAGCGCCCTGGCCCTCCACCAAAGGCATATACCAGGCGCGCTGAGCAAAATCGAGCTGCACAAAAAGCTTTTCGGGAAAGAAAGCAGAAATATGTCAAAGAGCTCGAAGAAAAGGTTATGTTTATGGAACAATTAAAGATCGAACTTGAACATCTACGTGAAGAAAATATAAAAATCAAGGCATACGCAACAAAACTTGAACAACAACTCGAAGGAAAGACAATGACAACTTCGGGTATACCTCCTCAAACTAAACACGCAATCGAAAGAACCAAATCAAATCAGAGGCGACCAAAGAAAGCACCAAAACAAAAAATTCAAGCGTCTGATCTTTTACCAATTCCTCTTTATACTCCAGATAAGGCCGTCATGTTGGCTTCTTCTTCTTCGACAGGTGAGCAATCGCCTGCTACGAATTGGATTGATTCCCTCTTTATGAACTCTATGCGTCCATCTTCTCCAAGCATACAAGTAATGTAACTTAATTTATGTAAATGTACTTTCAATTATGTGTATAAAAAAAAGAATGTATTCTATCTTTTTTCAATAAAGCCTTTTTTTGTTATGTCAAGATAAATGAACAGATCTTATGTGAGAAAGTGGTACAATATGAACTTTATGTAAGACCTATTAAAATTGCCTTTTTTAAACGATCGACACCTTCTTGCAGGGTGCTTGTGTCATAATGAGCAAAGCATAGACGAACATCACAGTCTACGTTCTTTTCTACATTAAAGAGCGTGCCGGCGCCTACTTGTAGTTCTATCTTGTGAGTTTGTATGATGTCTATGAGTTTATCAGCACTGAAAGGAAGAGTAAGCCAGACAAAATATCCTCCTTTGGGTTTAATGGTAACACGACAACCAAGTGGAACTAGATGCTTCTGTATGGGATGCCAAAGTCCACTGTGAAGTCGGTCACTGAGCACCTCTCGTATGTACGCAACATGATGATGTAATACATCCTGCTTCATCATTGTGTTTATAATTTGACTTGCTACATAGATGTTAGTGTGTGTTCCCTTGCATTTTTCTTTAAACTTACACAGATAAGCAGGTGAGCCTCCAGATTTGAATGAGCCACTAAAAGAGATAATAAGTATCTGTCTTGTTCTTCAAATCCTTTACCTATCACCCAGTTGCTTAATGATGGCACTATCCGCCTCAATCCATCCAACCCTTGCCCCTGGTGAGAGTAGTTTTGAAAATGATCCATTGCTGATAACCACATGTTTTTCTTTAGGTTCCTCTAGGTCATATGCAACAAGGCGTTTAGGCACAGGCCCTTCATAGGTTAATGCGTCATAAACATCGTCACATACGATCAACATATTGTACTTTCTGCCAAGATCAACCAATCGTTTTCTTTTCTCGCTTGATAAAATAGACCCAGTTGGATTGGCATGACTGGGCACACAATAGAGTACAGAATCAAATATCATCGCATCTCTTTCCCTTCCACCATTCTGCATACTACAATGATGACGAAGATGATCTTCCAACACATTTATATCCATACCATCCTCGCCTTCTTCAGGAACGCTGACAAATTGATCACGGCGGTATCCTAAATCTAAAAAAATATCAAAAACCAAAAAATAAGTTGGATCCTGCAAATAGACGTATTTGGTCTGAGCATCTGGACGTGTAAGTATAGAGAGAATATGTTGAAGCGATAGAGACGCGCCGGGTGTGACACATAATTGCTTACTAAAAGTTGAGTTTAATAGTAAAATAGAGAATTAATGAAGCAAAAAGAGGGGAATCAAACCTTGATACAGGCATTTGGTATTCCTTGGTCAAAAACTTGGCTAAATTGTCAAGGAATTCTGGATGACCCAATTCTGGTCCATACTGACAAGATAAAAAAAGTCAACACATTGTTTTTATTAATTTAATTGTTATACCTGTAATACGTCTTCAGCTGCATTAGGCTCACTAAATAGTTGCTGGGTTGACTTGAGAAAGAGTTCGGTGGGAAGTATATCAAGTGAGGGTTGTCCTCTTTTAAAATTTATCAACATTGATTAGAAAAAATAAAGAAGAAAAAGATGAAGACATGAGAAAAAGCTGAGATATAAAAAATGAACCTTCTTTTGTTACTTCTTACAAAACCTTTTTGCGTCTTCCCTGCTTTTGATGTAAATAGTATTACATAGAATAAATGTGATTTAATGTTATCGAAGAATATTTACAGTTGTAAACTATTGTAATGATTCGTATTAACCATCCCAAACTTGCTTCTAAAAGAGCATAAACTTATAGTCAAACTCAGCCAAAAGGTGCTCAAAATATCCTCAGTTTTAGATGAAAAGTCCATATCTTTTTTAATGTTTCAACAGTTCAAGAATATATTCCCAAACGCATCACTCAATATCAGTTCAATCACGAGCTCTATAGGGTATTGTTTTATATAATATATGTGATGCTGGATAATGACGAGTTATAGCATCGAAGGAACTGGACTTAATCGACTGGAGGCCATTAAAAGTGAAATTTCAAATATCAATTCATTAATTCATAATCGTCCAGAACCAAAGTAATATAAAACAAGAGAAAGCAATCCTTTTGAAATTATTAACATTTAAAAAGTGATGGCATCGATTCACAGCAAACAGGTAGAACATCTATAACAGAACTTGAAGCAACACGTCAAACTATGCAGAAATTGGAAGAAGGTTGGGAGACGATTCATCAAAACAATATGATTAACTATAGAAAACAAAAAGTATATACTTTTTAGTCCCTTTTTATCTCTTTCAAGCACAATCACTTATAAACTCATTGTAGGCAGCCAATGAATTATTGAAACGATTGCAGCACACAGGTCAACTTCATTATACAGCTTGTCAACAGTTGGAACACTCTGAAGCCGACTTGCGTGAAATACAGACAAGCATTGGACAGATACAAAACACTGCACGTAAAAAGAAGAAAAATTTCTAAATGAGAAATGGTGCATACTTATATAATATAGTGAATCTAATAAACACCTTGGCAGCACTAGAACAGCAGATAGATCAAGCTAATAGAGAGCATCAAATAAAAGAGTTTGAACAATGGAAAGAAAATGAAGAAAAGGAATTGATGAATGAGATAGCAGCAAGGCGGTAAGGGAAACTAAAAGCGTTATTTATCATTGTATTCATGTGGATAAAATATACGTATAGGACTCTACTAGTAGAAAAAGAGAACAAATTAAAAAAGGAGTATGAAGAATATGAGAGCATTCAAAAGAAGAAAAAACTCGAGTTATATGAAGCAACATTTAACGCTGAACTAGAGGACTATAAGCGTAGAAGGGAAACTGAAATATCTTCATTATACAGTAAAGCTTCAAATTAATCATATAGAGCTCTTTTTATAACTCTATTAGATCGTAGAAACATGACGTCTGTTCAAACATCGTTAGAGCAATTGCAACTGGTAGATGAAAATAAAGAGGATCTGGATGACTTTCTAGGTACAAGCGAAGCGAACAAGACAACAACAACAATAACAACAAGAAGCGACATAAAGGAATCAAAGGATGATTCATCTTCAAGTGAAGACGAAAGAGCAGATATATTAAGGGACGAAGACTATGATGATGTGTGATTTTTTTATACACTATTTCTTTTTCACTGTAAAAAAAGAACTTATAGCTGCAGATTGTACTGTTTTCTTTACAGTTGTCTTCTTTATAGTCTTGCTCTTTTGCAATTTAGTCGATGATGTAGTTGCCTTTTTAAGTATAAGTAAATTGTAATTCAATTCTGTTTTGTTTCTTTACCTTGGATTTCTCAAAAAGTCTTAAAGCCTTCTTCAAAGCAGTTGGTATAGCGGCATTATCAAGTTCAGCCAGAGTTACCCATTTAACGCTCTCGGTGTCCATGAAAGCCTCATCTGACTTGTACTGTATCCACTCTACGTGATAGACCTTTCTGATATGAGAAAACAAGTGAATAACGTTGCCCAAATCATGCCTTTTAGGATCATTAAGCTCAATGCCGTATCTTTTCTTTAAAAAATCTGTTGTTTGTCTACTTCTGTCTAAATAATCTGTATTCAGAGACGATAGTTCAAGACTTGGAAACTCCCAAAGGCCCGCCAGCAAGCCTATGAATATATATGAGTATTCATCAAGCATTTATATGTATACATATATACCTGTCTCTGGCCTCTTGGATATGAGATAAAGAGGCTCTTTTGAAGTGATACGTTCTACAATACTCACTGCACATTCTATGTGATATAGTTTAGATCAAATGCAAAAGATCAAGATATAGACTTACCTTCATCTCTCGGTGGCTTCTTTTCTACCTTTAAAGGGTATCTATCATTTGTTTGTTATGTCTTAGAACGGTTCTCTTTTTTATTGTTTTTATAAATTACCTTGTCACTGCATAAGCATCATCTTCGGTAAGATCAGATTGTATTTCATCACATACTGTGCACTCTATAAGACGAGTTGTGGTAAATATATACATTGAAATAATATAGAAATACATCTATTACCGTGGCTGATGGATACATGCTTTCTCTTCTTTTCATTGAAAAATCCATGCTTTGCTAGATTCTTGTATGCTTGTAATTGATTTAATGCTCGACAATGTTTCTTAATAGGACACTGATCACAGTTTGGATTTTGAGGAACACAAACACGAGCTCCCAGTTCCATCATAGCTTGATTGAAATCACCAGGATTTGAGTCAGGAACAATGCTTCCAGCTATTTCCCTAGAAACAAAGGATTAAATGATCAAGATAAACAATGTAGCACCATATACTTGCCAAAATAACTCAACCGTCTTTGCCTTTTTAGGATCTGCATGAATAGCTCGCCATCTAGCCAAGACTCGAATGACATTTCCATCCACGACAGGCGTCGCCTCTCCGTAGACAATAGATGCGATTGCGCCAGCCGTATATCTTCCCACACCTGGAACTTCTTGCTGTAGTTCTCGTGCATTATTTGGTAGGATACCATTAAACTTTTCGACAATCTTCTTTGCACCCTCCCATAATCGCTTAGCTCGTGAATAATAACCAAGTCCTGCCCACAGCGTGTTTACTTGTTCGATATCTGCACTAGCCAAATCTCTTATGGTTGGAAACGCCTCCATCCATTTGTTGTAATAATCTATGACTGTAGCCACTTGTGTCTATTTATATTCATTCCTAGTGGTTAAGTACGTGTATCTAACTGTGTAAGTATTATAATATTATTGGTACCTGTTGAAGCATGATCTCACTCACCCAAACTATGCTTAGTTGGATTAATACACATGTATACGCATATATTTATATATATAAATAAATAAATGACATACCCTCATAAGCTCTCTGAGCCAATGTCTATAAATATATATGAATGTTTAGGTATAGGTCAAATACGTAAATATAAAAGCATACTTCTGTATCCCAGTCTTTGTTTGTCGGCTTTCTCCAAGGCATGTTTGTTCTTTTTTCAAGTTGATACCATTTTAATAGGTCACACTGCATATCAAGCCTTTCTTCATCTGAGACTGAGTGATACTCATTTGAGTGGTGAAGTCGCTTGCTTTGTACACATTCTTCAATATCAACTGATGTCATGAGGCGATCTTGATCTAAAAGAAAAAAAAAGATTTTATTTTCATGCGGTGCTTGAATGAACTCAAAAAGGAAGTAGACATTGCAAAAGTCAAAGGAGATCTTCCAGCAGAGAGTGCTTATCTATGAAATAGTGATGGTCCAGAAACTAAAGGAGTAAAGCATTTTAAAGCATATGTAGTCATTATATACCACAGTACTTCTAGCTCCAAAAGGACAAAGAACGTACATCAGGAGGTAGCAAGCTAAAATAAGTTTGACACACACGTATTTTGTCTCCATATTAATGAAATCATTAGCAAGTCAACCAAGACATATATACATATTATATTTATTAGTGCAGTTTATTAACAGCTATAGCCTTTATAGATCCAATGTGCCATCATTAGAAAACAGTCTTTTCTAAAAGAAAAAGATGAAAAAGATACACGAAAGAGAAAAATCTTTGATGAAGCGGAGGATGTTTTTATGGGTTCTCATGAGGACAACTCACAAAGGATGAAAAAACCAAGACCCTTTCAATTTTCACAAGTGTAATTATAAACATGTATATATATGATCAATTCTTTCTTTAAATGTGACATGAGCATATGCGTACATGAAATAAATGAATACTCCAAGTACTTTTTATCTTTAGAAAAAAAGAAGACTTATTATTTACAAGATTTATTTAAAAAAAAAAGACTATTTACATATAGCCATCCGTGTCGTCGATTAATGTGAAGTCTAGCTTCATCGACGACACGAACTCACTAAGGATACATTTGGTGCAAATTGCACCACGTAGGAGGCTGGCGCTTAAATGAAATGGAAACATAGGTGCTACTTGTACGCCAGCCTCTCCACCAATAGTGACACCAGATAGCAAGTTGTCATCGACGCACACCTGCTTGAAAGTCGATGGCAACTTGCTGGCCATTACTCGGTAGTTGAAGTATTTTTCCGAGGAGGTGTTCATGGCCATAGCTTGCTCGTACTCCTCCAGCAAGTCGTCGCTTACTGAAGGAGCTTGCAAGTATTTGACCAGAACACCTAGACTTCACCCTGCATCTTGTTAAAGACGCGGAAACGCACCATAGGCATCAGATGGAGGCAGATACCATACAAAAGATACTGCTCCTGGGCTTTAAGCTTGGCCAGGAGCATATCACCAAGAGGAAGCAAGGACTTCCAGGCCGCAACAAGTTCAGACGGTGCCACATCTGTATTTTGTTTCTTCTTGTAGTAGTAACTAACGATATAGTTACAAAAAGCATGAAGATGGCTCAAGACAAAAATCAGGTCGTCTTGTTCACTACCGCCTCGTTGCTTGTATGTGTGCGCCAAGTTGTAATACCTAAGTTAGAGAATGTCAGTATGAATAAAAATGACAGGTTTAAGAATACTTACATTATCGTAAATATTTTAAACTACTACATCGTATTTGCGTTAGGAGCAGTGACAGACAGCACCCTCTTGGTTGATGCTGCTGTAGGATTAGTAGGGATGCCTTTGGACATAGAACTGGTGAGAGATTCATTATCGTGTGCTTCATTGGGTTTGAAGTATGAGGGTTTGTTATCATGCTTTGAGCATGCTTGCTGGAATATATGAGGTGGGGATGGGTTGATTATTTCACTTTCTTCAGGTGCCACATCATCTACCTCGTGCATAGATGCCTTGGAATTAGTGGCAGTTGATCTGTTGGAAACAGCGGAGGTAATAGCAGAGGCTTCAGAAGCTGGATTGCTTGCGGGAAGCTTGTTCATAGTAGAGCTTGAAAGTCTGTGAAGGGGCACTTCTTTACCCTTGCCCTTACTTGTAGAAGGAATTGATGGGAATTGTGCAGCTAGTTTGGGTATGGATGGTACATCATGGGAAGAGAAACGTGGGCGACGAGGGAAAAAACCAAGGACTTCTTTGCCTTTCAAGAAGGACAGCACCATTCTTTGTTTGACAGCCACCTTAGTAACTTTCACGGGGTCTAAATTGAAATGAAAAGAAATGTTTGTCAACGTGGTATTCAGCGATTGATTTGATCTTACGTCGCATAGCAAGTTCTTTGAATTTACCCAAAGGATGGGATTCCTGAACAAAAAGCACAGAGAAAGCATTACCCTGGGCGCCGTCTGCATCGGTAGAAGTGGTAGCAGTGGTATCAGAGGCATCAAAGGCATCAATAACAGTCGCCTGTGGAGCAGCAGTGTAAGGACCAACTTCAGACGAAGTGCTAAAAAGAGAAGGCGTTAGTTGATAAGAGCAGGCATATTAAAAGTAACAGACTTACGCAACTGCTTTAGGCTTCTTGGCAAGTTGAAAGGTTGTCATAAGTTGGGATACTTGATGAACAGCTTTGAGTTTCTATCAATCAAGAACAAGATTAGTACAAAAGAAAGCAGACAGCATATGGGTATGTATTTACTTTGTTGGCATTCATTGCAGAAGGGGCAACAGCGTCAAATTTTCGCTTTGTAAAAACACCAGATGTGGCCAATGGGTGAATGCTGTTGTTGAAAGAGATAGGTTGGTAATGAGCAGCAGCAGTACTTGAAGATGGCTTGATGGCCTTTGAGCGACCAGGGAGTTTCAGATCTCCAAAAGACGAGAAGAAAGCAGGACGAACTGGTCTAGTAGGGAGGCTCAATGTACTGAATGTGTTTGCAGTAGGCCTGTGTGGCTCAAGAACAGGCGTTGGGCAGCCAGATTGTTCTTGTTGCTGGTGGCGGTTGATAACCTGTGGTTGGTATCTTCGCTTTGCTTCTGATACGATCTCTCTAGCCTGGCGTGGGTGGGAGGAGGTGTTTGCGATTGGTTGACGTTCACTCACTGGTACGACATAAGCTGACTCAGCTGCGATATGGAGGCGACGCTTAAACACAGTGCAATCAAGTGGAGGGCCAATGTACTTATTATAAACCGGCCAGCTTTCCTTCTTCAAATACTTGATGGCGGGGACAGGGATTTGACGGACAAGCTCCGTGGGGCGACTGAGAGAGGCATGCGTAAGCCTGTGGTGGTACGCATATGGTACTTTGCAATGAAAACCACGCATCAATCTCTTCACTGTTCGTTTGATCTCGTCCACAGTAAGGTTGGGAGTGTCTTCTTCAGCGTTGCTGCTTGACAGCTTGGAAGTCAACCATGGAGGGTGGAAACTGTTGGTAAGAGGATGATCCTTTTCAGGGCGCGTAGGCTCTTGGCGGGGGACAGCACGTCTCTCGCGGAGAGATTCACGGAAACCAGAGGCACTAACCTGAGGACGACAAGGCCACAGACGAAGCAGGTTATCAATGTAGCTACGGCTACTGCTTGCTTGATACTGGCGAGGTTCAGTCTTTGTCCAAGCTGTGCGTCTGACAGAAAGGAGTGGATGGTTCAAGCTAGGATCGTGAATAGATCTGTTGTAGTTGTTGTTTGACATTTGCAGAATAAAATCAAAGATGTAAGTGATAAGAAGCGAAAAGTAAATGTTGGAGCAGAGAATAAAAGCTAAACAGCGAATAAAAAAGAGGAAAGGTTAAAGAAACAAGAAGAAAAGAAAAAAAGAAATAAAAGGATTGATAATAAGGTATACTCACGTTGTATTTGATTGACTGAATTAAATTAGGAGAACTAACTATAGAACACAACAAAACATGATGTACATTGTTTACATGAGAAAAAAAAATAGAGAAAAAAATAGAGATAAGCCTAAATAGTCTATTTACTAAAGTAACACCTGTCTTCTTGACAATCATTTTTAACATAACAACGAAATCAACAACTATCTCCTTTCTTTTTGATATAACAGAAGAATGATATATTATATATCCTTTTTATTGTTCCTTTTTAGTGCATCAACCAAGACAAGTCTTTTCACTTGTTGTTTATTTACTCTTGAGTTATTCTGAAAAAGGAAAAAAACGCTAATTGATATATATAAAAAAAACATGTTATCTGTTTCAGAGTAGGAGCGTTGTCTTACTGGCTTCTAGATCGTGTGGATGCTAAGCATATGTATCCTTATGCAAGGTTCCACGAAAAGTACAGAAGCCGTGCCTGACTTGCAGGAACTAAGCTGAGATATTTTTTATTTTGATTTCTTTGCTATAGGCTTGAAACTTTTTGTCCGTTATGAATAGCGTAAACAAATAAAAATATCATTGATAAGAGTCTTAGACTCTCTTAAAGTATTAAACAAGGCAAAACCAAAATGAGTTGGAAAAAAGGAACAAGAGGAATACGCTTGATCTAAGCTAGCTCACTTTGATCTACTTTCATTTTTAAGGTCCACCTTAAAGGAGTGTCAAACGTCTCTACTATCGTCACATGTTATCATTTGTTCTTTCTCACACTTCACTCTAAATGATCTAAAAATAGCTGTTATTTCTCCTTTTACAAATGCAGTTAATCGATAAGCCTACAGGATGATGTTTGAGTGCTTATCTATGGATAGACTTGGCTGAGTTCTCATGGACAGATCAGTCCATCCATGCATGTTGATAGCACCTAAAGATATCAAAAGGTAGATCATCAACTGAAGCATCAGTGATAATGTCACTCTGTAAACGTGTTCCCTTGTCATAGCCATAGCAGCTCAAATCTATGGATCTTACTTTAGCATTCAGCCAAGAAAAAGGCTTGAGCGGCATAAGAAAAAATGATCAAGTCCTGTCTATGCTGTAGCTGATTCATAGACATTTATGAAAAACAATTTTATTATATATTATAAAAGATACAGTAAAGCTAAGCTATTATTTGTTATTAAACAGCAGAATGTATTTCACTGTAAGTTGCATTCGTTGGTTACTATGGTTACGCCACTGTTGCTTTTGTATAGGCTATACACATTTTTTGGTTAATTTATACATATGAATAAAGCATACAGTTGACATAAAGTAAAAGTAGTACCAGGTCGTAGATGTACTATTTACCCCTATTCGACTGAGTCTTTTTCTATTTACAATGCAGCAAGATGTCTGTGCAGTGCCCTCGAAGAAGTGTTTGCCGTTTTTTTTTTTTTGAAGATACTGGATGGAAAAGACGATACTTTTCTCTTTCTTTCGTATATTTTCTCTTATAAACACATAAAATGACTTATTTAACTTTGTCTCAAAAAGAAAAAATTGCTATTAGACGTTGCGGTGGTATTTCGGCAACATAAATTGCCATTAAGGAAAACATTCCAGAAAGAACCATACGTCATGTGTTTCAACAATGGAAAAGAATGGAGCTGTAGAGACGAAGCCTAGGCCTGGAAGGCCTCCTATCTTCAGCGATAGAAAAAGAAGAGAACTAGAAAGAGTAGTACGAGCAAACCGCCATGCTACACTTAAAGAAATTAGACAGCCGACAAGCACCAGGGATTGTTAGGACATCATACGCAAAGGATTCAAAAAACTTGGCTATTCTTCTTGTGTGGCTGCCAAGAAGCCATCCTTGAACGAAAATCAACAGAAAGCAAGGTATATCTTTGCCAAAAATCATGCCCACTGGACAGTAGGTGACTGACGAAAGATAATCTGGACGGACGAATCAAGCTTCGAAATCGGTAAGCTGTCGTCACAGCCTAGAGTTTGGCGTACTGCTTCAGAAAAAAACAGCAAATAATGCCTGTTGCCAATTTTCAAAAGTGGCAGAACTTCAATCATTGTTTGGGGCGCCAGAGTTGGTGGAAAGAAGTCGAAACTTGTGTTTATGAAGAAAGGAATAAGGACAGATGCCAACTTCATAAGCCAGGCCTATGAGCTAGTACTACTAGACTTCTACAAAAGTCTAGATAGTCCTGTAGTCATGGAATATTGTGCACTCACCCACAGAGTGAAAACTGCTGCCGAATGGAGGGAGGTAAAGGGCATAAACAAGGTGTTCTGTCCAGCACAATCGCCGGATTTAAATCCGATTGAAAATCTTTGGAGCATGATGAAGAGTGTTAACACTTTATGCCCTCATGCTAAAAACCAGCAAGCCATGGAATTAGTTTTGAAGATTATTTGGAGGGAGTTTACTCCAGAAGGCATCAACAAATTAATTGACTTTATGTCGAAGAGGATCAAAGATGTTATAAAAGCTCGTGGTGGACCCAGTAAATAGTAGTTCAATAAAAACCCAAAACTTGCTTCTCGGCTCTCTCTTTTTTTTTTCCGATATTATAATGTAGATGACTTTTATTCGTCACTTCTCTTATCTTATAACTGAAGCAAAGCTACAAAAGGGTCACTTTCTTTACTGTTTGGCCGTTAATAGCATTAAAAAAAAAAACTGACTTTTAAAAAATGGCAAACACTTTTTCGAGTGCACTGTACATGATCTCTTCTGTCCTTGTCTTTCTTGCTTTTTTCTACATTAAGCGCACTAGAGGAAACAATCTATTAAAAAATCAAAAGATAAATGATAAATCAAGAAAATAAAGGAACTAACAATCAAATCAAGAAAAAGAAAAGCACGACCATTATGGTTAGTTGTTTCCTATTAGGTAAGTGCTACATGAGCATCAATATAAGCCATAGTATTAGGAGGCGTTATGGTAAGATCATCCATCTGTTCTTCAGACTCAAGTTTTCCAGTAAACCTACTTCATACATAAAGCCAAAACGAACAGTCAATGAGTCTTTTGATTTAACGATATGTTCCTTAATAGAAATGCCCTATTCAGTTAACGATCACATGTATCTCACTTTATTCAGCAAAGCATATGCAATAAATAAACTGCTTAAAGCAAAGATATAAAATAACAATATAATCAGACCTCGATTCTTGTGATATTATGGACAAATAGTTGTTTTAGCTTAGGAAATTAGAAATATAACAAGACAGAATGAATATCTTTGTAATCCTTTTATTAACAGAGCAAGGAAGAAACTCATGGCAAAAAAAAAAAGGAATTGGCCCTTAAATCGAAGAATAAATGTTGTCAACCAATTACACTATTTCCAGAAAGTGATGTCGTTCCAGGATGTCGTACTTTGTATATTTTGTGCTATAGATTTTCGAATTATGCGACATTACTTGTAGGAAAAACTGTACATCCAGTGAATTATATTAATATTATTGTTGCCAATTGCTATAGATTATAGATGCTATAAATCAATGTTGTGGCTTAACATGAGATATTATGTTAATATCGAATGAAAAGGATGACTTTGGCTTATATACGAAATATGCATTGATTATATTATGTCAAAGGGTGTAACCTTCTTCGATATAAGCGTAGAAATACGACAATTCTATCATAATCCTTGGTGGGTAGTTGTAGCATTCCAGAATCGAGATTATTTCAGGATAAAATGCATATTTCGACAAAGTACGCTTAAATAAACAGCCACGTCTCAGTTTTTCTCATAGAGTGTTACTCCAGAATTGCGATTATTCCAGGATAGATTATGGCAGAATCGAAGTCCTGCTGTAGAACATACGATATAAACATATGATAATGAGTATTCTGTAATATAAAAGAATGTCTAACGTTTATATATAGGCTTTTGAATCTTGTTGTATTTTTTTTTTCTGTTACAAAAGGATTCGATGTTACTTGCTTTCAATGAAAGAAAGGAGGAATAAAGCTAAAGACGTACAAGAATAGAAGCAAACGCGTTAGAGTTTCCTAAAGCATACAGATGAAATACATATTATATTCGTATCCAAGAGATGCAGTTTAATCACAGTTGCAACAATCTCAGCACACACACATTTATATACAAGGTAAGAAAATGTGAAAGATAAGGATGATTTACTGGCAAATTACCTTTTTGTCACGGATAGAGCCTACTTAAAAAAAGAATGGACTCACAGCAACATATTTCTGAAAGAAAAAGCTACAAATCTCGATGTGTGTAATCTCAATGTAGCTGCTATTGGTTATATCAAGGTATTAAATACTCTACATCAACTGTCTCTTTTTATATGTATTAATATACTTGATGTTGTCAAATTGATTTGATTGATTATTGAACAAAGCTTGTACTCAGCTAGCCAATCATATTTCCCAAGGGGCTTTAAACATTCTCTTTATTTGGAAAAGACTGTAACTTTCCCCTCTCTCTTTCTCTCTGTGTAAGGATACAGTGTTCAACAAGCTCTGTGTGATTCTTTCTCCCTATTAAAATACAGCTTAAATTTCCAATTTATTTATTTTTCTTTTCTTTCAATTAATAATCTATGGATGTGCATAAACGACATTCACTATTTAATAGAACGCAGGAACAGGCATCATTTACTGTATTTCAACCAGGTTTCTTTAATTCAGAGTTAGAACCTGAATCATTAGAAGATTTTGATTTTGAAAAAGCACCCAATCATAATCCAACAGTCAACACAATCACAGAAGAAGACGACCCTATTCCACACTCTTCCGGTGTTACTTATCATTCTGTTGTCACTAGTTGTGGAAGTGCGGCACCCATGATAAATCAACAACAGCCACCGCTACCAGAATCTGTAGAAGAGTATGATATGCAACCTATTTATCAAAAGGTTCTAAAGGAGAGAGCAGTCAAAAATTATCAAATATTTCCCGGAAATACTCGATTTCTCTGTGGAGGACGACTGGTGACCAGTAAAGATTATCGAGCATTTATAATAGCATTGATATTATTGATTACGCCTGCTGCCTTATTTTGCGTATTTACGTAAGGACATTACACATATAGCAAGCTACGATGTTTATGTTGTATTATAGATGCCCATTCTTATGGAACCAGGTCCATCCAGTGATACCCATCGTATTTGCTTATTTATTTATACTTGCATTTGCTTCCATGCTCAAGACATCTTGGACAGATCCAGGGGTAATATAAAAAAGAAAGACATGTGTAAAGTATGCTAATATATATAATATAGATTATACCAAGAAATCTCGATATACCCCAACAAGAGATTATAGATGAAAATGCCTCGAGTACTCATGCATCTATCATGTCTGATATTGCTCAAAAACAGATTAGGATCAAAAACACATCATGGTCATTACGTTACTGCGAGACTTGTAAAATATACCGACCTCCTAGAGCAAGTCATTGTCGACAGTGCGATAACTGTGTTGGTAATATAAATGGCACTACGTATCCATATGACTAAAGGCGTGTGTATATAGAGTATGAAGATCATCACTGTATCTGGCTGAATAATTGTGTTGGCAAGCGAAACTATAGACCATTTTTCACATTCATCGTCACTTGTGTCATATTATGCATTTATGTCATCGCATTTGACGTTTATTATCTACTTTCGATTGCATCCAACAGCCCTGGCCGAGGATTTGGATTTGTCTTTTCACAAGCACCTGTCAGTTTTGTGTTATCCATCTATTGTTTCTTTCTTCTTTGGATGGTGGGCGGATTGACAATATACCATTGTTCACTTATCATGCGAGGCGTAACTACGCATGAACAGGTAATCAAATATATATTTAGCCGTACAAAACCTAACATACCTCCATAGTTACGCAGAGACATTTTCAAATTGACTTATCCTGATTTGGGTGCTAATCCATACAACAAAAGGAACCCTTTAAAAAATATGATCCAAGTTTTGTGCCAACCACAGCCCAAAAGGTAAAGAAAAACAAGTCTAAAGGAGAAAAATACTGATTTGCTATTATTATTAGCTATCTGCGTAGACGCAAAATGGCAGATCCTGTTATCGAAAAGCTTTAATAATTTTAATACTTGTTTGTATCGCGTAATCAAATGTAAACTATTTCTTTCTTAAATATCATTGCCAAAAAGACATTGTTAGTGACTTAAAAGTTAATCGATCTCGGGGGGAAACAACGCCGGGGCATTTAGAGTCAGACAATTTCAAGCTGTTTCTCTTCTCTTTTTCTCTTTTATTTTATTTTTTAAAATGATAAAGTTTCGATTAGATCCTTTTCCACAGTTTACAGAACTTGTATACAGATCTCTACTAAACGCACGATTTCTTATATTCTCCACAGTGGTAGCCAAGATTACCTTGGACAAGCTCTATAAATATGCAGTGGTATGTCTAGAGTATGCCATGATCCTTGATTATGTAATAACATCTGTCACAGATAATCAATCCTTTAGGTTATGATGAAAATGGAGAAGCTATGTTAGATATTCTCGAATACCAATCACCCTCTTCTCCTAATGACGTATTTTATGCACTCAACAGCTATGGACCTAAAGGCAGGCAAGCTTATTTGACATATTTATTCTACGACGTCATCTTTGTCCTGTCACGCACGATCCCAATTACTGTACTTTGCAGCTATGCATATAAAAAGGCCCCCGAAGCAATTCGTCCGGGTGTTTGGATACCTATGCTTAATGCTGCCGTTGACTTGGTTGAATCCTTTTTGATTTTTGTTCTTTTAAACATTTTTCCGACACGTGTCGAATCCCTAGAATGGCTTACCGTATACGTGATTCAGCTCAAGTGGCTTACATTCAAGACAACGATGGCCATTCTATTTATCGCATTATTTGTGGCCATCTATTATGGTTTTCATGGTCTCTTGGCCGATAGTGTTCTCATGGATAAAGACAGAGCTGCTGCTAGAGATAACATTCAAAATGTATTGCAAAAATCTGCGGCTCGACGTGCAGCTGCTGCTACTGGAGACAAGAAAGACTCATAGTGTACATAGATGAAAGAAAAAAAAAAAGAGAGGGGAGGTAAAATCTAAAAATAAATACAATATAAATTTTGCGTGACAATTTCTGTATCTTATAATTTTTTTGTCGTTGTTCAGTGCCCCTTTTTCTTTTTCTTCTTTTTTCCCTTGAAGCAAAGTGATGAGATTGAATGTCAGCCATATTACAAAGAATCCAATAGTCATGGTTTCAGCCATTTTAGCCATTGTAATATAGAACAATAACGATTGTTTTTGCGCTGATAATAATTTTATTAGCTTGGTTGGCTTTTGATGTTTATTGGAGCTTGTATGATTGGAGGAGCTGGTGTATTTTGGTGGATTGTTGTCTATGAGTTACTATTATTAAGTGGTATACTATTCAGCATTTATAAACAAGTATTTCACCATTATCAGCTTGCAGTAAGACTATTTTAATTTAAAATATTTAATTATTGATCTGTTTGAGAGTATTTAGTTTTTGGTGTTTTTGAGCGTTAGTATCGCATTATTAACGCAATCCGTCGGTAGCATGCTCAATCGCTATTATTCTGGATTTCAAGTAGCAGGAGTAGGATCTATCTTTTTGATTGTGATGCAAGTAAGGAGCACCGAAGAGAAATCTATATATGTGAATTAATACAGGGCAAAAGTTTTTTTGGATCATTTTATTTGGAAGTACAACAGATTCGGCTGTGTTTCAATACATCTATGCGACCCATATTCCAAGGACTTTTGATACAGCCAAAGAAAGTAAATTGGCACTTGCCGCTGTTCAAGAGGAAGAATATATCAGTACACCTCATCCTCATCCCACTCCGATTATGACAGGACAAGCTCCAGTAAACATATTTGCGACTGCACTTCATCCTTGTAAACTCTTTTTATATATTTTTCTCAACGAGAAACTAAACTACATTTATTAGATCAAGCAAATCCTGAAGATCCTAATGAACTTTCATTTGTTAAAGGAGAAACATTAGAAATCCTAAATCGAACAGGAAATTGGTGGCAAGCTAGAAAAAGTGATGGTAGCATTGGCATTGTACCAAGTAATTATGTAAGTTTTTTTTCTAACAACAAAACAAAGAATCATCACTAATGTACTTTATATCAGTTTGCGCCTTAGAAAAAAGCAACACGAAAAAAGACAACAATAAACGCGAATGCTCTCTTTTTTTTTCTTTTTGTTAATTAAGGTCCATATCAAGAAGCTTATTTTGTCCATGGTGTTATTTTTGATGATGTGGCTTTACCATAAACAGCGTGATCCGAGCAAAGCCATTCTGACCTGTTTTAACTCGATGCTGTTCCCCTCCTTTGACATTCATGCAGTTGCCAGTATTGAAAAAAAAAAAAGATTCTTTTAGAGTTACCCTGTTTGATTCGTAGCTATTCCATATGCAACTTGTGGAGTAAACTTGCAGATGCCATATTAAATAGATTGATCATCTTTTAATCCCTTTTAGTCAGCCAAGCACATGACATACCTTTGATATACAAACAAAATGACACTTTCATGTATAATTAATTGTGAACTGGAATGAAATCGCGCCTAGTTTCGATTGAGTCTCTTTCATTGACCGACTGGTTTATAGTACTTGTCTAAGCAAATGCTGTTCGTTACAGTGTTTCGCGTTTAAGATACAAAGTTGTTGTTCATACTTGCACCAGTCCCACTTGGCTCCAGTTGTGGTATTAGCTCTTCGATTCGTGCTTTATTTATTCGAAATAAACATCATTACTACTTCTTTATCTTTTTTGAGCCATGCAAGATAAACTCTTCTTCTGGCAATTTACCGATGCGGCAGACGTCCGAAAGACTAAACAAGGACATGATTGTTTCTTTTAAATCAATACAAAAGAAAGAGAGAGACTGATTCTTCCTTGGCTTCTAAATCACATAAGGCCATTCAATCTACAAGAATAAAAGAAGATAAATCATGCTGGTTATTACATTATCGTTATTTATTTCGCTAGAGCGTAAACTTAATACATAAATAATAAGGGAAGCATTTTTTAAGCAAAAGGAGGGAATACTCTAAACAACAAACGATCAATAAAATGAAATGTTCCCTCTCATCTTCAGCCATATTAGGTATGCTTACTTTGCTGGTATAGGACCACCATGGCTTGTGCCTGAAGTAGCACTGACGGGAGAACTGGGCGAATTAGATGCAGGAACAGATGGTGAAGCAGGCGACTGTGGACTGACAGACTCCTTGATAGCCATCAGTTGGTTAGAACGGAAGGTTTCATAGTGGAATAAGGAAGTAGTTTCAATTAAGTCTTGAAGATGAGTTCTGGTCAAAAAGTTTCGTAAATGAATAAATTCACAATGATTTTCGTCCTCGACAATGATCGTTCCCCATCTCGTCTTACGGCCAAGAACAGCTTTTCCGTTGACAACTACCTGTCTTTCAGAGCCTACAACAGCAAAAGGAAGCAGTTCCTATAAAATATTAACAACAATATACTTTTTCTCTTCTTTATCTCTTACTCGAACACTCGCATTCAACATTTGTTCTTCTTCATCATAATAATCTCTATCGTCATAAGGATAAAGCTGAATATTGTGAAAAGCCAATTCTGCATTGATCTATAAAAGAGATGTTTAATAAAATTCACATTCTTCAATTTGAGCCCTTCGTTACCCTTTGCTTAAAGGCAGCTCGTTCCTCGACTGTCATCGAATCCGATTTAGCAATTACAGGAACAACGTTGACAATTTCGACTAGGCGTTTAAGAACGATGATATCAATTGGCTTCAGCCTAGGTAAGTGTATTAAGAATCATGTGCGACAGAACCTTTTTCTGTGAATAAACATACGAATGACCCGAAGGTGAGATAAAATAAAGACAGCAATGAACTCGACTATCTTGAATGAACTTTTCACGTTGTGCTGTCAGTTCCTTACGCAAATAAGCAGAGTGTTGGTCTTTGATATATTTAATGATTGGCTCCCAACTGATATTGATGTGTTAGAGTCATATTATTATTATCTGTATTACTCACCATCCTTCATTATTGACTTGATCACCATAACCTGGTGTGTCTACTATATTTAATCTCAGTTGAACACCATTTTCCTCAATGACTGCATACACAGTAATAAATTAGAGACAGAACTATTTTCTTTTTTCTTCCGATACTTGCCATGGGATACAGCTTCTATTTCTGTTGTCTGTCTAGTCACGTCTTCCACATTATGTCTTCCTTTACTGTCGATAAGGTGGGAAGCAAATAATGTATTGATCAAAGTCGATTTACCGAGTCCTGTTTGACCTTTTTTTTATATACAATAGTCAGCATCTTTCTCTTTATGTGATTTATATATGATAGACCATTCGTCGCTCCCTTTACCTACAACCATGACGTTAAATTGAAAGCCTCGTTTAAGAGACTTCTTCTCTATTTGCTGAGTGATTGTGTCAAAACCGACATAGCCGTTTAAAGGAGTGGTCTATTAACACATATGCAGGTAAGTTAAGGAGGTTGTATTTTAATATGTTTATGTACTTCTTGCAAAGGAGTAGCAGTAGCCATGAGGAAAGTAATTGAAAAGGGGATGAAGAAGTAATTTAAAAAGGGAAAAAAAGAAACAATTAATAAGTGACTTTTTCTGTTGTGATACAGGCTCAAGGCAAGCTTGAATTGTTGGTTTTTCTTTAATAGGGGAAGAATTATTAGATAACTTTTATCTGTATTATTATTCATATCATTATTCGTCCCTCCCCCCTTTTTTTTTTATAATTAAAGAGATACCAAGGTCAAAAAAATATACTTGAAGGGTCATCAGATGGCATCATGTATCTGATATCAACTAGAAGGTTTTTCCGAAAAATGAAGTCGCGCCCTATCCACAGCATTTGTCTGCATTTAACAAGAAGTCATGGATAAAGTACATTTGACAATGCATATTCACACAGCTTTGCTTATCTCATCAGTCTCAGCACTATACCTGTCAGTGTACATTTGGTATTTAAAGGGAGGTCAAGGCGTTTTATTATCTCATGGATAATCAATAATAACACTTCCTTGTCTCGTGTACTATAGACGAGAAAGCAATGTCAACCTATTCTTGATCTTTTCTTCTTTTTCTCTGCTTTCTCCTCGTCTTCTCAAAGTCTTCTTTTGTTCCTAGATGCGTATGGCTAGTTTATGTCAAAGAATATGTCGTCATGATGGTAAAATGATCGCCCTCTCCCTCTCTAGATCAAATAGGCATAATTATATTTCAGTCGGTGAATGATTTATGTAGAATAGCCAATTAAATCCTGCAATGCCATTTTTTTTTATATTGTTATCGTTTTCTTTCTAATGGCTGTAGACACAAACCGTTCATGTCCTCCAATACCCATTTGGATAGAACTGTCTAAAGCACAAGAGCAAGTAGAACGTGGCAGCAGCCGCCCAACATTAACAAGTGGATCAAGTGATACTGACTATACAATAATAACTGCAACTTCCTCCATTAGAACTTCACTTTCCCTTAGAGATAAAAGAGAAATAATTCAACAGTATGAACAAAGACCTGAAAAAACACCTGATATTGCTTCTGAAATGGAGAAATGGTATGCAATGACAGATAGGTTTGTTGAAAGATATTTTATTAATACTCCCCTTTTTTCTTACTTTTATCGTAGATATGGCTTCTTGAACACTCAACAGACTGAGGCAGACTCTATGTAATTTATTAGATAATAGCATTATAGATGAATTAATATATTATAGACTCTTGAAAGAAAAGGAAATAGAAAGGGCAGAGAAATGGGCAGCGATGTCCCATAGAATCCTTATTGATGGTGAAACAGCATACACATTCAGCTACTCTAGCAAATTACGGAGGAGAGTATACAAAGGTATCCCTGACTGCTGGAGAAGGGACGTTTGGTATTATCTTGTGACAGATGGTTTAAGAAGCGCAAAAGAAGATTATGCATATAAGAAGTCCTATCAGGTTACGTATGCGCTAGTGAACGTATAAAAAGAGGTTATGTATTAAAGGAAAACTTTACTTTAGGAATTGCTCTTAAAGGAATCACCACATGAGAGACAGATAGATCTAGATATTCCTAGAACATTAAGAGATCACATCATGTTTAAGCAAAGATACGGATCAGGGTATGATTTTGCAAGTTAGAAAGACAATAGATTATTCATTATTATCATTATCATTATTACTAGACAGCGAGCACTATTTAATGTTCTAAGAGCCTTTTCTAACTATGATGAAGAAGTTGGATACTGCCAAGGGATGACCAACATAGTGGCGACCATTTTGATGTATTGTGATGAAGAGGTAATATAAAAGTTGGTTTGATAACAGAGGAAGCTCATTTAATGATAGCGAGCATTTTTGATGCTGCGTCGTATGTTTCTACGTGATAAGCTGCATGATTTATATATTCCTGGGTTTCCTACTCTTATGGAAAGCTTTTTTATACAAGATAACTTGCTAAAGCGGTATCGGCCGAGACTATATCATCATCTGGTAACTATCTCTTTGATGGCATTTACCTTAAAACTGACGAATACAAGAATGAGCTAGGCTTATCAAGTGACATTTATGCTACCAGATGGTACATAACTCTATTTACAGGTGGTGTTGTTCAATATCATACTCTTCTTCGTATTTGGGATATCTATTTTCTATGTGGCTATGATATCTTCTTCTTTGTGGTAATAGCACTCCTAAAGGAATATGAAGGTAGAGTCATTCTATTAATATAGATAATCCTTTTCTTACTTTTATACACATATTACAGGTCGATTACTTTCTTCAGATCTTGATCAATGCATGGAAACATTAGGCTCAGCCATGTCAGTATCCGATGACGATGTATTTATAAAAAATGTTCAAAGACTATACGAAAGAAGAAGTCAAGTTGTAAAGACACTTAGAAAAGCATATCAGGAAGCACATTAGCTTTTTATTACTAACTCACTCATTGTAAATAAAGAAAAAAGCCTTATTCATATATCACAACACTTGGGTGGTCATATTCAGCCATTGCTTTCAAGAACCACCGTACTCTTTCCTTACTATCATCATCTTGGGTATCACTTGATTGCCGCTCTTCAAATTGATCAGAGCAGGAGTCATCATTATTTATGTCTTCAACACTTTCTCTTGAGCTAGCTTCTGACTGTATGCTTGATATACTTGCAATGTCCGTCATGTCATCTGTATACATTCCATTTTCAATTGCATACGTTATTTCTCTTTCATCTTCTTCTTCTTCTTCGCTGCTAGACACCAGTTCGATAATCTCTTTTGAAGGCATTTTATCTTTAAGCAATTGTGGAATCTCGTCCTCCTTTGATTTTCGACAAACTGTCATTATGTGTTTAATTAAACGACGATCTTTGTCGTCATCAACCTCTGTAGGTCGTCTTGTTGCAGGATTCTTGAATGACAATTCCATAATTCACATAAACAAATGAAAATACGTCTTTCTCCCTCTCTCTTGCAAGTCATGTCACACCATCATTTATTGATAAATGTCAAATCTGAAATAAACAAGTGATAGATGATGTAACATGCATGTCTGAAAATCATCCTGTATGATAACTAAAAATATGCGAATCGTGAAATCACTTGAGTTCCCTTGTGTGTAATCCCATATCAACTTAATCACTTGTTCAGCAATTTTATATACAATACATTTTAAGTTAAAGTCATATTTATTAATGGAGAATTGACGATGGAGGTTGATGATAAAGTCAAATTGGATTTTGTTTCTTTTGGGATTTGTCTGTTGTCTTTTTCTGCAGTTTTCTCTTGGCTATGGGAAATCCCAATTCCGCGTATTTTAAACCAACAATCTTTGATTAATGCCCTTCTGCTACTTTTGAGCTGTGGGCTTTTCTTTCTCGTGTATACAATGTAATGAAATGCATTCTGTGCTTATGTAGTATTTAAGGAGCTCATTGACATAGTACGATATAGATATTGATGTGCCCTTGTCGCCAATATCCTTGAAGCATTCCTTGATGACCTTCAATGCATCGGCCGGCTCTTCCAAACGGTGGTAGTGGACCACATACGCCTTGATCATGGTTATAATATCAGCCCACTCTCTCACTGGCATAGAACTTATGAAACTTTCAACTTTAAAAGCATTGGCAAGCTTCACGGGAAGTACGTAATCCGGGTAAACACCATTAGGAATAGATCGACCCATATTTAGCGTTGTGTTGTCAATAGGCAATTGGTAGGTGAATACTACGCGCAGACACTACATGTGATATCATGAACAAAACTCCTCAATATGTGACGCCACGCTAAACTTACCCCGGAACCAAAGCATTTCCATGTTATTTGATGTCGAATACAAATTTATGAAGTTTTCAAACATTCAGTAAACTGAGAGTGGAAAAATCAATATCCGCAAAGCAGAAAATTCGGCCCACAAAACAAAACTTACGAGCCACAAAAAGAAAACGACGGCCCGCAAAATAAAAACAGCCTTCCGTGCAAATTTTACAGTCAAAACCAATAACTTGCCTTTCTTTTATTTTTTTTTTATTTTTTTTATTTTTAAAGAAAAGTATAACCAGCAAATGCGTTGTAGCAATTGTGGCTCAAATAGAACAGAATCGGATGCTGCCTCAGGAACCAGTTACTGTATTGACTGTGGTACAGTAAGTATCTAAAATCGTTTAATGCATAAAAAAAAAGCTAACTGGGTTGCAAAAGGTACTGGAAGAAAATACTATTGTTGCAGAAGTCACCTTTGGAGAAACTTCTGGTGGTAGAGCAATTCTCCAAGGTTCGTTTGCAGGAGACTCAGGTAATAATTAATTGAAATATGTTGCGCAATTATGTGTTGACTTTTTGGAATAGGTCGTATTGCCGGTGGAGGCTTATTTGGTAGAAACAGAGGAAGAGAAGGACAAGAACAAGCCCTTGAGAATGGTACAATCCTTATATCCTTTCTCTCCTTTTTTGTAACTAATTCTCCCTATACATATAGGCCGACAAAAAATTGCCAGTCTTGCACACGGTCTACGACTACCAGAACGTTACAGAGAAGCAGCCCAGCGATACTATAATTTAGCCGTTGTCAATCGTTTTACTAGAGGTCGCCGCAGTGAGCACGTTGCTGCCGTTTGCTTATATGCTGTATGTAGAAGTGAAAAGAGTGCACACATGTTGATCGATTTCTCAGACATTCTTCAAGTAAGATCATTAATATTATGAGCGTTTATTTTTTTTAACTTCATGTCAGGTCAATGTCTTTACATTAGGTGCTACATTTCTAAAACTCTGTCGAGTGTTGAATCTCAATCTACCACATGTCGATCCTTCATTTTATGTTTCACGATTTGCAGTTGCTCTTGATTTTGGAGACTATACACAAAAAGTTGCACAAGACGCTGTTCGTATTGCACAGCGTATGGACAGAGATTGGATCGTCACTGGCCGTCGTCCAGCTGGTATCTGTGGCGCCTGTTTGCTGATTGCCGCTCGAATGAACGGGTTCCGTCGAACGCTTCGTGAGATGATTTATGTTGTCAAAGTAGCAGAAGTGACGATTCAAAAGAGATTGAATGAATTCAACCAGACTGAATCATCTAAACTGTCTATTCGCGACTTTAGAACAATATGGTTGGAAAAACGAGCAGATCCACCTTCATTCCAAAAGAATAGAATGAAAGAGGCTGCCTTACAATCAATATCAAAAACAGAAGATGGAGAAGAGAACAAATTAGAAAAGGATACCGAAACAGATGGAGATAAAATAGCAAAAGTAGCTAGCATAGACAAGAATTTAGTTAAAGATACAGAGAGTCAATTGAACACAGCAGAAGAGGATTTAAGTACAGAAATTGATATAAAGGATGACCTACCATCGATACCAGACCTTATTAAAGATAGTCAAGACATGGACGAAAGTCAAACACAAATTGCTACTCAGATATCAGTATTAGATGAAGAAGCACATATTTCAACACTTGTAGACCAGCTTGGAGATAAGGATGCATCTTATGTGAACATCAAAAATAGCCCTGCATTTAATGATTTACCACCTGAAGAAAAGATGAAAATCATCAGGGCAGCAAGAGAAAAGGTAGCGGGTGAGATGGAAGTCATGTTGAACCCTAATCTAGCTGAGGATGCAAAAGAGATTAGTAAAGACCTTGAAGAGTGGATGCAGGATGAATCTGTTAATAAAGCTGCGAAAGAACTTGGTAAGTCGTCTCTTTCTTATTTTTAAACAAATTCTAATGGGACTCATCTTGTAGAAAAAGCAAATAACAATAAAGGAGAAGAAAAGGACGAAGAAGAAGAGGAGGAGGAGGAAGAGGATGAAGAAAACTTGTCGGACGTTGACTGTGATGAAATTGAAGCAATGATCTTGACAGAAGATGAAGTAGCACTGAAAACAAAAATTTGGTATAACGCAAATAAAGAATATCTGGAAGAAATGGCAGTACGCCGAATGGTTGAAAAAGATAAGGGAGGCAAAGACCATAGGAAGAAAGGAGGTATTCGTAAAAAGAAGCCAATGTCCTCAGCATCCACGCCTGCAGAAGCAGCCAAGCAACTCGTGGCAGCAAAGAAAGTCTCAAAAAAAATAAACCAAGCCGTATTTGACGATATGTTTGAATCACCTGAATCTATTGAGAAGATCAAGCAAGACTCATTGAAACGAAAGGCAGACGATGTGGATCTTGACGGCTATGAGGTTGTGGAAGAGTCTGGTGAGTTACCGCAGGCAAAGGTGAGAAAGACAGATAAAGATGAAGAACAGGACGAAGATGAGGAAGAAGACGAAGAAGAGGAAATCGCTGCTCCTTATGGAGGATACGAGCAGGATCACTATGACTATGACGATAATTATTACGATTACGGTGACGATGATTTTTAATGTAAATAGAGAAATAATAAATGTATTTGTGTATATCTGTAAATTTCAGAACTTGTATGAAGGCGCAGCATTAGCCTACACCACACATTTTATTTATTTGATAACAAAAAAAGTTTCCCTTTTTTAAATTAAAAATGATAAACAAACATTAAAAAGGATGAAATTGAAAAGAAGGGGAATGAAGAATTATTTACAATGTGTTAACATTGCCCAAGTCCTTACAAGCTTGTTGAACTCTCTTAGTCATAGACTTTTCAGCTTCACGAATGAAAACACGAGGGTCGTAGTACTTCTTGTTTGGCTTGTTGGGACCTTCGGGGTTACCAACTTGAGCTTGAAGGTAATCCTTTTTGTTTTCATAGAATTCCTTAATACCCTTCCAGTAAGCCCATTGGGTATCGGTATCAACGTTCATCTTGACAACACCGTTGCGAACAGCTTCGGCAATTTCATCTTCAGTAGATCCGGAACCACCGTGGAAGACGAAGAAGACAGGCTTGGGGTCATCGTTCTGGAGCTTATCCTTAACGTAAGCCTGGTGCTTACCCAAGAGTTCGGGGTGCAACTTGACGTTACCAGGAGCATAGACACCGTGAACGTTACCGAAACCAGCAGCAATGGAGAAGAGATTACTTACTTCCTTGAAAGCCTTGTAGATATCCCAGATGTCTTCAGGTTGTGTGTAGAGAGCAGCGTTGTCAACACCAGAGTTATCGACACCATCTTCTTCACCACCAGTGATACCAATTTCCATTTCGAGCCAGCAGTCAATAGCAGCCATTCTCTTGAGGTACTTTAAGCAGATCTCAATGTTTTCCTCCTTGGATTCCTCAGAGAGATCAAGCATGTGAGAAGAGAAGAGAGGTTCACCGTGAGCCTTGTAGTATTGCTCATCAGCTTCGAGCATACCTGTTGTTTAAATGTTAGCTTAGTATAAAGTAAGTGGGGTGAGAAAATAAAATTACCATCAAACCAAGGCAAGAGCTTCTTTGCACAATGGTCAGAGTGAACGACGACGGGGATACCGTAGGCCTTGGCGACGGCACGGACGTACTAATGACGTGTTTTTTTTCGTGTTAGCTTTGTGATGTATCTATTTTTTCTATTATGAGGGTACCTGAGCACCAGCGACGGCACCAATGATGGAAGCCTCTTGGTTCTTGTTATCTAAACCCTTACCAGCAAAGTAAGCAGAACCACCTTGGGAGAATTGAATGATGATAGGGGAGTTAATATCACGGGCAGCTTCAAGAGCAGCATTAACGGTACTTTAAAACAGTTAATAACACGGAACAGAAAAAAAAAACCTGGGGTACCCCACATGATTATATTTTTTCTCTTTACCTGGTAGAGGTACAGTTGATAGCAGGAATAGCAAAGTTATTGGCACGAGCGTATTCAAAGAGCTTTAAGAGATTCTTGCCAGTAACGACACCAGGAGGAACAATATCAAGGAGACCCATTTTAACTCGAGTTTATGAAAATTGAAAAGAAAAAGAAGAGAAAAGAAGTATGTAAACCTCTTTATTTAAAGTTTTTTTTTTAGAAAAAGTTTACATCATTTCAATATTAACTTTCCGATGGATGTTGCCTGGGAAATAATTGAGGGAAAAGGGTAAAGAGGAAGAGCTTTTTTGTGTGATCCGGATATTTCCGTTTAGTTGCTTATGAAAAATAAAAAAAAGTCCCGGAGTCTGTTTGGAGGACAATACTTGCATTAGTCCCTTTGGATCATTCTTGTAAATTATTAAATATCGCGTCTTATTGTTTGATTCCAAGTTTAACGTGCTTGATCTATCATTAAACCATAATTTATTTTATTTGAGCTCTTCTTTTTAGATAAACTCGGTTGCGATATATAAAATGAGAACTTATTGTTTAACTTCTTGGAAGAGAATAGAACATGCATACCCGGTTCCCGTGAGCGGGCTGTCAATTTATTTTTTGATGAAATGTTCAAAAAAGGCCATTGTCATGCAAAGAAAGAAACTCCTTCATGAATAAAAGAGAAAATAAGAATAGTATAGATATTACGTATTGAATAGCTTGTTAAGACACCTGTCTGCATTAATTAAACCCCCTTCTTAAAGGTACCAGGAACAAGTAAGGATATTCATGAATGCACTACGATCGCATCAAAATTGAACGCGTTCGATATAATTCTTTCATGATAGATATTGATAACACCATGTTTTGAGTGTATCAGTTATTAATATATTTTATGTAGCCTCTTTTTGATTTTTCTCTTTAAATAGAAAGCATTTAGTTTAAATAGGCTTACACTGAGTGCATTCTATTAACAGAAAAAAGAACATGCAAAGTTGAAAAAGTAAACGATCTCATACAGTCCCCCCCCCTTTATTGGTAATGCATGACATTATTTAAAAGAATTCTTTAGTTTTACTAATTAAGCTGGCTAATTTGTGTATTGCATTTGAAGTGCTTATGTCTTGATCAATAACTGATGGACTCTCAATTTCACTTTTTCATGTAGCTGCTGATTCATTTGGTTGATAAAAAAGTGTATATCATGGGGATTTGAATAATACACAAATTTAGACTTTGACTGTATTCATAAATCACTGGATCAAGGGATAAACGCCCAAGCTTCTTTAAACGTCTATTACTGCTGTAATTTTAAACTTACAAGAAGATACTCGAGTTGTTTATTAAGTGTCATTCTTACGTGTACACATGATACGTAAAAAAGGGGGGTAAATCTTCGCTTTTTTATACATGGACAGAATAACACTAATTCCTAGGCCTCTTTTTTTACTAGTAAAAAGAAGGCTGCCCACACCTATAAAAAGCGTTTTGTTTGCTTGTTTGACTAGAAAAGAAATAGAAAATAGTATAATATGTTAGTGTTAAATATGATGATGCTATTTTAATGATAATAAAATATTATGCAGTTTTATCTGCACTGATATATAAAACTAAGTCAACGTTAGATTACACAGTATATCATCGTCTATCAAACACACATCTTACCATTGTTGCCTCTAATGAATGTATCTCCATATCTGTTTTTTAATCGACCATCAACATATTCTTCTGTATTCTCTAACGCGATATTCATATAACCATCCAAGCAAGCCAATGTTCCTAATCATGCTTTTTATTAATTTATATTTCATTCATCTCCAATAATTACCTTTGTAGTCAATGCCAGAATTAAGCTTCACTTTAACAGGTTGACCCAGTACTGTGCTCAGAAAGTCAGTAGGTGATCTTGACTTTTGTTGATTCTCCATAAGATTTTATTATAAAGAAAAAAGAAAATAAGAGAAAAAGAAAAAACCAAGTTGAAGCGTCAGTTTGTAACGAAACAGTCACTTTTTGACACATCAAACACATCAGCTTTCTATTTTGTTTTAGTCGGTCAATCCCTCCCCTTTCCTCCCTTTCTTTTGCATGCACACGCTTTCTGATTGACTCACTCGCTTTTTCTCTTTCTCATTCTTTGTTTATATAAAAACCTCCTAAAGTCTTTATAGCGCCAGTTTGTGAAAAAATCAACCTATTCTTCATGTTCAACTTCCGCATCAGAGCTTGTCTTTTCCCTCTCCATTTTTCCATTTTTCTCTCTCTCTCTCTTTTATTTTATGATACCTTCGGTTGTACTAAGATCACCTCAACTTGTGCAAAAAGTGTTAAAGGTACCATGGATAAGTCCATCAATGTCCTTTTATTCTTATATGATGAAAATAGAGCTTCCACGCTGCTGGTGGATATGATGCACTTGTCTTACCTGGAGTAAAGCATTATAGTGCACAATTACCCTTTAATGACACTTGATTTTTTTCTTTTGATAGCTCAAATTGGTTGATACTAAGGATGGCAGTGTTTCTGCCGAGTTTCAGGTAGAAAAGAAACACTTGGTAAGATTACTTGTTCTATTGAGCCATTTTCTATCTATCATTCATCTAACTCCTCCTGTTAGAATCGCTTAGAGTCCGTCCATGGTGGCCTCTTGGCTACAGCAGTAAGTGCTTCACCTTTTTTTTTTTTTGTTTAGGCAACAGACCCATTGATATCTAATCTACCCAAAGGTAGATATTGGTGGATCGTTAGCAATTGCTTCCAAGGGATTGTATGCTACAGGTGTTAGCACAGATATCAACATCAGTTACATTAGTGGAGCAAAGCTAGGAGAGACCATTACACTCAAGGCTAGAGTGGATAAATTAGGAAAGACATTAGCCTTTACGACTGTAGAATTGTATGCCAAAGATCGCTTAGGTACGATGGTTATTTCAGCTTATAATTTATTAACCAAACAATCATAGTTGCGTTAGGAAGACATAATAAATTTGTAGCCTTGGCATACAAACATCCCGAAAATGAATTAAAGGACTAAAGTATTCCCCTCACCATTTTAGACATAGTGAATAAAGACTGACAGCTAAAGAATGATTAAATAGATGAATCTATTATACAGTGCTCATAGTCTATGATAATCACTAGTTTACTAAGCAAGCGTGTGTCTATAATAATATGCTTCAATGCAGCCCATTCAATTTACAATTTAAGATTCCGTTTGTGTTCAAGTGACGTGCCGCTCAAAGGCACCTTTCTGTCTTTCTTTTTTTTATATTTATTTCATCTTGTGTAAAAAGAAACAAGACCTGTAGATTCTGATAATAACTCTGCTACAATTCACTTCTTGACAGCAATTTATTAAACAACCCTTTCAAGATGATGAACAGTATTAATAAAATTTCGCAAGAAATCCTTGCGAAATTACCTCTCTTTAGACTGAAAGGTACACACACACAAAAAGAAACAATATATACTAATATTGTTCAAAAGACCTCATTAGAGCAGTAAGGGCCTGCAAGACTGCAGCTGAAGAAAGAGCAGTAATTCAAAAAGAAAGTGCCAACATTAGAACAGCTTTCAAAAGTGAAAATCCTGATACACGCCATACCAATGTTGCAAAATTACTCTATATTCACATGCTCGGTTATCCTGCGCACTTTGGTCAAATGGAGTGCTTAAAATTAGTTGCAAGTCCTAAGTATGCTGATAAACGATTGGGTTACTTGGGCATTATGCTTCTCATTGACGAAAAGACAGAAGTGTTGACCTTGGTGACAAATAGTTTAAAAAAGTAAATATCAATAGAAAACACAAACAGGGAAGCTAACCCCAATATAGTGACTTGAACCACAGTAATATGTTTGTAGTCGGTTTAGCATTATGTACAATGGGAAACATTTCCTCTTCAGAAATGGCTCGTGATTTATGCTCAGAGGTAGAAAAGTTGATGGGAAGCTCAAATACATATATTCGTAAAAAGGTATAAATGACCTACAAACAAAAAAGGGAGAGCTAAAGATTTACTCTATATATTTTATCAGGCGGCTCTATGTGCCTTACGTATCATTTCTAGAGTACCAGAGCTACACGAAAACTTTTTATCTAAAGCAAAGTCTCTGTTAAATGACCGTAGTCATGGTGTACTTATCACCGGTATCACCTTGGTAACAGAGATATGCCAACAGAATCCGGAAATAATCCCTACATTCAGAAAGGTACACCCATCTTTTTCATTTGGATAACATACTGACGCCTGACATATAGGCTGTTCCTTTACTTGTCAGACATCTCAAAAACCTCACCAGTGCTGGATTTTCTCCAGAGCATGATGTTACAGGTGTTACCGACCCTTTCCTTCAAATCAAGATACTCCGCTTACTACGTATACTCGCTAAAGGCGATCGTGAAGCATCCGAAGCGATGAATGATATCCTTGCCCAGGTTGCAACAAACACGGAAAACACGAAAAATGTGGGCAATTCGATTCTCTATGAAACCGTGTTGACTATTATGAATATTGAAAGTGAAGCTGGTTTGCGTGTATTGGCGATCAATATTCTAGGAAAGTTCTTGAGCAATAGAGATAATAACATCAGGTAATTATATACTATTGTATATCGGCATTCCCTTTGATTTACTTGTATTATAGATATGTCGCATTGGAGACACTAAACAAGACGGTCGGCATAGAAACACAAGCGGTTCAAAGACATCGTAATATCATTCTTGATTGTCTTCGAGACGGTGATATATCCATCCGTCGTCGTGCTTTGGAATTGAGCTTTGCGCTGATCAATGAAGGAAATGTGCGGGTATTGACACGTGAGTTGCTCGCTTTCTTGGAAGTAGCCGATACGGAATTCAAACAAGGAATGACAACAAAGATTGCACTTGCTGCAGATAGATTTGCTCCCAATAAGCGCTGGCACATTGATACAATGCTTCGCATGCTTAAATTAGCTGGAAACTATGTTCGTGAAGAAGTCCTTGCTGGCTTTATTAGTCTTATTGCCAGTTCGAGTGATCTGCAGCAATACACTGTCCAGAAGCTGTATGCAGCATTGAAGCAGGACATTTCCCAAGAAGGTTTGGTATTAGCAGGTGTTTGGGTTATTGGTGAATATGGTGATGTGCTCGTCAGCAGCGGCGCGTTTGAAGAAGAAGAAGGCGTGGTCATTGATGTATCTGACAGCTTAGTCATCGGATTGCTCCAATCCATTCTTTTAGGACCTTATGCCAATCAAGTAACACGTGAGTATGTGACAACTGCTCTAATGAAACTGTCATCTCGTCTGTCAGATGCAAGTGCCCAGTCCAAGATCAAAGAATTACTTAATCAGTACACTGTCAGCATGGAAGCTGAAATACAGCAACGTGCTGTTGAATATACCAACCTGTTCTCATATGACTCTATTCGACCCGCCATTTTGGAACGTATGCCTGTTCCCGAACCTCGTACTATTATCGCAAACAACTCTACTTCGGACAACACTCATACTGGACACACCGCGTCTTCTGGCAAGGCTAACGGTCCTTCAGATCAAGACCTACTTTTGGACCTTATGGGTGTTGGAACAAGCGGAGGTAGTGATATAGGTGGTGGTGATAGCTCTGATATTATGGTGCAAAGTCCTACCGCGACCATGTCGCCTCAGCAACCCAAGGCCTCTAATGCAGACTTGCTAGCTGACCTCTTTGGAGGTTCTTCTTCTGTTGCACCTACTACTACTATTACTACAAGTGCAACATCACCAAGTATGAATAATGACTTGATGAATCTCTTGGGACATAGTCAAGCACAGACACCAAAGCCTACACAGCCTCCTGTAGATCCCTTGGAAGCCCTGGGTCAATCCTTCTCAATAACCACATCATCTAGCCCTGCTAATGATTCTGTTAAAGGTTATGAGGCCTACTCAAAGAACGGACTTACCATTCGTCTTGTGCCCTCTAAAGATCGTACAAATCCAGCTATTATTAATATACAAGCCTTATTCATAAACAATGGACAAGCAACTATCAGTAACCTACAGTTCCAAGCTGCCGTACCCAAGAGCCAACGTTTACAGATGAATGCAGCCACAAGTAATATGGTTCAACCTAATGGTACAGAAAAGCAACTAATGCGAGTAAACAATCCACAACAGGTAAGAGAATACAAGTAGCAATCAAGCCACGGTAACTAATACTCTTTAAGACAACGGTTAAACTTCGATTACGTATATCTTATGATGTAGCAGGAGAAAGGATAGATGATATTGCACAATATGGACCATTCCCTGAAGGTGCATTCTAAATGACATAAAAAAAGGGCAGACTAATGATATATATTGTACTTTTGTGCTATTAAATATTTTGTATTTACAACCTATGCTTTGTTATGTGTAATGATTTATTGAAGATGACGCCTAATGCACTTGGGCCATAGTGTTGTTGATTTTGTATTCATCTTTTTAGAAATGTTTTCTTTATTTAATAAATTGAGTATAGTCCACATCAAAGATCTACTTGATGGTTGTAAAGAAAAGGTTCTAACGGCACAAACGAATACACATTTGAAATAAATTATACATCACTCTCTTGCTTTTTCTTCCACTCAACAAAGTCATCAAACAGTACTGGCCCTAAAATGTTGTGAATTATTTGCCATGTTCTTTTTTTCTTACGTACAATAAGAAACAGGATCATATCCTGATAGATCTTCAGGTATATTCTTGCCAAATTCCAATAGACTCCTCCATTGATCCTTGTTGATGACCTTTACTGGCTTTTTTTCCTTTATGCAATACAAAGAGTCAAAAAAACAAAACAAAAAAAAGAGAGAATGATGAGTGAGTAAACTTACCTGAAGGAACTGGATAAATGGCTTGACAATAGGATATTTATTCACCAACAACACTTGCCAAAGAGCAATAGCAACCTATTAAGCTGATGAACTGAATGTCATTCATAAAAATAATGTACAAACCTCCACATCCATACTCTTTTGATTCTCTGACTTTGCATAAGGAAAACAAAAATTATATAATCCTTCAAACTCTTTATCATGCTTCTCAACACATTGCTCTGTTGCTGATAGTGCCAGTTTTAGTTTACTTTCATTTTCAACGCTAACATAAAACGGTGTGAGTGTTTTGATGTTATTGAAATAAAGGACCTACTTTAATGCTTTCATCCCATGATGCCATTCATTCTTGGTAATATATCCCATTCTACTACAATTCATTTTCCAGGCAATGATCAAAGGAGTGATCTATAGAGAGATCAATTCCGTTATTCTATTCCAATCTATCTATCTATCTATCTCTCTCCTTTATTTAATATTACACTTTCAAGAGATACGCCAATATCTGAAAAGAAGGCTTGACAACCATCAGGACCCATTATATCTGAATTATCTGAATCCTTGTATTTATCATACCACAACTGACAATGTCTATCAAATATTTTCTGATAACGCGCGTCAGTTGGTACGCGTTGTTTATTTTTTTTTCTAAATTTGTATTTCCGTTTCTTTGAGATACCTGCTCTTTACTATTTTTTCTGTGTGAGTGGAATGAAGAGTAAATGTAGACTATATTCATTACCTTGTCTTGGGTGCTTTATTAGCATACCTTTGCTTTCTTGGTATTAGTTGAGCTGGTTCTGTGATTGCCTTGCGTTTTGGCATATTCAATAAAATAACAAAAAAAGGAAAAGGAAAAAAAAAAAGAGAGTGTATTTATGCCTCTCTTTCTCTCTTTGTATACCGTTTCCTTAAAGTCACAGAAAAAAAAAATGCACTGTGCATAAGGTTAATGTGCCCTGTTAAAGCCACTGTAAGGGTTTATCAACATATCATGGTAAATTCTCTTTTATAATAAACAACAAAAAAAAAGAACAAGTTGATATTACATTATGTATTATTAAAAGAATTAATAGGAAAAGAGGGGGAGGGGGGGGAATTAATATGTTATACAAATGATACCACTATTACAACTACTGAGTAACTGAATGCAATAAAATAAAATGATGAAGTATGCTACTGTCAAGTCTCTTTCTTTTTATCTACTTTTCATCTTTGCTTCTTCTCTAGCCTTCATGACTTGATGGTATTCTGTATTCAAAAGCTTATCCCAAAATGTAAAAAAGGGTTGAGCAAAATTGGTTTTGATTCCATGAGGTTGATGATGAATGTCATGGCTAATAAATTATAAGAAAACTCCATTCTCTCTCTATAGCCATAAATACTTACTAAATCACATTATTTCCAAAACAGACTGTCAAGGGGTCCCAAGGGAAACAATAACCACAATGATCATTTACTACAAATCATTAATACGATTCACACTTTTATATTCTATTCTTACCTGTTTTCAGTGTGGAAAAGGTGAAAAAGTACATGCCCAGACGAGGAGACATACCAGTGAGCTCAAATGCAAGGGCAGCACCACAACTATCTAATAAAAAGCCTTCAAGAGGATGATTATAGAGTGCTCCAAATGCATAAGGCACATAGAGTCGATGATGATGTGAGTGCATATACTTGTACATAAAAGTATAAGTGTGTGCCATACGATGAAGAACGTATTGGTGTGTATCAACAATAAACCTATAATAATATATATATTAATATATAGATGCCATATAATCTATATATAATCTTACATGGCAATAAAGAACTGAAGGGAAGGCACGATATAGTTTTGAATGAATATAGCAATCTGATGTGCCATTATATAACACTCTTCTATTGGTAATCCCATCCATTTAACCATCAGAGGGGTCATATAGTTTGTGTATCTTGCAATAGCCTGTTCATACTTTAACTGATCTGCGGCATGGTCAACTCCTTTGAAAAGGGCAATTCCAAGAATGATTTGAACCAAGTGTTGAAGTGCAACCATAACTAAGACCTTTTTGAATGAAACTCTATTTCTGTTTTGACGATCCTCTGGTGAGTGAATTCTATATTGTTCAAAAAAAGGAATCTTCAACTTCATCAAGATTTCATAAAAAGTACAGACAACCCAGTAGACAGTAATAGGAACCCATATAGCCATTACTTCATCATCCCATAAGTCTAAGGATAATGTATCCGGTTTAATATTTTCCTGTTGTAGAGTTGAATTCATATAGAAAAGTTGAACAGGAAAGAGAAAAAAAAAAAAAAAAGTGGTGCTGAGTCCCTTTTTTTAGTTATTCATATTCAGTCCACCAACCAAAAATCACAGACATCTATAAAATAAAAGCTGGAACATCCGATCAAAGGGCCATAATTAATCTACTCGACTTTGTTTTAAACTTTACCAGGTAAATAAGAGGATTTCTAAGGGAAATTAATAATAGGGGTTAAGCAAAGATATAAAGTGATAACGATTTTATCATTCGATAAAGTCGGCCTGCATAACTTTTATAAAGAAAGACGTAATAACCGCGGTACTACACACAGCCAATTTCATAAAGAGCCTCTTTCTCTTCTTTATTTTAATAAGCAAAAGATATTATTGCTAATGATCCGTTGCTTAAATTCATGAAAGCCTAAAGTAAATGATTTTCCGAGGAAATTCTCAGCAGATGAGCTCTATCTTGTATATTAAAGGGCAGCAAGGAATTATGCTCAAAACACTAATGTCTCAATTGTTTTGGCTGGATATAAACAGGACTCCTTTTTACTTTTTGAGTCATTCTTGATAAAGGGTGTATGATCTACAAAGATGTTTTGTAGACCATGTTTGTTTAGGGAGATACCAACAAGCGCAGATGTATACCGACATTTCATTATGCCTTGTTTATTTGTATTTTACAGGTTAAATTTTTTAACATTTAAGGCAACTAAAAATTTCAAAACTATAAATTTTGATGAAATTTATGATAAAACTATATTTGATCAAAGCAAAAATCACTAGTAAATGAGCGTGTATATTTATATATATTTTGTAAGCAAAGCCCATTGCTGCTCTTCCTTGTCATATGCAGGTAGATCCAGTGTTACGCAAAACATATGCACAAGGTCAGCCATTTTTACCAAAAGTTCAACCATTTCCCTTTTTCTTTCCTTTCTTTATTCTTTGAATGCCTTCAATTATACATCTACCAAGAGAAGTGCTGGCATCTATCTTTGAGTCATTATCCAAAACTGATCAATTTACATGTCAACGTGTTTGCAAGAGCTGGTCAGAGGTTACAAGACGTTTTTGTTATGAAGAAATCGCTATTGATAATACAAATGCTTTGGCTCTTTTGCGCTGCTTTGATGTATCCAAGCAGTCCACACATCCTGTTTTCTTATATACCAAGTCCTTAGATATCGAGTGTTGCACATGTCCCAATCATGAGCATAACCTGACCTACGAAGAATTCAGAAGACTGATCCAGTACTGCACTCGTCTCGAAAAGCTCTCTATGACACTCTACTCGATTTATTGGGAATACCTATCAAACATGAAGGAAATTCGTCTCCATCGTATCCAGACTCTGATCTATCCCGGGCCATACAGAGGAAGAATAGCAGAGGCCGCAAGCAGTTATTACAGCTCTCTTTACCTCTTTCGTGCTCAACTTCACACACTGGTGATTCATTGCTCATGCGATAGCTGGATACAACAGTCTTTTGGTCATCTACTAAACTACTTGTCTTTGTTTCCAAATTTGAAGCATTTGAACATCTCGGCAGGAAGTCAAAAAACGATGATCTACCTCCATGATCTGTTGCAGGCATGTCCAGCCTTGACGAAGCTCTGTTTTCAACTCGATCACCCATTCTATGCTCCCAACACGGCTCATGGTGAATTGACTAGCTATCCAACATTGGAAAAGCTTAATATTTATTTGCCCAAATTTTGCATGTCCTCCCTAAACTATATCATCCAACGATTTACTGGTCTAAGAAAACTGGTCCTAAGAATCTACCATGGAAAGTCGCATATTTGGACAAAATCAATGACCGAGTATCTCCAGAGGGTGCTGATTCCCTTCCTTCAACAATCATTAATAGAATACTCGGTTAAACTAGACGTAGAGGGTCCTAATGACCATATAGAAGAAACAATCCAAACGTGTTGGTTCGTGCAGGATACGGAAGCAGAGTTTGACATATCCGAGTCAAGATATGAGCGAACTCAATTGGAACTTATCAAGGACAACGGCGGTAATCATAAGCTTTATTATATAGCAACATGGAAACCAACACGGGATTCAGTATCTCCTTGTATTCGCTACATGAAAAACGCTGGAAGCAAGTTCTCGAAATTGACTATAAGCAATTATTCTTTCAGCAGCCATTCTCCTGATCTTGACACCATCCTTCAGTTCTGCCCTTTCATTCACAGTTTAACTTTAGAAGGTCTAGGACCTAAATTCCATAAAAAGATCGCCCCTAGGAAGAATGGACCGCAGCATCATTCTTTGTCAACAATCGAATTGAATCAAACACGATTACTGAAGATCAGGGTAATTCTTGAATTACTCTACGTAAAGGCTCCTCATATCAAAAGGATGGTCATCGCAAACTCTCAACTTGCGGACTATGACGATACAGTTGCGTTACAGAACTATGGTGGTAACAGAATTGAATTGATACTAAACAACGTGCATCAATCCTTTTAAAAAAGGCTTGGATGACGAGGGAAAAGTTTGTTTATTGAAAGACGCGACACATTATTTATTTATTTAACTAAAAAGAAAAAAGATAATAAAAATAATAAAAAAAGAATGGAAAATAAAGAAAAGGTTGTAACGTAAGCGTGCGTCAAGCTGAGTTATTAACGTACAAGAAATATGTGTGAGAAAGAGGAGGGGAAATATTATACATATATTGCTTTGTATTGTATGTGTGTGCGTGTGTGTGAAAGAGATTGTTGCTGATATGAGTATGTTTGTATGTGTATATATTGAGATCACTGTTTTACATAATTATGGGTTTGGAGGAAAATTAGAAAACGAAGTCATCAAGGGATGAAAACCAAGAGAATAGCCCAAGAGACCAGCGTTGTTATACTGCTTGGACTGTTGCTGTCTATTTAGTTTTCCTTGAATACGTTTGCAATAAGATGTATTTCGAATACAAGACAGTAAAGGACGAACACATTCGGCTAATTGTTGATGCTGTTTATCATCAGCATAGTCAAGCGCGGTTTGAACTACGTAGTTTGCATATGAGTCCTTTAACAATCTTTCAAGTTGGTCTTGGTTCATCATTTCTTGAATTAAGTCATGACGAGTGTTGTCCTCAGCAACACGGATACACTGGAGTATTTTGATTAACAAGCAATCAAAAAGATTATAAATGTATATACCTTTTCCATCACATTGGAACTATATTTCTGTACAGATAACCTGCTAAGATGCCCAATAAACTGACGAATCAACTGATCGGAAAAGCTGGCATCACCCAACTCTAGTACATATTGGACGACATAGTTACCATAAGGATCTTGCACTAATGTTAGAGCATGAGCTATAATTTCATTGACTAATTGTTTCTATATATAAAATAAATAAACACAGCTAATGAATAGATTATCATTCGCTTACAGTCTGATGAATAGCAGAGAAGTCAATGCATCTTTGCAATACACAGCAACCATGTCTATGAGTAGCTACTTCAACGCAATTTTGACTAACAGCGTCATAAATAAATTGCTTATCCTTGCTCGTAAATCGATGCAAGCATTTCTGAATAACATGATTTCCATTGATATCCTTGATCAGCATAACCACAATAGGCGATAATGCTCTAACCGTTTCTTGGATCTATATACGATTATTAAGTTTAAGGAGCTTATTGTCATGTAAATTAAAAAAGATGACTCCTTACCTGTTCATCCAAACTGATGAGTTCAATCATTCTTTGCACTGCTCGTGTACCGTGCATATTCAATGAGATATCTTGAATTGATTTTGATACTTGTTCAACAAGCATGGTTCTTTGAATATCTGTACAGTGCTCTAACATTTTTTGACACAAGTAATTTCCAAAGGGGTCTATATGTATAAAAAAAAAGGAGATAAGAAAGTGGGAACCCTTTTGCATATTTTTGCTTTACCGGTCATCAGTTCAACAAAATGAGGAAACACCTGGGTGAATATGATCTCTCTTTGTTCAAAGTCTTGTTCTTCCAGCTTCTTTTGCAGGAATCGACAACCATATTGATCTTTGCAGAGTAAATAAAAGTCTTCCTTCATATCTTCTAAACACATGGATGCAAATTTTTCTTCAATGATACTATTTGAGCTTGCTCTTCTTTGCACAACTCCTTGTCCCAAGTGTGTAATCGAATTCTTTCTAGAACCCGTGGGAGAAGGAGGACGGCTGCTGGTAGGTCTCATAAAGTGAGGAGCCAGTAAGCTGTTCGATGTTGTCGTTGAAGATGACGTAGTAGTAGACGAGGAATGATTTGAGGCGTAGTCTACATTCAACATGCTGTACTTTAACAAAGGTGCTCTTGTAGTACCTGAATCTAAGCTTCCGATTCGCCTTGAAGCTGTAAAGTCAGGGTTGGAGTAAGAGGGTGTCAATCGGTTGATGGATGATGTTGTGGTAGATGATTTGCTGAATATATCTAGCCTTTTCAGAGTATCCATAGAATATTTTCGCATAAAGGGAGCATCATTCGTTTCTTGTGTATATTGCATATCATTCCAATAGGGAGAAGAATAAGCATGATAGCTTTGCTGAGCGTATGTAGTATTCTGATATAGAATGAGTAAGATGAATGACTTAAATATGTATGTGTATACACTTACAAGATTAGGATAACTTTCACGTCTGATCAATTGACGAGTTACTTCATCATGTTGTAGTGGGTGTCGCATTAATATGTCTGGTGTTGTGCTACGACCTTTTTTTTTTTGTTGTGTAAACAAAGAGATTCTTTTTACATGTAAATATTTACCTGTATTATTTCTTAAGAGATGAATATCTGATAATTGAGGAGTAAATGCTGTGTTTTCGGGGAATAATGGACTGCCTATCGATCTCCTATTTTTAAAATGATGTTAATGTTTGTATATTTGACAACTATTTCTCCTTATTTTATATAATACATACGTATCGAGCATAGCGTGGTCCTGTATAGTCAAGCTATTTAATGTTGCAATTTGATTATCAAGGTCTTGATCCAGCATATTTTTAAAATGAATATCTTCGTGGGCGCATTTATCACAATTGCTTGATGACGTTTTCATTGTTATGCCGCTGTTGTGTTATTTTACCTTTTTTTTTTTTCCTCTCTTTTTGTGTATTATTATTATTGTATACGCGCAGAGAAAGAGAAAAGGAGAGAATAATTAAAAGAAAGAGAGAAAAAGAGAGAGAGAAAGAGAAAGAGAGAAAGAAAGAAAAAGAAAGAAAAAGGTTGGGTTATTTTTTATATCCAAATACATACACACACCAACATTTATATATACACACATATATACACACATTTATGATTTAAGGGGTTAATAACAAAATGCATACAAAATGCGGACATCAAATAGAGTGGAATTTATTCAGCAAAAAAGAATACTTACCTCCTCCCTCTCCTTCCTTATTTTTCTCTGCAAAATAACAAAAGAGAGAGAGAGAAAGAGAGAATGTATGATTCTCCCTTTCTAAACATGAATCAATATGTGTATATATTTGTAGTGTTTACAAAGATAGATAAATTCATATTTGCATTAAAAGCTACAGCATTCTTTTATTTTACTTTTGACAAATAACATACCAAAAATGGGTTTGTTTATTGTTTCTGCCCAATCATATCATTAAGGGGAACAAAAAAGAGAGCCTATATATAACTCTTTAGGGGATGAGAAAGGGAAACAAAAGGGAGGTGGATGAAGAACAGTAAA
>NW_019671916.1:856027-864558 GCF_002708625.1 Rhizopus microsporus ATCC 52813 | reverse complement strand
AAAAAAAAAAGAAAGTAAAAAGAGATGATAAGAAGAGGAGAAAGGGGAGAAAGGGAAATTGAAGGGGGGAAGAGACACTAGAAAGACAGAATTCAACAAGTATGTCTTTTAAAGTTGAATAAAGAGGAACCCTCAACGCGTAGTATATATGTATAGGGCTCTTGCTATTATTAGGCGAAATTTTATTACTGGCTAGATGTATGTGGTTAAACATGAAATGTTGAATAAAGCTTAAAGAGACAACCATCATCTTTTTAATACAAATTACATACAAAAAGATCGACATACAATCATATTAAAAAGGGAAAACAGCTACTTTATTATCTCGTACACGATTATTCTGCAGATCCAAAATCACTAAATAATCTCCTTTCATGTAACATACACACAGTTTCAAACAAGGTACAATTGACCGTTAGTTATATACAATAGTGCATTACTGCTATCAATATAGTTTATCTCAACACTATCAAATAGAATACCCTTCAAAGTATCCGTAATATTACTAATAGCAAATAACAAGTCTATCGATATTAATGTACTTTCTGACTATTGCAAGTGATTATTTACAACCTGGCTTAAACATATACTAGTGAAACAGATAGTCCAAGACTAACTTTTACGGCCAACTATCGGCTTATGATTACATCGACTTATGGTTACATTGGCTTGTTTTACATTCACATATATGCAAAACTTGAATGGCTTGCACAATCTTTCCCAGAGCTGTGAAATAATAAAGTAAAAACAGACAGTGTTGGTTTCCTCAACACGCTCTTTCTTTGAATAGCACGTTTCATGATCTACAGATGATCAAACACACAACAAATGATGCTTTTATTGACAATCTATCATATCATTTCAAGTAATGTGCAGGCGTCATAATCTACTATCCCTGGTTCCCTTGGCAACATTGGCTTTGTAGTACACTGTCTAATATCATTATTCACGCTTCCTTTTGCTATTTCTCTCTTTCGTAAGAGCATTTGTTATTACCATGATTTTAATATATGGTCTTATTGTTTTATATGATAAGCTTGGTATTTATTATGTATCTCGCTGTTTCACTAATAATAACAGTAAAGTGACACTTTATCTTTTTTCGTATTATTGTTATTATTGTAGCCTTTTTAATCCAAATAGGCTCATTACGTCTTTATAAAATAAAGAATAGTAAATGTGTGGGTATAAAAGTGAAATAATAGTAAAACCTATTTCACAATGCTGATAAAATTAACTGACTCACTAATATCACTTCTTTTTTCTAAGTAACATTAAGATTATAATACTACTATTATTTTTATTCAAACAGAGAGAGAATAAGGAGTAATGAAAGAGGAGAAGATGGCTATTTTTCAATTTAACATGTCGCATTAAACTGTATTTTTAAGTAAGACAGTTTAAATTTTCATTGGTAAATAGGCTCATCTTTTCCTAAAACAGGAAAACGCATTTTCTTTTTTTTGGGCTCTTTTCTTTTTCACTTTCTTTCTTTCTTTCTTGTAAACAGACACACAATAAAATAAAAAAATAACCAAGAACACATGTCCTCCCGTTGCTTAGATACCAGGACAAGTTCGTTCATCTATACACCGTCTTCTTCCAATAACCAATCACCACAGCAAGAGTCAAATGACTATTATTTTAGAAGCAGTGATACAGTGGTGGTTGATGTCGAGAATAAACGTAGGACATCCTCATCAGGTGATATGGTTCGACCTATGAAAGAGCAACCTTGCTTAAAGAGCCATTCGTTTCCCTTAAAGACTCACTTGGTGAGCCATAACAGTAATAACAATACGGCCGTGTCTACAACAACAACAACAACAACAACAACTGCTGCGACATTACCGACACCGACAAAACTTGGGAGATACAAACAAAATAAACTTTACAGAAAAGAAAAATTAAAAGAAGCAAAAAACGACTACGAAGACAGGATTGAAGAGTATTTTAAGCAATTGACCGTTGGTTGCCAACAAAGAGATTGTCGAAACAAGTTTTGTGCATCAGGTCGAGGTAAATACAAAACTAAAAAGGAAACTATAGTCGCAGACCACTAAAATAGAAACCATAAAGGTGGCATACTTAATTTACAACCTCAAGCAGCCTTCATTATGGCAATTCAACTTGCATCTATGCCAGAATCAAGGCTGTGTACGACAACTAAACAGCCAACAAAGAAAAAGATATCACTTCCAGAAAAAAATACCACGGGACAACAAGACAAACATGCACCCAAGTCATTCTTACAGTCTCTGTTCAGTTCTACATCATTTTCAAATCTACTAGAAAACAATAAAAAGGGCAGCAGAAGGACAAAGGCATCGTTAGCACCCAAGAAGCACTGGGCAACTGATTTTTGGGAGCTTTTTAGTTATTCTAAAAAGATTCAACAGCAGCAACAACAAGAAGAACAAGCCAACATCGATGCCGAGTCAAGTGAAGACGATGAAAGTTATTATCAAATCGACAGTGATCATAGTAGTTTATCGTCTAATGATTGCTTCACTATCAACAATAACATCAATCATCGAGGCATGCTTCTTGATATCACACCTATATCCGTTCAATTAGACACAGCCACTCAATATTTACACCAGTACATCGTCGCACGTACTATCACCGAACAGCAAATGGAAAAATGGTGCCGATCCGTCTTCCAAAGTTGGGAAGCGATTGGTGAAAGCTTTCTTTCTTTAACCGCTTTTACTGATATATACAGTCTTCATCGAGTGCCATTGATCGATTTAGATGATCTCAATCAATTCTTTCAACTGGTCATTTATCAAGACAACCCAAAAGCTAAAAATCCTAGACAATTACGTCTTATGGAATCTATCTCAGACAGTCTTGAGACGCTACTTGATCGTATCCTCTTGAATGTGGGTGCTTTGGACGAAATTGAAGTTTTGGAGGACATAGAAGGCGATCATATGCGTATCATGGTCGAGTGGTGTCGCTCACTGATGGCCGTCTTGGAATGGATCTTTTGCTGGAATAAAGGGCCTGTGGAGGCATTTACGAGCCATGTCATGTTGATGCAGAAATACATCCAAGTCCTGAGCAAGATAGCCCGAAACAAGCGATCAGTATTACGAAACATGATGCAAAACATGTTCTCTAATCTGGACTCTGCTCGAATGACATGGATGGTGCAAGATTTACATCAATATCTGTCTGATCATTTTCATACAGGTCCTTATAAACATGGATCGGAAGATACGGTCGTGATGACATTGAAGTGTTTAGAGCTCATATGTAAGTCAATAACATTCTATACAAAACAAATATATTCACATGGGTTTATAGACCAAGCTAATATGAAGGCGCCCAGCCATCCTATTGTGTCGCCTGATGTATTTTATAATCTAGCCATTGCCAAGAAACTGAACATCAAGAATGAATACCGCATTTGGAAACGAGTTTTACTGCACGGTGAAGGAAGACATCTGTTCTCTCGAGAGGGTGGAAGTCATCAGCGTCGCTCACGGCTATTCATGACCACATCTTCTATCTTATTACCTTATCCGTTAGAAAACGAATACCAATTCTCTTGGTTTGCTTATCCCTTCTTACTGCCCCCTTCTATTAAGCGCAAGATTGTTCTCATGGATGCCATGTCTCAGATGTCATTGGAATACGAAGATGCTTGTGTGAATCATACCCTTGTTGTCCACGCACAGAAGCTCCTTTCGGAAGCACCAAGTATGCTTAAGGACCTCGAAACAAACCTACGAAGCGCTACTTGTCCTTACTTACTTCTCGAGATTCGTCGAGAATACTTTGTTGAAGACACGCTCCAGCAAGTATCGCGCAAGTGGAGTGATCTGAAGAAACCCCTGAAAATCAAGTTTGTCGAGGGCGGTGAAGAAGGGATGGATCAGGGAGGTGTTCAAAAGGAGTTCTTTGGTGTGCTCTTTGAAAAACTTATTTCTCCCGAGCTTGGTCTCTTTTTCCAGGACGAATCCACTCGACTGTGCTGGATACGGCCAGTGGTTAATCCAGACATTCGCATGTATGAGCTTGTAGGCGTCATGATGGGTCTATCGATCTATAATGGTGTCATGATGAATTTACAGTTCCCAAGGGTGTTCTGGAAAGTGCTCGTGATGCCAAGCGAAGCCTTGGTAGATGCCTTGGCTGAACGTCAACAGCAGTTATTTACTCTTGAGGACCTTGAAGAAGGCTGGCCTACTTTGGGACAAGGGTTACGGCAGTTACTCGAGTGGCAAGATGGCAATGTCGAAGACATTTTTTGCCGAGACTATGAGATATCATATGAAGTCTTTGGTCGTGGCGTCATCACTCAATCACTCATGCGTCATCCAGATGATCCAGTGGTGCCCGTGACAAATGCGAATAGAGAAGCATATGTGAAGGACTATTGCACATATTTTATGTACACTGCACAAAGAGAACAAATACTGGCATTACGTCGTGGTATGTGGAGCGTGATAGGAAGTCGAGCACTTTATCTCTGTACAGCAGAGGAATTAGAGATGGTCGCCTGTGGCCAGCGACAAGGACCCGATGCGATTGAACTCAACATGTCTGAACTGGAGGCTGTTGCTGAATATGACGAGTATACGGCAGATCACCCAACTATCAGGCAGTTTTGGTCTGTGGTTCATCATGATCTTACTGCTGAGCAAAAGAGACAGCTACTCTTATTTGTGACAGCAAGTGATCGAGTGCCTGTTGGCGGACTAAAAGAATTGACATTCTATATTCAAAGAAATGGTCCTGATAGTGATAGGTACGTGTATAATCATGATCTTTAAACATCATCTCTAATATTCAATAGATTACCTACTGCACTTACATGTTTCAGTAGACTTTTACTACCTGAGTATTCTTGTCGATCAAAATTACGAGATAGACTGATTACTGCTATTGAAAACACCAAAGGATTTGGTCTTGTATAGTTTTATATATGTGTATGTGTGTTTTCTTGTACAAATTCTCTTTTTGCCCTAATAATCTAAAGGGCATCCCCCACTGTTACCCCATTCCATTATGGATGTATGAATAATAAAGAGAAATCGTTTTATTTATATAAAATGTCTTAGCGGAAATCAGCAGCTTTGCCAGTCTAATGATAAAAGGGGGAGTGTGAGTTAATTTACCATTGAATATATTAAACTTACGGTCAATAGGCCAACGATAAGTCCAAAGAGACCAAGAACGGAGCCAAAGATTTCGACGACCAAGACCTTGACAAACAGTTCTGGGTTCTGTGCATCAGCTAAGGCGGCGCTTGATCCTGTTACGCCTACAGAAAGACCACATAGCAGGTTACAGACACCAACAGTTAAACCACCCCAAAAGATAGCATGACCTAGCATATAGATGAATTTTTTCTTTCTTTTCTTTTCTTTTTTCTTTTTTACCAGTGAAAAAGTTGGAAGTAGAGTATAATCTCTCGGGAGGTACATCACTTAATTTAGCAGAATAAACAATAGCCATAATGACACCATAAATGGCGACAACTTCACAGAAAATAATGGAAATCAAGTTTCGAGATTGAATACGAGGTGTCTTGACTGCACCACCCAAAAGCGCTGAACCTGTAACAAAGATACCCCTTTACAATATAAAAAGAGACGCGCGTAAGATATACTTGTATATGTCATGTATAATATTTACCAAGCTGCACCAGTGACAGAAAGACCAATACAGAGACCCATACCGGTCATGGCCCAAGCATAAGGAGAAGTTTCTTGAAGTAATTTACCGACATTGAATTGTTCACCTGAGCCTGTGAAGAGCATATAAAGCCCAACAATAGTAAGAAAAGAAACTGTAGTCAAGGCCCAAGAGCTGTAGGGACCTAAGTAAACCGACATTTTTGTTGTTGTTTTTGTTGTTGTTGTAAAACGGGGTATTTGTAAAGATATTAAAAAGAAAGAGAAAGGTTTTGAAACACATACAAAAAATTAAAAAAACGATGATTAGGAGTTTAAAGTTTGTGAGTGGTGAAGTAGACAGCATTTTGTTAGATTAAGAATGAACTTGATAAAAGGTAGCTGAAGACGTAGAGGGCGTGCTACCGTATTTTGGTATAAATGTACTGCTATTATTGCTTTTTTGGGTATGAAGGCTAGCTCTATGACGACCAAAATATCCACTATTTGTACTTGGTCCTTCATGGTTACTATGGTGACCAAGCCAGTAGTTATGGTTACTTTGTTTGATTAGTGTCAAGTATCTCTCTTCTTCACGTATTTGACGTTCTACTATTATATCAAGCACTATGGATAGCACGAGTATGGTAGACTACAGAATGGTAAGCTTAAATAGTCATTTTATAAGACATTACCTGAAGAATGAGTAGAAATATGAGAATGAGAATGATCCATTGATGCCATTTCTGTATGAGTGATATGATGGAATATTTGCATCCTATATTTGTATTGAGTGAAAGAGAACAGTTTGCGGGTAAGGCACGATCTGTGATAGATTGATATCCACAGCAATGCAGTCTAACAATAATAATAGATGATCAATATCATGACTTTTTTTTTCTTGTTAAACTTACAATTGTTCTGTATTCATAATAAATTGAGGATCATGCTCAATGAAGAAATCCCACAGTATACTTGCATAAGGATCAAGCTGTATAAAATATATTTTGATATCAACTGAGTTCTATTTCTTGTATGTTTAAACTTTACTACTATCAAAATGACTTACTATTTGTGATCTATAGTTGTATACAACTGAAATGATTACTATTTAAAAACATTAGATAAATATATCAAGATCAATCATAATAGCATACCTAATTCAAATACGAGTATAATAGCATGAAGACCATTATATGTATTTAAAAATCCTGTATGCTCAAGTTGTGCCCCAAATAATCCAATGAAACTTGTGATTGTCATCATTCCGCCCAAAACCAAGAAAAATAGAGATATTGTCAGACTTATTGTTGAATTGATGTGATAGGCGCCTTAAAATAAATAAATAAATAAATAATCCAAGGTTCTCTCATTTTCTATTTTCTACCGATTGATATAATAAAGAGTCCAATAAACTTATAAAAAGTGAATATAATAAGTTAATGGTGAACATTGACTTTACCATTATAAACGAATGAAATGTTGACATGTACCGTCTCAACGTCTTTCCTTGTGAGCGTATATACAACATCCTTTCCTCCATTTCAAAATGTTGAACTTCTAAAAAAAAAGAAATTATTCCAAGAAAAAAAAAAGAAGAGAAAAAATTATAAAAAAACCACATGAAACGGTTTAAATACATGACATGGATTACATTAATTATTTTTTGGTTCTTGTGCTCTCTCTCTCTCTTTCTCTTTCTTTCTATGTCATTCAGTCGATCAAAAAGGGTGATATCATTCCTCTATATGTATCATCACTTGGTTTTCTTTTTTTTTTAAAAAATAAAAAACAGCATTGGACAAGAATAATAGACTCGGCATAAATTATGCCAAGCCAACCTTTCTTTGATATTACAACTGACAGAGAGGAGAAGGGGTGAACAATGCTTTATAATTATATTAGATCACAAATTGAAAATCAAAAAAAAAAATGAGGCATTCAATCTTTGATGTGGATAACAAATCCTCTCTTCTTTATGAAGCTTCTGCGGCAACCTTACAATTAAATGGGCAAGCTGCGCATCTGTTTATAACTTTTAATAATGAAATCCGATTTTATTGTAAAAGGGTCACACAGTAATCCTACATGATCCTGTCATGTGCCTCGTTTTCTTTTTTTCTGTCCCTGAATGTGATGAATGAGCACACACAGGTGCAGCTTTACTAAGCATTCCTCAACGTAAATAATATTTTGTAACAAAGTTTATTTTAAAAAGATTAAAGATAACCATTGACTTTGAGCGTCTTTTTACCATAAATATATGTATTTACTGTCACTGCTCCAAGTAAGGCAAGTGGTAATGGCTTACGAGACAAGATGGCCTTTTTAGCATGCAAAAATGCCCATGATAAACCCCAAGCTAAAATAAGAGAAATGAATTGAACTGATCTCTATATATGTATAGTTTTATGTTACCTGTTGCAATACCAGAACCATTGTCACTATCACCCGTATTCACTACATATCTAATACATATATTAAACCCATGATCAACATTGTTCTCTCTTTCATATTACCCTGCACCAGCAAAAATGGCTGAAAAGGCTATTGAAACGATGGGGTGTGGTAAACCAGGTGCGTTACGAAAAGATGCAGGAACGGTAGCCAAATCTAACAAACTATCAGTATTATATTATCATTTGGATCATTTGCATTACTAAAAGCAGATAGTGCCCACACAGGATAAGGAGACTCTGATTGTTTATCAATATGTTCAAAAAAATTCTCTGACATAGTGCTCAAGTATTGACTTTTTTTTTTCTCTCAGTTCACAGAAAAAATAAAGACACTATACTCCTAGTTATTATAACACTATTAACATTAGAAAAAAAAAAAACATGCAAGTAACACGAGCATTTTACCGCACAAAAGCCGGATTAATAAAGAAAAGGACTGTTTTTT
>NW_019671916.1:811940-853087 GCF_002708625.1 Rhizopus microsporus ATCC 52813 | reverse complement strand
ACTCTCTCATACGTCCTTACAGTGTAAGTTGTATTAACTATGTCTGAATTTAAAAGTGCGAAAACTGTAACTAAACATTTTTGTTAACGTTGAAACGTAGCATCTTCGACTAGTAAAGGATATATCAACTCCTCATCAAAAAAACTTGCTTAGAACTTTGAATAATCGTCACAGTTGAAAGGGTTCTTCTCTTCAATAGTAACATCAGCGTCAATACAAGCCAAGTCTGGAGAAAAAAAAAAAAAGAAGGCAGCATACACCCTTCGAATATATTTTGCTCCATTGCTTTTAATATTATTGAAACAATAACAATAATATATTTCAAAGCGCATCGTTTGTATATTTTTCATGTATAAAGTCCTTTTATTGGTATGAATGAATCCTACAATGGACATATATGCGTGTTTTCTTATAGATTATACATGTCTCTTTTTAGAAAATCAAGGACATAGATTATATTTAACAAGAAAAGGAGTGAGTTTATGTTTGCACTATTGGCGTGACTTTTCTCTCTTTTCTTTTCTTCCTTTATTTCCCACATGTCTAATTATGAATGCAGCTTACAAGGACTTATCATTGGACACCAACAAAAAGATAAGCTCATTGAACGACTGGAAGGAATATGTGGAAATAGTTCAATAGTTGATTTATTTGAACATGAGATCATATTTACACCTTCTGGTAATTAATAAATCAATAAACCAAACTCTGAATTAACCTTGCCTCCTTTTAGTGCAGACACCAGTAGGACCAGCACGTAATGACGACGTTGTACTGCGAGTTCAATCGAGAATTTCAACAGAAAAAGATGTGAGTTTTCGTTTTAGACAATGGCATCTTTGCATGCAAGGTAATCCAGAACCACAGCGTGCTCGAACAGTCACAGTAAGACCAATCGCACGTGTTCAACTCTCTGGTGATATGTTTAGGTTTATGAAGGCTCTTGGTTACAGGTAAATAGTGACAAAATGCATGTGTGAATAGTATGATAATAACAATTATAAAGTTATTCGTTTGAAATCGTCAGAAAAGGATACTTGGTTGCGTATGATAATGTATTAAAGATAACCTTGACAAGACTATACAAAGTAAGCAAGAAAAATAAGGTCATGTAATATAAACTCACTTGGACTCTAGTTAAAAACCAAATTGGATGTGACATCAGCAGTACCCTTTGGTCAAGAGGATATGTGGATTGTAGAAATAACGACATTACCTGTACCACAAGAACAAGTCAATCAGATGGCAGAGCATTTAAACAAGTTCAAGGTGTTACTAACAGGGTATTATTGATGATATATAAAAGCTTACTACATACTCACTCTTTTTTTTCATAGAATTGTGGATCTTGAATATGTTGATACCAGAGCATTACAAAATAAAGTTCATTATACTACATAATACATGTATTTCTATATGTAAAATAGGGGTTTCTTTTATTATAAGTATGTATACATGGAGAATATTGACAAAAAAGAATGATACAATGAAAAAAGATTAGGCGGTTTCCTTGACAGGTTCCATATCGGTCAAATTACCACGCAATTGTTGCTCAATTTCCAAACTCTCAAACAAGCTCTTAAAGTTACCAGCACCGAATCCGTTGTGGTTGTTACGTTGAATGATTTCAACAAACAAAGTGGGACGATCTTCGAGAGGCTTGGTGAAAATTTGTAAGAGGTAGCCATTTTCATCATAATCAACAAGGATGTTGAGTTTCTGAAGAATATCCAAGTCTTCTGTAACGGGGTTCTTGGATGTCTTGTTGTGTACTGTGAGATTAGCACGCAAGGTGTCATAATAGTTGCTGGGAATAGTCAAGAAATCACAACCTCTTGACTTCATGTTGCTTACAGCCGTAATGATATCGTTTGTATTGATCGCAATATGTTGGACACCAGCGCCTCCGTAAAAGTCGACGAATTCCTGGATTTGAGACTTCTTGCGACCGACAGCAGGTTCGTTGATTGGCACCTTGATACGCTCTTCGGGATCAGCCATGACGACAGAACGAAGAGCACTGTATTCAGTAAAAACTTGCTTGTCATCAACAGACCAGAAGCGATGGAAATCGAAGGCCTTTTCGTAGAAATCGGCAATAGGGTTCATTTGACCATCAGGTTGGTTACCTACGACGTGGTCAATAAACTTGAGAGGAACTGGGGGTCTATAAAGGAGAGAAGAGGTTAGTCTAAATTAAGACAAAATAATTATTATTAAAACTTACAAAGTTTCTTCGAGAGGATCCTTATACTTCAAAGCTTCAAAGATATCCTTGTAACCAGGTAAGAAGATACCCTTATAATTGTGACGTTCAATAAGAGTGTGATGGACATCACCATACTACCCATGAAAAGGATTAATAATTGTTCCTCAAAAAAAAAAAGAATTACTTACAGTAGCCAAAGTAGCCATGATGACAGTACCATGTTCGTCAGAGTATTCTTGAGGAGGCTTGATGCACTTGGCACCACGGGCAATAGCCTTTTCGTAGACAGCCTTACAGTCCTTGACAGTAAAAGCAATATCCTTGACAGCATCACCACGACGAGCAATTTCCATGGCCATATCCTTCATAGTCTCGGGTTGAATAGGGCTCTCAAAGACAAAGACGGCATCACCTTGCTTGACAACATGAGAGGCAACGTCTCTTGAACCGGTTTCGAGACCACGGTATGCGATATGCTTGAAACCAAGACGAGTGCAGTAATAAGAAGCGGCCTGTTTAGCGTTGGTTACTGTGAATCGAAGATGGTCAAAACCAGAATAGGGGTTAACAGTTTGAGTAGTATTGGTGTTGTTAACTGAAGGAGCCATGATATAATGCAAGTATGTTGTAAAAAAGTAAGAAAGAACAGAATTTAGGCAAACATATTTATATGTAAAACATGGACAGAGATAAAACCAACAAGTTTCCCACGACTGCCAATTTTTTTCTTAAATGCTGAATACCGAATGCCTCCTTGCCCATTTTTTTTTGTTGTTGCTTGGATGCAGAATAACGTTATGCTTCCTCTCTCTCCTTTTATGACAAAAGTTCCTATGATAGGAGCATTTACCTTATTTTATCCTTGATATGCATAATTGGCTATTTTTTAAAATATAAAAATGCTAAATTTACTTCATCATGCAGCAGGGACAGAACAATGACATCGGATTGATTAAGTCCTGGAGACCGACTAAATCCTACTGGCCTATTTTTTTCTCACACTTGTTCATATCCCTTTTACTCTTTTTTTTTTTCAGTGTCCCCTTTCTCCTTTTCACAGTGTGTCTTTACAAACAAACAAAAAAAAAAAATAGATTCTTTTAAAAAAGATGATTTATTTCAGGAATACATATACAATATATGGATCGTCCTCATAACATATAAACTCCACAATTAGATGTTGGAAGGATAAAGCATCTATAAAAAATATATATGAATAAACAAGAAAGAAACATAATAACAATACACTTACGACACGAACGGAGGCACCAAAGACCTTGGGAGGCAAGTTCTTGCGGAAACGAGCCTTGACGACACCATTGGTACCGTGAGTACGAGCGATGCGACCCCAGATGACACGGATCTTGGAGCCATTGACTTCACGTTGAGCACGGTAGACGTAGGCAATACGCTTACCGAGGTAGAATTGAGCATCCTTGGTTGTTTGAACACCTTCAACTTGAATCAAAGAAACGTTGGGGTTTTGGTTGCGCTTGGCACGTTCGTAACCCAAAACACGGCCCTTGCAGTAAAGACTATTATAAGTTTAGTTTTCCCAAAAGAAAAAAAAGGCATCATGATCCATCCGTCCGATTCCATGATCTATAGCTCACACATTTCAGATTGTTTTCTTTTGTGGTTGTATGTTGATTCAAAAGGTTGATATTTTTTAGTTGTATATCATTTGATGAAACTGATAGATGGATGGATGGGAAGGATGGATGCGTTTGTGAACTTACCGATCGGATCCCATGTCTAACTATGTTGTGGAAAGGAGAGAGAGAGAGGAGAGAGGGAGAATGAGAATATGCAAAGTCGTAGCCCGCACACCCCGGGTTGCGCGAGGGTTGAGAGGGCGAGTGGGTGAGTGAGTGAGCGTGATGAGAAAGACTCGTCCAATCAAAATCAGCAAAAACGTTTCGGAAAATTGACAAAAGCCAATGGGGTCCTTTATTGTGTATTACATTAGCCAAGACGATTTGAGGATCTGGTCTATGCTTGGCCTCTCGTCTGGATCCTTATTCAAGCAAGCTCGGATCAAGCGCTGCAGTGGCTCTGATAGATCGTCTGGCATTTCAAATGCACCTTGCTGGATCTTTTGAACAAGTCTGAGATCAAAAGTGTCCATGAAGGGCAATTGACCGACGACTAGAGCGTACAGGATGACTCCGAGTGACCAGATATCTGTCTTTGGACAGGCAAGTGAAACAGAGGCGGTGAGTTGCTCTGGTGCAATGTAAGCCAGAGAACCGCCTGCGGTTTCTTGCTGTTTGAATCTTTTTGAACAAGGTTTATGAGAGAGATAAAGAGCGAGACCAAAGTCGCATAGTTTGATGTGCCCGTTTTCGTCGATCAGTACATTTTCCAGCTTCAGGTCCTTATGGCATACTTTTCGGTCAATATGCAAGTAGTGAACAGCTTGACAGAGCTCTTTAAATATTCTTTTGGCGTCTTGTTCGAGAAGCTTATGCTTGTTTAGGAATTGAAGCAGTGTACCACCTGGACAGTAATCGCATATGAGACAATAGCTTTGTTTCTTCTTGATGACTTTCAACAGATTGACCACACGCGGATGACAAAGAGATTTCCAAATGGTGAGTTCGCGGTTGAATCTGATAATATCTGTTTCTGACATACACGTCTTTGTGACCACTTTAACTGCTTTAATCTGATGTGGCATGAGGTAATGACAGGCCTTGTGTACTACAGAAAATCCTCCGTAACCTATAACGGGGCCAAGAGTGTAATCATGAATCCTATTGTTCTTCTCGCCACTCGATGACACTATGAGGTTAGATAAAAAGGCAGCGGCCGTAGTCAAATGTGTGGGCGGTGAGGTGCTATTAGTAGTAGTTGTTGTATTTTTGATTAATTCGTCATGAAAGAGTGGTTTGATGTGAGGATAATTTAAGGATTTAAAAATACAATAAGAGTCATCATTGATTATATCTAATGTCAAATTCTGTTTTAATTCATTCGATTGATCTTTCATCTTGATTAAAAAGAAAAAAAGAAAAAGAAAAAGTGAATATCTCACCGGGAATTTATTCAAGTGTCTCTCTCTCCTCTCTTTGACTTTCTCCTTTTATAAATTCATCTCCTTTCTTTATCTATTAACAGCACGGACCATATACGCGTATGTTACACTATTTACAACACTCTTTTATACCAAAACTCAAGTAAAAATGCGGTCAGACTATAAATGTATAGAACAATGATGAACAATTACACCAACAACATGCATCTTGAGTTTTTTCTGATGCTGAATGAACCTCGGGCTGTTTCTGGTGAAAAGTGTAGGTCGATAATATGTAGAGAGCTATTTTTGTATTTTTTTGATCTAATCAGCTTGTTTACTTATGGACTGTGTTCTATTCACTTGACTCATTTTTATTAAGAAATAAATTTTCTGTTCCAGCTGTGTCTTTTTGTTTGACCAATCAATAAAGAGAAAGTGTGTAATAATGCATATTAGAGAAACAAAAGAGGGAGAAGGGAGCTGACTAGAATAGGGATGAAGTTGATGACTTTGATTGGTTCCTATGGAAAACACGGACATGGGAGAGTGGCGTGGTTAATGCCGACAAGCCCAAAAATAGAGTGAACGTCAATCCTTATTTGTTTCTTTTTTTTATATTTATTTAAACACCACTCTTTCTTTTTCGTTTTTTTTTTTTTTATATAATTTTTAAGATGTCTGTTCAGCAATACGATATGTCGAGTGTAAGTCATTATTATATAAACAATGTATACTTGACAACTAAAGTGTCTTTAGTTAGCTCATAGGTTAAAAGCACGTTTGACACTGGCAAATTTCAAACGTGAACATGGTTATGAAAATGTGGATTTACATACACTAGAATCTAGTCTATTCGAACGCGTACCAACAAGACCTTCCAATCCCTTAACAAAATTAAATATTCACGATAAGAAACGAAAGCGTCTGTTATCACACCATCGATTCTATCCTACTTCACCACCACTTTACAGTCATGATCGTACCATCAAACACCACGCGCCTCGATCACCTAGCCATGTGCCCATATCAGATACAAGACTGCGGCCATATGAGAAAAGAAAATTATCGGCAACACTTTCTTCTGATGACGAGGATGCTGCGCACTTATTAGTCATGATGCACCATAGCCCTACAATGTCATAATTTCATAAATATAGCATCCTCACTTTTTTTTTCATTCTGTACATAAAATAGACATTCCCTTTATCTCTCTTTTTCTCTTTATTAGAATATTTATTTATGAATAAAACGGTTCTTTATTACTATTTTTCATTGCCAGTTCAACTCCACTCCAGGAACCAGTTGATGGAGATTAAAAAGTGTGTAATCAGTCTTTATTTTGTTTATTTATTTATTGGTCTCCTTTTTTTTTAATTGCTTCTGTTCATCATTCGTCACTATTTACTCCGCCTACATATCTTTACTGCTCTTGCTGATCTCATACCTACATGGACATACTTTAGCAGGGCAACACTTTTTCCGATCGTCACAAGGACATTTTACTCAAAAGGAAATAAAAAAGGTCAGCAAAGTAAATTAATTGGATAGTTGGAGTAAATAATTTCACCGGATCTCTTGTTGACCAGTTTCATGATTTATAATTAAAAAGAGCTGATATTCTCCATGAGAACACGGAAAAAGGGGTATCATTCATGTAATGAAATTAAACACAAAAACATACTTGTAAAATATCAAATCTTTTTCATTCAGACGATCAGAGTTACAATGGCTCCCCTTACTAAAAAGCTGTTTAATAGGTTCAATAAGCAAAATTAGTCACATGACTAAAGAATCTTCTCTTTCTTCCTCTCTTTTTTCTTTCTATTTGTGTGTGTGTGTATATGAATATATATTTGTATATTCTTTCCTGTAACCAATCAAATGCATCCGTTTGCGTCATAGGCTACATCCCAAGCAATTTTTTTTTTCTTTTTCAGGTTCAGTTTACGTATTGAAAACTTTTTTTTTCTCTACTCCTTTCTTTGATTCTTTAAAGATGGCAGACATTAACACACTTGCTACGCAGTTTGTTAATTTCTATTACGACACTTTTGATAGTAACAGAAGTAACTTGCAAGGTCTTTATGTAAGTTTAAAAAAATAAAATACGTATACGCGTATATATCATATTGACACACATCTTTTTTTATAAAAGAGAGACAATTCTATGCTTACCTTTGAAGGTACCCCAGTTCAAGGTGCTGCTGCTATTACCGAAAAGTTGACTGTAAGTTGATATAATAGTATTTTTCTTTCTTCCCTTTTTTTTAACTGATCTTTTGTCTTGATATAGACTCTTCCTTTCCAACGTGTTCAACACAAGGTTACCACTATCGACGTTCAACCCTCTGGCCCCAATAACTCTTTAATCGTTACCGTCAGTGGCATGTTGGTCGTAAGTATATATATAGAGAGAGGGAGAGAAAAAAAGGGAAAAGAATGCTGATGTATACGTACTATCTAGGTTGATGATAGCCCCAATCCCTTAATGTTCTTCCAAACTTTCCAGTTGATTTCTGAGAACAACGCTTACTATGTGCTCAACGACATCTTCCGTTTGAACTATGGATAAAGTATACATCAATAATAAACAAAACGGACAACCGGTATAATCATTTATAATGAGTTAATTTATGTGGCACTTTATTGTTTATTCGTGTTCAACAGGAGTGGCATCCTTATCAAAAGAAGCCAAAATATTCTTACGAATATTAAAATCATCCAACTTGGCGTTGGTCACGTCTTCAGATTTAGCAATATTAGCTAAACGCGTTCTTTCTTTGTGTAAAAAGTCTTCACCATGAGCAAGGATTTTTTCCATTACTTTAGCATAGTATCTGGCATGACTATAGAAATCATATTAATAAAAAAAATATTTGTATATATTTATAGCCGTAGACTTACCGTGATGCATGCTCCTTGACCTTATCTGCGATCTCTTTATGAATCTTTTCACGAGCAGCGGGGTTCTTGATAAACTCGATAGCCTTTTCATCCAAGTCACGAATACGACCCGCAGTGGGCTGTAATCCACCACCAACGGCGCGGTGAGCCTTGCAGTGCTTGTTTAAGAATTCAATAAAAGCAGCTTCGGTACGAGCGCCTTCATAAGGAATAGGCTCACTTTCACCTGCAGGGAATAACTTGATGGTAGGGAAGCCAGAAATGTCAAACTCAGTGCCGATATCACGTTCCTTATCAGCATCAATCTTGGCTACAACACACTACACATAAAGTTAGATTATGATATATAAAGATACAACGAGACGTACGTTTTCAACATTAGAATAGGCAGTACCGATCTTTTCCCAGATAGGTGCTATATGATTATTAATATACATAGATATATATATCTTGACACATCCTGTGTGTGTATATAAAAAAAAACTTACCCAAGTTCTTGCAGTGTCCACACCAAGAAGCATAGAATTCAACCAACACATTTTGCTTGGGATTCAAGGCAACCTCATGGAAATTCTTGGAGTTGAGCTCGACCACGTCTGACTTCTTTGCCTTAATACGAGGAATAATGCCTGATTTTTCGCGAACAAAGGAAGCAAGCGAGTTCAAGTCACGGCCACCACGGTAATCTTCTACACCCTCAGGAGAGTTCACGCCTTGAGGAAACCATTTGAGAGTAGGGAAACCCTTGACCTCATAGAGAGCACCCGTGTTGCGGTGTTGGTCAGCATCGAATTTGGCAATGATGACCTTATCCTTTTGATGAGCAAAGGCATCACCTAATTGAGCATAGACAGGAGCCAAGTTCTTACAGTGACCGCACCAGGGAGCATAGAATTCAACCAAGGCAGGACGAGAACCGTCAATGGCCAATTTGAAGTTATCGTCTGTCAACACGAGTACGTTACCATCATAGGTCAGAGCAGCCTTGGAAGGCGCAGTACCACGAACAAGTTGAATGACGTCTTCGAATGAGTTAATATCCTTGAGTTGAGCAAATGCATTGTTGATGTGTGAAGTGATCTTTTGGGGTGAGCTAATATCCTTAAGATGAGTAAGCGCGTTGTTGACGTATGGAGTGATCTTTTCGGGTGATTTAAGTTGGTCCAAGACATAATAAAAGTTGTCTTGATTCAATTTTTGAATAATGTTCTGTGTCGCGTGTCCTCCGTTATATTGGTCATAGCCAATAATAACTGCATTGGCAGCAAGCAGCAGAAAGAATAGCTTTTTGAGAAAAGACATAAGAAAAAAAAAAAGAAACAAAGCCAAAGCAGTAAAATATAAATGAATTCAAATCCCACAAATCATGTCACTCCAAGTGTATCTGCCTTCAACGTCATAAACCAAATTTAGGAGTCGGGGAGGGCACTTTATCCAGCTTCAAATGTTGACCACAACTCTCCCTCTTTTTATATACATCAAATGTTGTCTTTTTTAAATAATAAAGAAAAAAATGGATGACCAACTAAAGTATTATTAAATATCTCTTCTTTCTCTATTGCTTTGTTGTATGTCTATCTTGTCATACTTGCAATATGTAATTTAAATGCATTAGTTGAAAAAAATCGTTGTCACACACTTTAGAAAAATTGATATCATTTATAATACAAATTATACAATCAAAAATCATCACAATTTTTTTGCCTTCTTTTCTCTCTCTCTTTTTAATATTAATGGCCAGTGAATCAAAGAGTAAAAAGAGTCAGGTATCTGCCACCGTTTGTTCCAATTGTGGTACGACAACAACCCCATTGTGGAGAAGAGCTCCTAATGGCGAAACTATTTGTAATGCCTGTGGTCTCTATCTCAAGGCCAGACATACCCTTCGACCAGTGACGATGAAGCGTCAATCTAGAAAACAAACTATTTCAACAACAACAATAACAGCAACACCGTTACCAGGAACTTGTCCAGGTAATGGTCAATGCAATGGCACGGGTGGATCAGCTTCCTGTGAGGGCTGCCCTGCCTTTAATCAACATCAGGTTGCTCGTCATGCTCTCATATGTGCTAATTGCCGAACGACAACAACACCTCTTTGGCGCAGAGATGAATCGGGCAATACAATTTGTAATGCATGTGGGCTATATTATAAACTCCATCATGTGCATCGACCAGTGAGTATGAAAAGAAGTGTGATCAAACGAAGGAAACGGATCATTGTATCAGATCAAGACGAAGAAGAAGAGGAAGAAACGGAGTCAAGTGAAGAGGAAGAAGAAGAAGAACAGAAATTAAAAAAGAAAAAGGTAATCAAGTCCAGTATGAAGCGTTCTATATCATCATCAACAGCATCGTCAGCATCTTCTAACGTACCTGCCATTGAGGACTATATCAAGCCTAAACGTACGCCATTACCGCCACCACCTCCTCCATCATCATCCTCTATACCATCTCAGCATGTACGTCTACCTCCACCGCCACGAACACCACCTCCGTTTAATCGAACTCTACCCTCCTTATCTTCAGGCACGAGGATCAACCAAAAACGATTTGATCCCATCTTTGATTATAGAACGACCCACACGAGGAATGCCTATGAGGATCTTGCCGAATTTGACAATGCGATGACACGACTAGAGCGCATCCGAAGACGCGTGCCGCATGAACAGCATAAGACGTTATCTAGTCTAACCTCAGTATTACAAGACATTGTGAATCGAGCAGAAAGCATTTTATCCCATCCTTCTTAGGGTCATTTGTTTCTCCTTTTATTGTTATTAATGGCATTATTTGTATTAAAATATGACATGATCGAAGAGGAGGATGAACGTATATAAGGTGTGACATAATGAATGGTCGGTTGTGTACTCTTTGTTGATATAGAGGTTGTTGTCAGTGTCGGTATGGACGATGGGGTGGAATAACGCATTTTCTTTTGTTGTGAGCTCATCATGATCATATCCCATGGATCTCGTTTACCGTCTTCAAATAAGCTACTATCGTCCTGGTGCCATCCACTGATCAACCCCACCCGTACAGTCACCTCAGCCACAGATTCGTCTTGAGCATTATAGATAGAGCATGTTCGATCGTCAAACGGTCGCTCCTTAAATGCGAGATCCTTGAGTGAGATCGAGGACGTGCCGGCCGTCTGTTTGGTGTGCTTATCCATGACGAGGAGCGAAAGTTTGATAGGACCTAATCGATCAAGCCAGTGCTGAATATCGACGAGGTGTCCGCAGAGTTGAAAACATGACTTGACCGGATTATATTCTTGCACATAAGAGGCAGCAGGTGATATATTGCATGTCGATAGAAATGTCCAGCTGATATAAGGCTTTTTCAGTCTTTTGGACGTGTTGGTTCGTAGGATGGTATGACTGATGTTGTCCACATGAAGTACCTTAAAGACCAAAGTGTATTTTAACGTGCCCTTGCCGATCTGATGGTAGGCCTGGAGCTGAGCTGGTTCTATCATAGAAGAAGGCGTCTTTGTGTCGTCTGTGAATATATGTACATTTCGTAACATGTCTGATAGTTCTTCAATGTTCAAGTCTAATAAAGATGATTTCGTTCGCCTCAATGTCGGTTTCGGTTTCGCCCGTTTCGTGTCTTCTGGCCTTTTTTTGGGTTTGACTGATGAAGATCCTAGGATAACAGAAGACACTTTCTTTCGTCTACTGTTATTATTATTGCTGTTATTCGCTGTGGATGTGGTCAGTGTGCTATTGTTACTGCTGCTGCTATTATTAGAATAAGTCGATATCACAGTTGCACTAGTCAGATTGGGTGTAGGAGGTGGCGATCGTAGTTCGATGCAGGGAGTTGTTACTGTCGGTATGTCTTTGGTCGTATCTGGCATTGCCACATAGAACAATCCAATCTTGAGTTCTTGTTGACTCTCTGGCATTGAACACCAAACTCCTTTATCGGCCACAAACTTGTAAATATGCTCCAACTTGTGTGCTGATTGAGGTACGACTTCTCTTGCTTCTGAAATAGGCAAACTGAATGAATTCAGCAGACTGTGGTCATTCTTTATATATATTCTGGTAGTTGCTTTATCTTTACGTAAACGAATGAGTTGTTTGGTTGATATAAAATAGACAAGTGAGACGTTGAATGTACATGTGCCGTCTGTTTCAATATTGGCTGAAGGTGTAGATATCTTTGTATTCTGTGGTATCAAGTCGTTAATGGAAGAAGGTAATTTCAAATCAAGTTCTGTTTCCACTTGAATCGACTGGTCATTTGAATTAAAGTGACGACCTTTTTGTTTCAAAATTAGGGTTCCTGATGTACATGATTTATTAATTATTGTTATTACCTTGTTGTATTGTTACCAGTAGAGCATATTCACAAGTTTTTGTTAGTAATAAGGACATTTTAAAAGAAAAAAAAGAGAATATTTATTGTGTATATATTTATAAAAAGAAAAAAAAGGAGGGGAAAGAGAGGAAGAGAGAGAGAGAGAAAAGGGAAACGAAAAAAAAAAAAAAAGAGGCACATCGAAAAAAAAAAAATAATTAAAAATTGAATCCACCCGCATTGGTTTCGTTGTGGAACATAAACTGACCATTTTGAGTATCAGGCGCCATCATTGCATCAGCTCCTTCTTCGTCACCATCTGTAAAGTATTTCTCAATTAATTGATATGATTTCTTATAGATTTCTACGTTGTCATGGTTTTGTAATGCATGAATATATTCAAGTCCACCGCATTCTTCAATCAACAATGCATATGGATTAAATCCATCTGGCGTATTTGACTTTTCCATTTCTCCCACTCGTAAGATATTGTCTAAACCATCCAATGCTACCAAAATGATCTTATTGTCCATGGACGTCAAGATATCACACAGGGGTTTAATACATCCCGCATTCACCAAGTATTTGATTTGTTCAGGTTTGCTTAATCCTCCTGATGTGGCATTGCAAATAGCCCAACAAGCTTCCTTTTTCGTCTTGGGATCTCCGTTGGCCAAGATATAGACCAAAGGTTCGATCAGACCATTATCAATGATTGCTTGAATCTGAGCTGTATTACCAGCAGTAATATTACTGATCGTCCAGCAAGCTTCCTTACGAATTGCATCTTTAGGACTAGCCAACAATTGAAGTAAAGCACCCAGGGCACCACAGTTGACGACAAGTTGAGTCTGAGTGTCATCACCTGTGACGATGTTGCCAACAGAACGAAGAGCGGGTGTTTGAACAGAGGTAGAGGGATGACCCAAGAGTTCGACCAGTCGGTTGGTTACACCTGAATCAATCACGGCCTGAATGCGTTCATTCGATCCATCTGACAAATAAGAGATGGCCCAACAAGTATCGATCAGTATTTCTTCATCTGTTGAGTTGAGCAATCGAGCCAAGACAGGCAAAGCGGGCGCAATCTAAAGACGAAATGAGCATAGGTATATAAAATGGATTTGTGGCTTACCAGTGTCCAATCTGGTTGTGGGTTCTTGCCTCGACAAAAGTTAGAAAGAGTCCAAGTGGAGTTACGGATCATGGATAACTTGGAACTTTCTTCAAAAATGGCCAATAAAGGTGGTAGTGCTCCATTTTGCAATACAAAATCACGACAACGTGGGCTATCACCTGCAATATTACCAAGTGCCCACACAGCCTATAGGAAAACATCATCAGCTATCTTTCTTTTTTCTCTTTTTTCCTTTAAAATTACCTGCTCCTTCACATCAGTGACTGGACTACTCAGCAATTCAATGAATAAAGGCACAGCACCTGATTTCACTACAACTTCGGTTTGTTCAGCTGATCCAGAAGCGATATTGGTCAAGGCCCAAGCGGCTTCAAACTATAAACAAGTTAGACATGTATATAAACGCGTCAAAAAAACAAGACTTACTTGAAGTTGACTGTCAGGAGAACGAAGGAACTCAACAAAACGAGGAACAACACCAGCAGCAATAACTTCTCTGATAGGAGGATTTTTTTCTTTTGACAAGAGTTTTCTAAACTGTGTTGTTGCTTGAAGCTGTAATCCACCGTCTTCTGTATAAATGCTTTGAGCCATGAAAGGGATTTGAGCGATAGCCTTTTTTTTTTTTAAAAAAAAAAAGAAAGATAAATAATGAACAAGATTATACAAGATCCCTTACTTGAGCATCATGAACACTCGAGTCCAATTCGTCGTCAGAATCAGCACTCAATTCTTGCATGTTGAAATTTCTTCTTTTGGCTAAATTTTCTTCCTTCTTTTGCTTTCTAATCTCTACCTGAGCATTTTCACGCCTACGTCTCACTTCTTCAGGCTTAAAACGACTACGTTCTTTATATGCTCCACGACGAAGATCACTTGTTGAATCCATTGTTTATTATTAAAAAAAAGAAAAGAAAAATAAATAGCAAAGAGAACAAGCAAAAAATACGAGTTTGAATTCAATGACCGAATAGTTTTTTTTTTTTCTTTGCTGCGAAGAAAATCATCATATATATCATCCTCCTCCTCTTTCTCTCCTTATTATTGTTCTTTTGCCTTTCAGATTATGTTATAAATCATGTTATATATACACAAATATATATAATAGATTTTTATAGAGTAGGCAAAAATAAAAAAAGGCGATATTGGGGGGCTTCATTTACAGAGATTTATTTACTTTCCTTGTCTTTAACCAGGCCTTATCTTGAATACATGTTTTCATTTATATAAGTTATAATAAAAAGACAAAGAAATATATGAATGTATATATTTATATTTATATACATATTGATACATATTCTTCCCTAGGGATAATCGTATGTATATCTATGTAACACATTTAAACCTCCTTTTTCACCATTGATGGTAATAATAATAATAATAATAATTAAACAGAGAAAAAAGAGAGAGAGAAAACAATAGAAAAAAAAATAAGCTTGAATTTATTTCTTCTTTTTTTTTTTAAATTTTTTATGTAAAAAGAAAGAAAGAAAGAAAGAAACAGAGAGACTGATGCCAAATAACAACAATAATACAGATATACCTCTATTATCCACTACTTCCTTTTTACATTATATACCCACTTCTTCTTCCGATTCAACCAATGAATTAGACTTTCATTTACCATCTCGCACTTCACTTCATGGATTAACTGTTGCCGAATGGGCAGGTTCAAAATCAAAACATTCATGTAAGCAAAATGTGTATATATTGACAACAACAAACACAATATCAATCATTTATACTAGTAGCCACAACACCCGTAAATTATTATCATAAACCATGTGTATTAAAAGATACAGACGATAACTGGAAGGATGTTTATCGTAATATCAAATGTATGGATCAACTTTATGACGCATCCTTCTATTCTTGGCTCAAGTCAGAAGAGAATGTTCTCGTTACAGCAATGTATCTGCATCGTATTGCCAACGAGTATCCCCTCGTTCGCATTATCAATGCATTAAAATGGCTTATTAGCGATTGGAGATTAGAAAGCATCAGTACTCTCGTCAGATATGTCACAGTGGATTGGTGCGATGAAGTAGGTAATGTGTATCTATAATTTATACATGTAAACATTTTTATTTACTATTATTATTTTTTTGTATTATTATTATTTTATACATCTTTTTAGGTGACCTACGGCGAGCTCATCTTTTACGTCACTTGACAAATAGTTGGGCTACTCAGTATACGACAACACTTATCACCATGGTTTTATCATCTGCACCTTATGCATCAGCCACTCATCTTCAACGAGAACGCTTCCTAAGAGCATTCACCAAGGATTGGGATTTTTCTAAACTATCTGAATTCTTCATGTACTTGCAAAGCCCGGCCAATATTGACTATAAAGTAAAATGTGTCATGCTTCAAGAGGCAGCTCGAAGGGAAAGAGAGACATTAGGAGCCAAGCTTTATCATAGAAAGAAACAGACTGAAGAAGAAGAAGAAAAGCCAGGTGAAGGAGAAACAGAGATAGATGATGGAAACAGAAGGCATCATAGGCGAACATCGAGCAATGATGTGAACGATATCAAACGACTCAGATTATCAACTCCTGACCTGGATCACGTGGAAGGGTTACAAGAAGCAAACGTTGGTAGCAGTAGCACCAATAATCCTCACCTTCATTTACGATCCGTCACCTCATCCCCTCCTCCTTCCATTACTTCATCCAATAGCACAAACACAAACAATACTAATGTTGGCAATAATAACAGTAGCAGTAGTGGTGGTGGTAGTGGTGGTGGTAGTAGCAGTAACAGTAGTGGTAGTCATAGTAGTAGCAATGATAGCTCAGGCATAACCAGTGGCAACATTAACAACAATAATAGTACTAGTAGTAATACTAGTGCTACTACTACTATTACTAGTCATAGTACCAGTAACAACAACAATGGCAATAATGTTACTAGTAATAGTAATAACAACAATAGTAATATGGCCAGCAGTAGCTCTAGTAGCAGTGGTAATATATCAAGACTAATTTCAATGTTTGTTTATTTATGGTTGTTATATAGCACATGACTTTATCTACCCTTCCTCACTTCCTGGACTATCTCATTTAAGGAGAAGATCAAGTTCGATTGGATCTACAGATTCATGTGATATGATAGAAGATGCTGTGGATGCGACAACAACAGCAACAGCAACAACAGAGACCGCATTAAAAAAGAAAAACGTGCCATCTTCTTCAAATAATCATGTTTCTTCATTTTTTACTGAATAAAGACAATTTATTCACTTTAAAGAAAAACTAGTCATTTTTTATTACTTTTTGTAAATCGATTTACTGCCATGATGGCATACACAATTGATCTCCACTTGCTTACTTGTGTCAAAAGAGGCCGTTGGACGTCAAGATAATCCAGTAATCTTGACTCACTACAAAAATTCAATATGAGCACGATTTATTTTTTATATTTTACCTTTCTTTTAATTGTCTATTTTCCATCATCAAGTAATTCTTTTGAAATACTATAATAATATGTCAACTTTTAATCTTGTTTTGTTATTATTATTATTATTATTATTATTATTATTACTTAGATCCAATTCTCGATCATTAATCTATTCAATTTTTTAAAAAGATGCATATTACACGTTTTATTTCTTTTACCTCCTTGGGCTTCTTTTTTACACGCGTATTGTTGATTTAGTAACATTTTCCCAATCTTTTCTTCAACTTACCTCGAGCTGATTTATTCTTTCGATCAAATGTCTTTGGGCTGTATCATGCATCTCTTTTTGTTCCTTCATCATTCTTATCAAATCGTCCTTTTCGCGTTTAAATTTGATAATATCCTCCATAGCCTCATGAAGCGAATGTATCAAACTTGCATTTTCGTGTTGAAGTTGATCTACCATCCTTTGCCAATCTCGTTCTATCTGTATTCAAACATTATTATACAATCTTTTTCCAATCAGTCTATATTACATTCTCTTCAGCTGACTAGAGTCAATCCATAAGCCTTTTATGTTACAGTCTTTATATTTCTCTCTACTGACCTTGATAGTAACAAAAGCATCATGTTCCTGTTCACCTATTTCATCATATAAAGTTCTTGGTGGATCAACAAATTTATCCATACAGAGGCTTCTTTCACTCTCAATAATAGGTGAAGACTGAGGTAAATTCTTTATATCAGATAATTCCTCCAAAATTGTGTGTAATCCAAAAGAAAAAGATAAATGCAAAAAAAAAGGAGGGGTAACCCTTTTTTGGTATTTACGCGTCCAACAGTGTATGACATCATACTGTTCTTTCTCGCTTTACTGCTCTTTTTCATTAAATGAATACATTTTTATGATCTTTCCTTCTCTTTATTCTTGTTTTAATAAAGATCATCGTTTATTCTTTTCACCCTTTTTTTTTTTTTTTTTTTTTTTTTTTTTTTGCAACAAGTTCAATGGGAGAAAAAAATCTAGCCCGGATTCTCCCGAAGTAATGAACGGTCACTCGCACCTCCAATTTTCCCTTAGTCAACAACAAGACTAGGTAAAAAATTTTAATAAAAATCTTTTTTCTCCTCCTGAAGCTTTTGCTCATCAAGATGTTCTCTTCTACTGCTACCAAATTCTTACGTTCAACTGCTCAAGGTAATCGTCGTCATTGACTGGTTTTTGTTTAAAACTCATATTTTTATATAGTTGCTCGTCGTGCCTATACCAACAACGGTGGTTACGAGTCTACCTACAAGAACTTGATGATCAATGCTGAAACAAAGGTTATCTGTCAAGGTTTCACTGGTAAACAGGTAAGATTGAAAGCGTGCGAAAAAAAATTATATATAGAAGGCGCGCGCGGGATGATAAAAAGAAGGATGTGGAGGTATTGATAACACCATAGGGTACTTTCCACTCTCAACAAGCTATTGAATATGGTACCAACATGGTCGGTGGTGTCTCTCCCAAAAAGGCAGGTCAAACTCATCTTGGTCTCCCTGTCTTTGGTACTGTTCGTGAAGTAAGTTTTAGACTCTCTTTACATATAGTGTGCTTTGCGTGACTTATATATAAATTAGGCTGCTGAAGCTACCAAGGCTGATGCCAGTGTTATCTATGTTCCTCCTCCTGGCGCTGCTCAAGCCATCTTGGAAGCTGTTGAAGCTGAAATTCCTCTTGTTGTTGCCATTACCGAAGGTATTCCTCAACACGACATGGTTCGTGTCAAGCAAGCCTTGATGACTCAAAGCAAGACCCGTTTGGTTGGTCCCAACTGTCCTGGTATGATCTCTGCTGAACAATGTAAGATTGGTATCATGCCCGGCAGTATCTTGAAGCGTGGCAAGATCGGTATTGTATCTCGTTCAGGTACTTTGACTTATGAAGCTGTCCAACAGACCACTGATGTTGGCCTCGGTCAAACCTTGTGTGTTGGTATCGGTGGTGATCCTTTAAACGGAACCAACTTCATTGACTGTCTTAAGGTGTTCTTGGAAGATAAGGAAACTGAAGGTAAACTAGTAGACAGTATGAAAGAGAAGTGTGGTGCTCATAGCATATATGTATAGGTATCATCATGATTGGTGAAATTGGTGGTACTGCCGAAGAAGAAGCTGCCGATTTCTTGAAACAATACAACTTGTCCAGAGATACTCCTAAGCCTGTTGTTTCCTTCATTGCTGGTTTGACCGCTCCTCCTGGTCGTCGTATGGGTATGTATATACATTCCATATACATATATGTATTTTACTAATATGATTACATTTGTACAGGTCACGCTGGTGCCATTATTTCTGGTGGTAAGGGTGGTGCTCAAGACAAGATCAAGGCTTTGGAAAATGCTGGTGTTCATGTTACTCCCTCTCCTGCCAAGTTGGGTACTACTTTGCTCAAGGCCATGCAAGATGCTGGTTTGGCTTAGATCACTTTTTTGAGATAGTATAAAAATATTTATTTATTCTTTTTTTGTTTTGAAAGAAAAAAAAAAAATCTGTTCTTTTAATGCGTGTAGTAAAGCTTACATTAGATTAAAATATCAATTTATAATTATTAAATGTCACATAAAAAGGATGAGCTGTGTGTGAAAGGAGAAACAGACAAGCTTGGGCCAAGCCACCGACTTATTGCCCACAAAAAATTTTTTGCAGCAAAGTTATACGGGAACAGAAGTAACTTTTTTTTTTTTTTTCTTCCTCTTTCAACGAATATTTCTTTGTAAGTGCATGTTGAAATCAATAAAAACATCTTGCTCATTATTTATAGAAAATGAGTGCCGAATTGGTTTGGGCTATCGTCAAGAACAACAACTCTTTCCTCGTCAAGCGTGACAACGCTCAATTCTCTTCTGAACCCGGTAACTTGACTAACCTCAACTCCTTCAAGTACTCTGGTATTGCCAACTACAAGGTATACAATATATACATATACATAAACACATTTTTAAACTTTTAACAGAACGTCACCATCCAACCTGCTGCTCGTGGTGTCCGCGTCACTTTGCACAAGGCCAAGAAGGAACAATTACCAGCCAAGTCTACCAACACCGTTGTCATTGCCAAGACTCGTCGCCAAACCGCCAAGTCTGTTGCCAACTTGATTGCTCGTGCTAACAAGTACAGACCTGACCTTCGTGCTGTAAGTTTTTATTTAAAGGGAATGAAAATGGAGTTTGTCTAACATTGCTCATAGGCCGCCCTTGCTCGTGCTTCTGCCATCATTTCTTCTCAACAACCCAAGAAGACCCCCAAGGCTCGTGAAGCTAAGGGTGTTCGTGCTCAAAAGAAGAACTAAATAAATTGAAAAGCTATCTTGACTTTTCATGTTTTTGCATTCTATGTTGATCCAATTACCAAATATATACATTTATACGCCATGGATAATAGTAGTTTGAGATCATTAGAAAAAAAAAAAAAAGAGAGGGTTTAATTAAATATAAATATGTATAAATGATGGGTGTGAATTAAAGTGTACAAAATATCTATGATTGTTTCTTGCTTCGGACATGATTCATCAAGTAATGATAGACTAATCGACCGTGATGTGAGTCTCTGAAATGAATAATCAAGAACCATGCAATGAGATGGTTTGCTAAAAAATAGATCCAATGGGTATACTTGATACCAAATAAAAAGGCATATATCACAACATAATACATGAATAAATAAGTAATAACACTCCAGAATCTACGAAATGGTTTAGCTTTTATATCTCTATACATATATATTTACCTATTGTTTTGACGAGGCAACATCTTTCGATGGCTTGTAAGAAGTTCAGTGTAGATCATGATGGGTGCAATGGCCAAAATACTATGATCTGATGAGAATGGTACAAACCAATGAACAGAAATATTACGGATCCAGACGAGGAGAATAGGTAGATTAAAGGGCAATAGAGTAAACAAGAGGAGCAACAGAGAGAACATGAAATGATATCGATTTGCTTTTCTTATATCTCCCATATGCATCTAAATGACGGCATAATTAATACATGTAAAGATGATCCATTTTTTTTTTTTTTATACCTTGCACTGTATCAAGGATCGAACACATCCAACAATATGAACAAGAAAAGCAACCACAAAAACAAACTGATAGGGTATACACGTCGCTACCAACATAAACAGAACCACCGTTGTCGCCACCCTTCGTTGAATTTGCTGATATCTAGTCTCTTGCGAGCGGGCATGAGGCCATAGATTATGGATAGAGCAACAAATAGACAGGTTTGCCACAAGCTTGAGTAAATGCTCAGCCATTAGCCAGAGTAAGTTGACGACGCCGACACTAACAACCAGACCAATGAGCGGTATCCACCAAAAGAAAGGATCTGTATTACCCGTGAGAATGTCCTGCCAGGATATCCGATCAAAAGGCCACATCGTGTCCAAGTGAGATGGTAATAAGGCAGTTGAGCTGCACTGAGCTATACTACAGATCGTCACACAAAACATGACCATGGGTAGTGGCCGTTGAAGACAAAAGGAAAGCCCCTGGCCAAAGCTTGGATAGATGCCGGTGTTATTATAGCATTGGATCTGTGAAGCAAAGACAAGCATGACGACAATAAATGAGAATGTAGCGAGCATGATACCATTTCGAAAACCCAGACGGCCTGCACTGCCGTACCAGTCAATGCTCAAGTCCAGCTGTAATGGCTCGGCACAGGTTGGATCCATCCAAATTTGAAATGACAGTCCATCTTGATCTACGCTTTTGGGTCTGTTCATGATGGAAGCAAAAGCTGTACGGCCATGAATAGCAACTTCTGCCGCGTCTCGATTATCGCCTGCTAGATTCACATAAAACTTGGATTCGTGCATGGTTGAAATCGACTGACGAAGGAAAGGAGCGAAATGAGATGATTGGCAGTTGGGTCGTGATACTTTGAGATGATAGGCCAATATTGGGCTTTCAATTAAGGGTATACGGATCGACGTCAACAGGCTACTGCCCGTCTTGACGTGAACTCCTCCTAATGCGATGGCTATCATCTGGTGTGTTAATGATTTACTATAAAATAGAATTCAACTTACAAAGCATTGACTGGTGTATCACTTGGCTATTCATTCGTGTATTCAATGGCTCGACAATCAAAAAGTTACTCTTTACTTCTGTCGTGCCTTTGTCCAATATACCCAAGTGACTAAAACTTTTCATGTCGCTAAAATTGATGCTAGCAAATGAGAATGTGCGCCCAGAAAAAGGGTGTGCATCTTTTTCGGTTGATGCAGGAACAGGTATAGCAATAGCATTGATATCACGACAGATGATGTATCCATCGCTTCTTAAAGCTGAACACAACAGGATTTCAAATCTTCCTGGTGTGGGATCATCGGTAAGAATAGCAAATGCATCTGCGTTCGATACTGTAGGTAACAAAACAATATCGGCTATACGTTCATGTTCAATCGTAATCCTATCACCAGGAGATAGAGACAAAACATCGGTTTCTGCTGAATGAAAGATGCTGTGATTACCTAAAAAAGTAAAAAGTGTCAAAGCATGGTTTAAAGAAAAAAAAGCCACAGAATCAACAAACCTAGTGGAAGATCGCCCACTCTGTCTTCTGGACTTCCAAGAAAAGCTTGTCTTAGAGTACGCATACGGTCTTCTAGTGGTTTGGTCTGTGGTGCTCGTCTGATGTCAGTTATATCCAAAAGCGCCTTTGAGATAACCTTGACAAGTTGATTACAGGTCAAGATGGATACGTGGTCTGCCGCTGTCCAAGCATTTGGTACTGCTGTTGAGAACACAGTGAAGCCGTGTGTGGCAGGTATTATGGATTCAATATTGGTCGAGTCTGAACAGACGGTATTGTCGAGGGTACCACCAGCAATGGACACAATGGCCACGTCTTTTAATACACTTGATATTTTCTCCTGCCAAAAACGATGGATGTCATCATACAGCTGTGAAATCTTCCAGTCAAAAGGAGCCGGTGGTAGCATATGCGGTGTAGACATAGTAATGACAGTGTTGATTGTCCCATGTTGGTAGTTATACATGGTAAACATGGTACGAGCCACGACACCACCCATAGAATGGCCAAGGATAATAACAGAGGTAGGATCAGGTAAGGAAGAGGATGCGTATGTTTTACGTGCTTGTGTATATAACTTGAGGATATAGCTGATAGCATCATTCAGATACTCTGCTTGCTCTAGTATAGATTGACCATGAAGTGCGGAGAATTCTTCATTAAAATCAACTGAGGGCAAAACAGATGAATACAAAACAGAATTATTATTTTTTTTCTTTTCCTTTTTTTTACCAGTAAAGAAGTCCAAGTTTCTTACTCCCTGCTGCCATTTGATTGTATCCTTTTCATAATGTGTATAATAGTAATAGGCTGCCTCTGCTGCTAACGAACGCACTTGTCTAAAACTACCTGCATGACCAGGAATAAATAGGACAGGCACACCTGTTGGCTTAAAACATGGATTAATACCATTTCTCTCTCTCTCTCTCTCTCTCGGAAACAACTCTTACTTGATCTGTTAAATCAACGCCTTTCTCCCGATAAAGATATAAGCTATATTTCCCAGCAAATCGAGTCATTTCACTATCAAACTCGGTCTGTTTGATATATTGTGGGCGCATATAACTTTGTCGACATCCCGAAACATCTCGTTGATGATGTAGAAAAGAATCCAAAATGATTCCAATAGACATGATTGAGAAAAGAGTAAGCAAGAGTATGTACACTTTACTGTTCCCCTCAAGTCGATACAGTCTAGGCAGTGGAATAGATCTTATTCTTGGTGAAGATGGAGGAGAAGGTGAACTATCTGGTGATGACATTCGACTGCTGGTCTTTTCATGAATGTTGTTACTGATAATCCTTGGAACCAGTTGCTGCTTAACCTGTTCTTCCTCTTCTTCTGTCATTCATTAAAAACAAAGGAACAACAACAACCAAAAAAAAAAAAAGATTTAAACGTCACTTTATAAACACAGTGACACAATAGGGAAAAGAGGGGGGAAAGAAAGACCAAGAGTGTTAGAAGGATTTCATCAAATCTCTTAGTCTTTGCCATTGTTTTATTTCTTCTATGAGCCATTGATGGCAGAGATTGACTTAAAGAAAAAGAGAAAGAGATATGTAACCTATACATGTATTCAGGTTACTTTAATTACCCCTTAATTCATGATATTTATCCAGCCAATAATCTTGAGTAAAAGAAAAGCGCTGAATTCTTATTTGCTGTTCAAGCATAGTCGAGTCTACGTGTCTATTCAATAACGATGAGTGTGACGCCATGTATAAATATATACATTTGTATACGTATGCATCATGCGTACAACATTGGGAAAAAGGGAAAAAAAAAGAGGGAAAAAAGGGTGTGAAAGTAAGTTTAAAAAAGTTGTAAACAAACAACATTAGTGTATGTGAAAACTATAAATTGACGCCCATTGCTTTCCCCTTTCTTTCTTTCTTTCTTATAAATTTTGATCATGGCTTTTGGCGCATTCGTTCGTGCAAATCCTGCTCTGGCTCCTCTTTTCTTATTTGCCGGTGGTGGTTGTGCTGCTGCTGTTACATATCCACGTAATGTAAATTACTTTCAAACCTCGCTTTCTCTAACACACTTTAAATGTTAGTATACTTGCTCAGGACTCATCCTGAAATTCAAATTGACAAAAAGAATAACCCATATCCTTGGCAGCACGTTCAGCAGCATCAGCATATCAAGGTATAGAGAAAATAAAAAACGTAAGAAATTTAAATACTGACCCTTTCCTACTGTTAGTTTATCAACACGTATCCCGAGTTTTACGAGAAGCGCAAGAGCCTCAAAACTCCAAGTTATTAAATAAATAACAAGATACCTTTTCTTTGAAAAATCTATATATATATTTTGCTTTCTTTCTTCTTTTTTGTGTCCTTTCCTTGGGAAAGATAAAAGAACATTTTATGGGAATATTTTATGAAATAGCGGGCATAAACATGTCTAAATAGAGTAAAGCCCTGTTACAAATTTAGAGTGCCTGATGGAAGAAGAATGAAGTATATATACATTACATTAATTTATGCGTTTGTCGGCATTATATTTGAATTATTTTCTTTATAGGCCACAAAAGTAAACTCGCTTTCCTTTTCTTTTCATTCAAGTGTCCTACACCACACAAAAACTCCAAAGACTTGTTTAAACTACAACTAACTAAGGCAAATGTAGTTTTGGGCAACATTACAATAAGAGTTCATGGAAAGGCTATTTTAATTATGGTTGGTAATTACTATTTAATTGACAACTATGTAGTTGGCATTGAGAAGCAAGAAGTAGCCCAATATTCTGAGAGATATCATATGAACTGTAAAACACGCTTGCGCTTTGTTTCACGAGCATCTTTTGAATTATGCCGCAAATTGTGTCCGGGCCGGAACGAAACCTTCACTTTGAGACACACTTGGAGATGCCTATTTGAATTCCCATCCATCCAACAAAGACTCTTTCTCTTTCATCCATCTTTTATTATTATGGTAAATAGAGAGTACACCATCCATTTCAAACAGCATACTTATTCATGTTGAATCATCATAGTCTAAGAAGGCCGCCCCCAAGGTTGTTGAAAAGGTCACTCTCGGCCCTCAAGTTCGTGAAGGTGAACTCGTCTTTGGTGTTGCTCACATCTTTGCCTCCTTCAACGATACCTTTGTTCACGTTACTGATCTTTCTGGTCGTGAAACCATTTCTCGTATTACTGGTAAGTTGATATAATCATAGAATATAAAAAGGATACGCCACTTGCTTCCTGAAGCAAGTCGAGCGGCATGTGTTGTGGGCCTGTAGGAAGGCCCCACTCTATGCACATCCCCCTCCTGTGTACCTTTATGTGTGTATACTTATGGTTTATGTCTATAGGTGGTATGCAAGTAAAGGCTGATCGTGATGAATCCTCACCTTACGCCGCTATGTTGGCCGCTCAACAAGTTGCTGCCAAGTGTAAGGAGCTTGGTATCAATGCTCTTCACATTAAGCTCAGAGCTACTGGCGGTACTGGTACCAAAACTCCTGGTCCCGGTGGTCAAGCCGCTCTTCGTGCTCTTGCCCGTGCTGGCATGAGAATTGGCCGTATTGAAGATGTCACCCCTATTCCTACTGACTCTACTCGTAGAAAGGGCGGTCGTCGTGGTCGTCGTTTGTAAACATTATTGTTTATATGTAAGAATAATAATTTTATAAATATCACTTTTTCTGTAATATTTTATACCTTTTTTAATCCGTAAATAATATCTTATTAAATGGCATTTTTGACATGTTTATTCGTCACACCAAGGCTTACAATGCCTTTTTTTCTTACTGTCTTTAGTTATCATGAGATCCAAAGCACTATAACTACTCCTGTATATACAAGAAAGGGAGAAAAGGGAGAAAAGGATGCAGGAAAGAGTATGCTATAGCTAGAAGAGTAATGTATTATTTGTTTTGTACTTAGCGAGGCATTAAGGAATACATTGCCGCTATAGGCAGCGCATTTAATCCAGGGAGCACCGTTAGTCTTGTGAAGGTCTTTTGAAGGAGAGAGGATTTTCATTGTCGTGTTTTGATTTGTAAATAAAGATATATATATTTAACACACTGTTCACATCGCGATTCCATCTCTAACATCGTAGGACTACAGTGGAAGATTGTTTACAGAGATAGTACTATTAGGATTTTGCAAAGGGGATCGGTACTGGCAGTTCTTATGTTATTCTAGTGGAGAAAGTAAACTAAACATTAATCAAATAATATCCAAGAAAGCAAAACGAAACGAAATAAACCTAATCCTAAGCGTCTCTCAGTTCACAGTAAGGAAGAATTTATTACTGCAGAGGATTAGAGCAGCAAAGGAGCGAAGAGAGCGCGACTTCCTTTCATACAATCACTTGTCATTTGTTTACAACCTTTTTTTTGGCAAAAGATCAAAAGCTTCTTCAAGCAAATACATTTGCTGCAAGAAGCCGAGACATCAATGCAGCAATTAGTATTATGAAAAATTGATTGTAGAAGACGATTTCAAACGACGACCATCCTTTGTTCTCAAAAGCCATAAAGAAAGAAGATGCTTTAAACAAACTATGCAAAAGTTCAACACTATTTGGAAAGTTGATGTCGGACTTCCCCCTGTGTGGTGAGCGGACCTCGGATACCCTTTTTCGGGTATTTAGAAATATTCTCTGATGGCTGTGAAATAAAAATAGAGATAGACATTTCTTTTTACGGGCTTTTTTTTTTGTTTATTCTCTTTCTATCTTTTTTAACAACTCACATAAAAGAAAAAGAAAAAGTTCATATGCCAAAGCAATCAGCAAAAAGACGTGTGTCAGCACATGATGACTATCCCAAATATTTAAGCATCGAAACACTTCATTCTGCTCATCGAAGCAAAGATGCCAAACATACAAGAGGAATTCCGACAACACAGAGCATACATCGTTATGAGCGTGCAAAAATAGTAGGCGTTAATGTAAAAAGATAATATATATTCCTTTTTATTGAGACAAAAGCCCCTTTTATAGCATGAACAGCCACAGGTGTTGGAGGTAGTTATAGAGCAGGACAAAGACGACAGCAATAACAACAATGCCACTATTTCATCGGACGAATCAAACTCAGACGAGTCACCTTCCCCTAACGCCATTCACGATTCAAGCAGTAACAGTCATTCTAAAAGAAGAGGAAGAAAGAAGCTGTCAACCATGGAAGACAAGAAAGACCGTTTACCCACAAAATCATTTTTACCCATTCTATCAAAGCAACATCATGATATTGGACATATAAAAAAAGTTCAAATTGGAAAGTTTTTGATGGACGTTTGGTACGTAGCACCTTATCCAGAAGAGTATAGCCGACTAGAGACATTGTATGTATGCGAGTTTTGCTTAAAGTATATGAAGAGTCGATATATAGCCAAGAGGCACAAGGTGAGAAGCCAATGATAGTAGCTTTATATGGCGATATAAATCAATGTGTAATAGGTGAAATGTCCTATGAAATATCCACCAGGAAATGAGATATACAGAGATGGACAGCTATCGGTGTTTGAAGTAGATGGGAAGAAGAACAAGATGTACTGTCAGAACCTTTGTCTACTGGCCAAGATGTTTTTGGACCATAAAACACTTTATTATGATGTAGAACCATTCTTGTTCTATATACTGACGGAGGCTAACCAAGCAGGATGTCAGTTTGTTGGATACTTTTCAAAAGAAAAGAAATCACTGCTCAATTATAATTTATCATGCATTATGACATTACCTTCCTATCAAAGAAACGGCTATGGACAATTTCTGATCGACTTTAGCAAGTATATTATTTTATGTAAATATGTTCACGAGGAAAAAGACTAACTGGCCTATAGGCTATCTGTTATCAAAAAGAGAGGGTAAGACGGGGTCACCAGAAAAACCGTTATCAGATTTAGGATTATTGAGCTATAGAAAATACTGGATCAACTCAATTAAAAAGTTTCTAAAAGAGCATCCAGCGAGGACAAGTATTGAAGGTAAGCATGATAGAGACAAAAAGATATTTTTATTAAGACTATAGTAGAAATCAGTAAAGAGACATGTATTACAGTGAATGATATCATAGCCACCCTTGAATACAACCGTATGCTAAGGAAGAATAAACAGGGTCAATACGAGATTATAATGAATGAAAAGAATGATCAGCCTATCAGAAATTATGTTAAAAGCGAATTACTTATTTGGGTACCTTATTTAGTAACCAAACAAGGAGGTACTGGCACCTTGAAGAAACCACGAGAAAGTAAATTTATCGAATATGGCGTAAGCAAAATGCTAGACCTAAGGAAGGGCTAACTTTTTATTATTACGACTAGTTCAACAACAGCAACAGCAAAATCACTCATTATTATCATTATCTTCTTCTTCATTATCATCTGAATTATCATCAGCATCAAATTGAACTGACTATTTTTTCTCTCCTTTAACTAATATTCACTCTTATTATATTACAGCTTTCCTGTTATATTATTATAATCATTTACTATTATCACTTATATTAGGTCCCTTTCTTTTTTGCTAACCCCCAAAAAAGTACTTTGCATAATGTGTTCAACTCTTTTCACTCCTTTATACACTCTTTTCTTTCCTTTTTCACTTCTTCTTCAACAATTACAATGGAAGAAAAGGCACTGATTGAAACTCCATTTCATGCAATAAAATCAAAGCTACACAAGGATACATTCACTATTATCGTAAGACTCATCTTTGCATAATTACAACGTCATTTTAAAAATTTGCTTAGGATAATACATTTCCTAAAAGGCACAAGATAACTACTGAAAATAACCATCAACAATCGTGGTCATCAAGTAATACTCTTTATAAAGATTATGGCACCAACAAAAAGAACCGTACCAGATCAGTTCCTAGCTCATCCTCTTCTCCGTCCTTACCGTTAATTAAACGATCAACCACAGGCTCAAGCATTTCATCTACGAGTTCTACCATGTCTACTAGCTCTTGGGCTCAATGGTTCTCTACGCCCCCTTCTCTTCCACCTATACCTTCCAAGAAAAAACCTACATCACCCGAAAAACGTGCTCGAGTGATCAGAGAGTTGATAGAGACAGAAAAGAGCTATCAGTCAGACATGGAGTTGGTTCAAGAGATCTACTGTGATCAAGTACCACTTTCAAAATTAGAAAAAAAACAAGTGTTTGTCAACTTGACTGATATCATCGTGTTTGAAAAGGAGTTTACTAGATCACTCTGTCAAATTGTAGACGGTGATAATAACGTGGGGCTACTCTGCCAAATATTTACAAACATGGTAATTTATAATGAGTTTAAGGAGTTGCGTTGTCAACAATAACCAAAAATCACATTGTTAGATGGGTCCAATGGAACGTGTCTATACTGAGTACTGCAAAAGGCATGAAGACGCACTGTGTAAAATACAAGAGCTCAGTCAGTCAAATGATACTGTTCAAGCTTACCTCAAAGTAAAAAAAAAAAAAAAAAAAGGAATACTCTTTATTAATGTACATCAGTAGAAATGTCAGCAAGATATTCAGGGACGCACAACATGCTGGGATCTACCAAGCTTGTTGATCAAACCAGTACAGCGAGTACTCAAGTACCCTCTACTCCTCAGGGAGATACTTCAGCTCACACCAGAGTATGATGTTGACTATGACCAATTGGTAATAGTCACAAGCAGAATGGAACAAGTAGCTGATCACATCAATGAAATCAAGAAACGAAAAGATATAGTTGAACAACTTTTGGTGAATGATCACAAAAAGAAAGTAAAGACGAAACATTTTAAGCATGTACCTGTGTTAATTTACTTTTAAATACTCAATAGGTAGTGTAAGTCTTCAGTTTTTATATAAAAAACACGTAAATCAACTCTCTGTCCTTTAGTCATAGTTTAAACAAGAAGTGGACACGAAAGGTGTATTTGAAGAAACAGCACAGTGCTGCAGGTACACAGGATGCCTTGTTTGACAATATCTATCGACAGTTCGAGAGTCGACAAGAAAGCATAAAACAGTTTGAGAAGCAAGCGCTTGAATGGCTCACCAAGATCAAAGAAAGTGAACTTTCTCTAAAGGAATTATTGTCTTCTTTTGATAAACAAGACAACATTCTAATTGAGCAACTGTTATCTCAAATAGCACATGATATAGCTTCAACGGTATCTATCCTTTTTTTTTTTTTTTTTTTTTTTTTTTTCAATGAATTCGCCAACTAAAGTCATTTTAGGAGACAATGATTCAGATCTCCGTTTGCAATAGGGTTGAATCATTTTTGAAACTCTTCAAGAATCCAATGCATGTCATTCAAAAGCGTAACCGGAAATGGATCGATTATGACCGAGCTTGCCATATCTTGTCAAAGGGAGAGGTGCCTGACAAGCAACTACAAGCAGAAGCCGAGGCCTATGTATCATTGAATGCTCACCTCTTAGATGAACTGCCCATTTTTTTGTCATTGACCTCAAATTATTTCGATATCGTGCTTGATGAATTTGTCGGCATTCAAGCATTCTACTGGAGACAAAGACAATTTGCTTGGCGGCCTCTCCTACGATCGGCGTTTGATATGGAATGGGCATCAATCGATTCGGAACATACAGCACAGATCAGCCAAGTGCAACGGAAACTCTCTGTTCTATTAAACGATGATGAAGAAGAACACGATGATGAGGGGCCTGTGATGAGCTGGGTTGATTTTTTACACGAAGCCAAGACAAAGAGTAGTAAAGACGATATACCATACATCCCATCTATACACGATACTCAAAAGGGACTCTTTGATGAACCCGTGTTTCGATGTACAGTGTTGACTGATTATGAAACCAAAGAAAAGCTTAAAGTACAAAAGGGAGATGTAATACAAGTATGGTTAATCACTTCAGATAAAGATGATGAACAGTGGTGGTATGGTAGTATGGACTCACATCAATATGGTTGGTTTCCTTCTTCTATCTGTAAAAAGCTATAATACATTATACATATACATAATTATCACCCGTAATCGTAGTAATAATCTCTTAATAAACTTTTGATTTTTGTGTATTTCTGTGTAGGAGAGAGGAGAGAGGGGCTGAGCTTAGAGACAAACATTGTCCAATAGAAAAATTTTTTCTCCTTATTTTATAACAAAAAAAAAGAGCGGTCACAGATCCACATCAGAATTGTTGATTTCTCCCGCTCCTGCTCCTATTGTACATTGAAGCATAAGAGGACATTTACATATATACTATGATTTTGCTATCTTTTATAATGTCCAATATTTGTAAATAAAGTGAATGAAGCAAAAATCAAATAAAGACAAGTCTATCTTTTACTTTACCAATTAGAATCAGTACCCTCATATAGTCTCCGATGCTAGATAAGAGCCAATGAAAATAGAGGAAAAAAATTTGGGATGGCTTATTTTTTTCTACGCGTTTTAAAACCCATCTTTTTCTCTTCTTCTTCTTTTTTTTCTTTCCTTTATATTTATATAATCAACGTAAGTATAAATTAAGAAAAAATTTGGTTAAAGCCATTAATAACACATATGACAGCATGTCTGACCAGCACGACGATCACACCTTCGAAAGCGCTGATGCCGGTGCCTCCAAGACCTACCCCATGCAATGTTCTGCCTTGAGAAAGAACGGACATGTTGTTATTAAGGGTAGACCTTGTAAGATTGTTGATATGTCTACTTCCAAGACTGGTAAGCACGGTCACGCTAAGGTCCACTTGGTTGGTATTGATATCTTCACTGGAAAGTAAATATCGTGAATACATCGAAAGTGTATCTTGAGATTGACATTTTTTTTTTTCGATAGGAAGTTGGAAGATATCTCTCCCTCTACTCACAACATGGATGTCCCCAATGTTGTCCGTAACGAATACCAACTCATCAACATTGATGACGGTTTCCTTAGCTTGATGACTCAAGATGGTGCCACCAAGGATGATGTTAAGCTCCCCGAAGGTGAACTCGGTGAACAAATGGAACGTGATTTCGAAGAGGGTAAAGACTTGATTGTTACTGTTGTTTCTTCCATGGGTGAAGAGCACGCTTTGTCTGTTAAGGAAGCCCCCAAGGGTAGCTCTTAAATAGTATAAAGACTATTTTTTGTATGACATTTTTTATTAAACCTATATATAAACATTGTTAAAGCATATTTTGCTATATTTGTTGTATTCAAAAAAAATTTTCTTTGTCTCCCACACAAAGTAAGCTCCGGTAAGTGGTCCCCAGCAGTGGCTTACGCCAAGTGTGACATAAGCTTCAAGCCCTATGTTGGTGATCCAATCAGATGTCTATAAAATTCGTACTGTTTATGCGGGTCACAGCTTTTCATACCAGGAACCATAGTCAATTTGTGTACCTTTTTGTATCTGGAAAATAATGTTTAAATCTAACTTATGCCAAAGACGACTTATAGAGCATGCCTTCAGACCTATTTACAGAAATACGCTCTGGCGACGACAACAATTACCAATGCAAAAACGAACATTAATGACAAACCCTCAGAATAAAGGTTGGAATCAGGAAAACATATCAGCAGGTATGTACACAGCTAGCATCTTCATCTTCATGCTTGGTCTGTCGTATGCAGCTGTTCCTTTATACAGACTCTTTTGTGCCAGTACGGGATTTAACGGTACACCGGTGATTGATGCTGAACGATTTGGTCCTGATCGACTTGTTCCTCAAACCAAGAGCAAACGCATTCGAGTGACATTCGAATCGAACACGTCAGACACATTACCCTGGTCATTTAAACCAGAGCTTCGAGAGATCTATGTTGTACCTGGCGAAACAGCTCTGACATTTTACAAGGCGAAGAGTAGAGCCAAGCAAGATATCATTGGAATAGCAACTTATAATGTTACGCCGTACCGAGCAGGCTCTTACTTCAACAAGATTCAGTGTTTCTGCTTTGAAGAGCAAAAGCTGAGTCCTGAAGAAGAGGTAGACATGCCTGTCTTCTTTTTTATAGACCCTGATTTTCTGGAAGATCCATTGATGAAAGATGTGAATACCATCACCTTAAGCTATACATTTTTCAATTCGCAGCATGCAAAGGGATTAAAACCAGTGCAACAACAACATGTTGAATAAAATAAACTACTTTTTTTTATTAATAACGTATATCTGCTTTAATGGTTTCTGAGTCTTGATTATATTCACTTGGGTGGATGATGTGGGTTTCTAATGCTTTTTGGGTATGCGTATGAGAGTCATTATGATTAGGGATAGTAGTAATGGTAGTAGTAGTAGTTATGATTGAAGAAGAGGGTCCATGGAGAGATGTATTATCGTCATATTCGTCATAGGATGGCATAGAAGTAATAGAGGAAGAAGACCTCGCTGATCGAGAAGACCAGCTGAACAGTTTATATGGAAATAACCTTTTGCTTGAGCTGTCGCTTTTGGTGCATGAAATATCAGACGGCCGACGTTTGCTGTGGCTTTCTTGCATCTGTTTAAATGCACGTAGTGATTCACAGGATTTATAGCTTTTGAGAAATGATCTGCTGTAGAAGTGATTTGGAGGAGTGAGTAAAATACTACTTGAGGCAATACTCGATTTTTCATCATAATCGTCGTCATCGTCATTATTACTATTTTTGGTCTTTTGTGATAAAGTTGGCACAGAGTTATTTGATTCTTGGTATATTTTGGAAGCAGTTATTGGCATATCTAGTCTTTGTAACCACTTGTCGAGCACACTTGTGGATGAGCAAGTGGCTAATTTTTGCAGACAGTCTACCCAAATCTGCTTTTCTTCTTCAGAGTCCGCTTGTAAAAAATAATCAGGCCAATCATACTTTGATTCATCGTTTGACTGTAAACAAAAGATAAGGGATTTAGGTTGCTTTTGCTTTGGGAGCAGTGGCTCAGGAATAAGGGTATAATGATCAAGAGAAATGATTGCTAAAGCAGTTGTATCATTCTAGACGAAAAGGATGAATATACATATTTAGTTTGCTTACTAAAAGAGCGTACCTGGTTCTTGTAATATCTAAGCTCTTCACCATAAAGAATGAAATATCTTTTATGAAATGCTTTTGATTTTCCATGTTTTTGTTTATATAGCCAACCCTTTAGATGAACTGTTGTTGGAGGGTCTCTTTTAACATTATTCTTTACACTGGGCACAATGGACTTTGCCATAGTTCTAAATTAAAAAAGAGAAAAAAGGAAACGCTGTGCTTCCACTCTTAATTTACAGGTTGTTTGAAAACTCCGCTCGCTTTTTTGAGGTTAAATTGCCCAAAAAGATCAGACTAAGTTAATCAAATAAATTGCTCACTTTTGAGAAATAATTTGACCAAATATTAAGACGGTTACAAAGGCTCTTTACTCAAATATTTAGAGAGTATATTGATCAAGTGCTAGATGAAATTTGGTATGTATTTAATAGGAACATCCTCGCTGTCTTCAGTTCCTCTTGAAGAAAGTGTTTCTGCATCTGTCGATTTACCCCCTCTGACTTGATCGTTCAACATTTTTCAAACCATCTTGATAGGATTGAGTTCAAGCGAATAAGACGAAAGATACACTGGTATACATGCCCTCTACAAGATGATGGGGTCAACAGTCTCGGGAGAGTGGATCGGAATATTATCCATAACAATGTGACATCCTTTCATATTGAATTTATTCATAATATCTAACGTATCACTGATAAGTTACACATACGTAATGACCAGCTGCATAGTTCCTTTTGGTGTAGCAGCAGCAGCATCTTCAGGTGTCCTTCTTCTTTTAGCACCAACAACTCTTCTTTTCTTGACACTGCCTGCTTCTCTCTAGCTTTTGGATGGTGGGTGACAACTTTTATACTGAGGTTTCGATCATATTTTATGAATCCAGCAGTTAATATACTGTATGAAATTAAACTACTTGGTCTTTTTTACTGTATCTATAAATGATAATCAAACAATATAAAGAAGGCTACTGTTTTTATTAAAGCTAGAGAAAGTATAAGAGCACCAGCCTTGGCTTTTTGCCAAAAAAAGAAAATGCAATAAAATATTCACATAAGAGAGATAAGTGGTGAACGGCAACATGGCATATGACTAGAGGCGACAAGGCAGGAAGAGAGAAGTAATATTTATTCTTTTCTAATAGGCTTTCTGAAAGATGACCTTTTGTATGATATCTTTTATGAGTGATTTCGTTGTCATCGGCTAAGGCCTAGAGTCATTTGTTGCAAAGTCAATTCTTCCTAATAAATTGCTAGCAACTCATCAATTTGTGAAAATAAATGTACATCATTACATCAAGATATGATAGTATATTGATGGCAGGCAGCAAGAGCATGATATCCAGGACATCTCGTAAAGTACGAAGTTGGGCTATTAGATTAGAACGATAGTCAGCTTCGTATTGCATAGGCATTTTGTATAGATAACAATCATAGCCTAAAAGTTTACAATGAGTTTTTTGGCAGAATTCATGCTGTAATGAGTGCTTACTTTCAACTAGAAGACCATAGCAGACTGGGTTGTTAATAACCAAAGCAATCTGTTGGTTAATAATTGCTTTCATCTCTCATTGGACCTTGACGAAGTCGGCTTCACGCTTATTTGATGAGCAACCTGGTTTTTTCTATCTTACAAACAAAGAAATCCACTTTGGTATCAAACTTTAGCTTCAGCGTAATTAAAAGATCTGGTCTGTAATCTTTCATCGTTATCATTATCTTGTCAAATCTAAACAAACAAAAAACAAAAAAAAAGGAAAATATGAGATCATATGTAACTTTTCTAGCAATCATTCAATACTTACTTCTGTATTTAGCTTTGCTGTTGAAAAAAGGTTATTAAGTCGATAGCTTGCGAATTAGATCCTTTATAAAAAGAAGACCTGAGTACTATTAAGTTAGGTTTGAGTAAAGGGTTTGTAGGGAATATTAATGTTGTCAGTATGATAAATGTGGTCAATGTGATTATTTATCAATGCTATGTTAGTAGCTACTATAGTTATTATTATTCTTACCAGATGAGATAGAGAAATGTAAAGTAGAATGTATGCTCTACTATCAGATTGTGATTTCAATCAATGTATCATCTACGTTTTCCTGTCAACTTTCTTTTATTAATATTTTATTCTTTCTTCTTTTGACTAATGTTTGTAAGTAAGTCAACGTTCAGAGTACAAATTCGGAGAATTTTTTTTTTAATTTTCAAACCATCGCCTTTGCCGGGAACAGATTGATGACGAATAGGTACTTTTTAGTTAACTGAAGATATGGACTATTATGAACATAAACAGGATGGTTTATACCCTCATTAGGGTACAAATTCCATTAAAAGCCATGGGAAAGGAAAAAATGATTGAGCAGAAAAACATCAAATCTTCTTTGCTAAAGTCATGATTATGCATATGATTTACATAACAAGGTATCTTCATTGCTTCAATCACTTCAGCGTGTTCAATGACAATTAAACAGCAAGTAAAAATTGGGAGGCATCTTAATGAAAGATGATGGGCCACTTTGCCGAGAAAACTGCAAGATCTTTCTTGGTTATGATACCTTAACATCCTATAGAGCAAAATGTAGCTTTGAATGGACGGAATTGCATCAAATATTTCTTTAAAGCAAGTCTTGTTAAGGAAAAAGAAAAAAGGCTGTCACTCAAATTGGTATTCTCCATTGGTGTGGGTAATAACTTTTTGGCGTAATTATCTATAAAAAGCCCTTCTTACTTGATTCAGTAACTCTATCACCTTTAAAGCTCTTTGCTGATGACATAAGCTACTCTATTTTTACTCATGATCGCCATAATAGTCCACGCCTTTGACTAACTAATTAATCCCGGACTTATCATCCGCCTATTCCGATAAAGGCAACACAGCCGAAAATTTGATACAATGGTAAAAACAATCTTACTAAAAAAGAATTGCAGGTGGTACTTTAATTACTAGTTTTGCTGCTTTTGATCCGTAGGTTCTGACTGCGCAGGAGAAAGCTTGGTGACTGCACCTTCGTTAGCAGTTGGAAGCAGTTGTTCCATGTTAAGTTCAGGCTGATATTGTGGATAATACGCTGTAGTCATTGTTGTATTAGGGCTGCTACTCAAGGAAACTTTCTCTATTTTCTCCTTGGTTTTGACAGTGCTTAATGAATCACGTCTAGGCGGCATAAAAGTCGGGGTTTGCTGTAAAAGAGGATCACTACTATTGCATTGTACCACAGGTATACCCGTATCAGGGTTAGATTGAGCTCTTGGCACTTGTGGCACATGTGTAATTACATTGTCTCGAGGATTCTTTCCTAACAGAGATGAGCCTCTTTGTAATACGATCACGTCTGACGATGATCGGTTGGGCGTGCTAACAAGGTCATTTTGATATTGTTGCTGTTGATCATTAGTTAGGATTCCTTTCTCTAAAGCGCCTGAGCCTTGCTTTACACTGTCAGCAGAAATCATTTGGCTTTGGATTGCACTGTTGTTCTTTTCTGTAAAGTTCATTGTAGAAGAATGGTCTGCTTCAAATACATGAGACTGCGATAAATTCGATGGCATACGGGGAATAACTGGCCGATCCTTTAAGTCTACCATTTGCGGTCGATTTGGATAGTTTGGTACAAATTGTTGCGGCGACTGCTGTGTTTGTGAATCAATTGAAGAAAGTGAAGCTAAGCGCTGCTGGTAGGCAGCAGGCGATGTACCAATTATGGTTGTCAACTTTGGTGGGCAGTAGTTATTGTTGGTACTTTCGGGATATCTATTTCCAGAAGGGTCACTTGACAATATTGGAGGCGGCATTGGTTGAGTGAGAAGCATGTTCTTTGGTGTTGTTACTGGCACCGTAGCAGTTGGGGGATTACTAATATAAAGCAAGTTACTCTGAGAAAATTGACTGTACGGACTCTCTCCTTTTAGTGCTTTCTGTAGCTTGGGCTCATTTAATTTTCTAGCGTTTTCTTCGGCGACAGGGAAGAGGACCTCATGATACAGAATCAAGTCTTCAAAGAGATCCTCTGGCGACCAATCTCCTGCTGTCGTTTCATCAGCCTGATTAAAGTCATGGAAAATTACTGGCGTAAAAATCAAGGAAAGATTTTGAATATTCATCTTGTTGATATGATGATTTGAATTTACGCTGATAAAAAGTATTAATTAATAGATCAAATATGATCAAAAAGACTTACTTGGACAAATGACATATAAGGCAGTGTAAAGTCCTTCTATGTGCGAGAGATAAGTTTGCGAGCTTCATTTCCAGCAGCCCAAAACGCTGTGCCTGGGGCATATTTTCTGAAAATATAAATTAGTGTTCCCGCTCACGCTAAGGTATGCATGAACAATTCATTACTTACTACTATAAGTGAGTCTTGATTGAACATTAAAATCGAATAAAGGGCGCTTCAGCTCTCGAATATACATTTTCAGGATTGTAGCAATGGTAAACACGTCATATTTGGAATCCAGTACCACCTTGTCCTCATCAAGCTCAAACTGATGCTTTAACTGCTCAATATTTGTTTGTCTGCCAGAAACTCTGTAAATTCCTTCTTTCTGTAAACCACCCATGGTCTCGATTGCTTCAATACATTTTTCTACAATGACTGGCACTGGTCTATTATGTTCTATGGCATAAGATTCTAATGACCCACCAAAGAGTACCTCTATATTGAAATCCAATTTTAGATTCCTGAAAAAAAAGTGGAGAGTATTTACCTCTGCATTTGCCCTCAAGATAATAGTTTTCATATCGAATAGGGGCGGGTAGCGCATAACCTAGGGACTGATAATGCATTGTGTACGTTTGAATGTCTTTTGCGCTGTCAATGCTCATTGTAGCTGCGTAGGAAGCAGTACTTTTCTGAATAATGACTGAGTATATTTGGTTCATGTGTAATGAAAATCATACCTCAGTTTCAATTCTTAGCGACTCCATTTCAGCCATGATGATAGCCAGTAACGAAGACTTGATACTTTCTGTTTTTCTTTTTATAGTGTTTTTTACTTGCTATATGACCACATAGATATAAGGAACTGAGATTGTTGATACAGCATTTTGTAGTTACCCAATTTGTTTCTTCTACTGCTTTTCTCTGTTTTTTTCTTAGTGCTTCAAGTATTAGAATGCCATCACGATATTCAGAATCAGCTTCTGCGATATCTTTCTTCATTTTGGCAAACTTTGAAATTTGCTTGTTTTGATCCACAGATGATAGATAAGAACCACCGCTGGAAGCTATTGTTCTCATCTGCGAAAATAATCCAGCCATTCCTTTCTTATTGTGTTGATCGCTATTCCCATCCAAATCTTTTATTGAACTATATTCTCCGGACAGCCTTGACGCTTCTAATGAATTCCTACTTAACTTATAATCATCACCGCTTTCTTCATTTGCGTGAAATTGTTGTTGTTGTTGTATTTGTAACTGCTGTGCCTGATATGTAGTTTGAGCGTTCTTCAAATCCTCGCATTTATGAGTATATAATTTTTGAAGCTATTCTCAAAGTTGAGCCTCTGCCATTAATGAATAGTCTACCAGTTACCTTGACAATATCTCTGTTACGATAGTTTGTATAATTCGAATTGGCCTCGGCTAGTTTTGTTTTGTATGTTTTTCTTGTGGCTTCTTCATGTTCCTGTAGATCGTTCGTTGTTTGTCTTTGCTTTGCATATTGCCTCTTTTTATTTATTTACCCTCTGTTGGACTAATTTATCTATTTCCTTTTTGATGGTGTCTCTAACAATTTGCCTACTTTCAACCAAGCTGTATATGCTTGACTCGTATGCTTTTACAGCTTGATAAAAGGTAAACTGAAATTCATAGTTGGGTGCTTTGTCAGATTCATATATAGAAGTTGCCTTTTTTGCTTTGAGCAATGCACCAATGTACATCTCTTCTGCTGCAAGTCTAACATAAAGTGTTGTTGAGGAGCAACATGACAAGTAATAAATATTAAATTACCTTGCACGAAGTAGGGTAATCATAGCATCCAAATCATGAACATTATATTTAAATTCTGTATTTATAAAGTCAAATTGTTTGTCGATCGCAGTGAGCTATTTCAGCTGTTAGTAACAGGAATATATAGCTTCTATTTGTATATGCCTCATCGTCTGCAGGTTGCTGAGAAACACTTCTTCCTCTAGCTCTAGTCATTGCGATGTTAAAAACAAGTAAAAGGAAACAGAAACTCTCGGCTGTTCAAAGCCAAATAATTTGTGCTTCCTTAATTTCCATTATTTCATTTAACTTTTATATCACCCTTTTTTTAGTCGCATCTTGTTTCTTCCTTCTCCTCTCTTTCTCTCTTTCTCTCTTTCTCTTCTCTGTCATTGAAGACAAGTGTCGTATCCATCAATGCAACAGTGTCTTGATTTCTTTGTATCTTTTTTGAGCTTGTATTCAGCTAAGGTGCTCTCGTCTCAATCCTCGTTATCTACGCGTTATATCCCGATGAGTTAGTAAAAGACCTTTTTACGCCATTCTTTATTTTCAGACAGCATTATTTACGTAATATCACTCCAATTACCCAATAAAAGGTCATTAGCTGAAGCAACCACTACTCTTTGTCTTTAAACTTGGTATTCAACTGGAGATAGTTTTAGCTTCAGCTCATAAGCTGAGCCTTTGACGTTCCACAGGTACACTGTTGTACCTTTTTTTT
>NW_019671916.1:740732-811840 GCF_002708625.1 Rhizopus microsporus ATCC 52813 | reverse complement strand
TTTTTTTTAGAAATAGCACATAACACATAGTCTACGCCGATCCTTCATGCTATTGGTGCGAGCATACAGGGACATTTTGAGTGACACTTGTATTCAAACACACTTGCGCGCGTACTAACACATTTCAAGACGCTTGTAAGTTTTATTGAATTCTGACTCTCACATTAACATCATGATAATAAAGAAATAAGACGCGTAATCACTCTCTCTTTAAAATTTGTTCTGTATTCTCATAGACAAACGCCATAAGGCTCGATGTCTATACTTCTCTGCGCATAATCATGACTGTTTCATATAAATAAGGAATAGTTAAAAATAGTTAATTTGATGACATAAAAAGGAGAATCAGTAAGTATAGCAAAAGTAAAAAATTATATATTTATTTTAAATAATACATTGAAGATAGCTATTAAAAAGGCTGTGTGGGATATTAAACAGTTTAATTTGCTTTTAATTTCTTATCAATCTTAAACTTCTCAATGACAACTCTTCTAGAAGTTAACATGTAAGCAGAGATAGCAAGGCGGTATATAGAATAGACCAGTGAGAGTAAGGAAGCCAATAAGACAAAATGAATATCCAGGTTATAAGCCTTGAAAAATGAAAGATCTCTACGAACATCTCTTCTATGTGTTATTTTTCCACTATTATGCGTAAATAGCGCTTCTTCAATTAGATCGGCGGCTCTTTGTCTACCACGTTCGTTTCTAATTTGCACCAGTGCCTTGCGATGGTTTACGTTGCGTCTGTATTGACCTGTCTTGTCCTCAAGGATCTCCTTGACCAAAGCATTTGCCTTCACTTGACTTAACGTCCTTCTGAACCAGCGACCAATGCCAGCTTCTTCAGCTATGACAGCATTACCAGGTTGGTCAGCAAAGAAAGGAACTACAGCAACAGGCACACCGGCATGCATTGATTCGTACAAAGAGCCTGCGCCGCCATGCGTGATAAACAAACGAGTCGAAGGATGATGAAGGATAGCAACTTGAGGTGCCCAATCTATAAATGCAATATTAGAGCTATTTGCTGGGCTTTCAAAGAAGCTGCTGATATCATAGACTGTATTCGAACGAGTTGTTATTGTGTCAGGGAAAAGATCACGGATACCACGAGTGGACCAGATAATGCCGTCAATATTTTGAATCTCCATATTTTCGAGCAAGGCAGTCAAGATGAGTTTAATGTCCTTATGTGTAGGTACAGCCATTTGACCAAATCCCACGTAAACAACTTTACGGTGATTATCAAGGAGAGCTTTAAGCTCAACGTTCAAATCAGGATAGCTTTGTGGAAGAATAGGACCTACAAGTTCAACAAGAGGACCCAAGGGACGTGGTACTTCAAAGCCAAAAACTGAATTGATAATTTTGATACTGTCTTTCCAATTATCCATAGGATTTATTGGGGCCTTGATGCCTACAAGCTTCATCTGTTGAGTGTATTTCTTTATTTGCGGTAGGCTACCAATAATGAAACGCACAGGGCTGATCACTCTGTCAGTGAATCTTGTATAGAATGATTGGCCTTTACTTGTAGGATGATGCATGTTAAAGAACTTTGTGTTAACATATGGTGCAGAAGCGTCTATATGATAGACAAAGTGAGCACAAAGTATATAATAATAAAAAAATAACTTTACCAGGGCTCACAGCCAATGATGCTGTTATAACACTTGGTATCTTGGTTGCTTTTGCAGCTTCAACACAAGCTCTATTTAAGGCGTCACATATTACCAAGTCCACTTGCTCAGTATCAAATACAACACGATGCTTTAAGTATTCTATGTTACAATATTTTAGCAAGTTACTTATTCTAACTATTTTTAATTACCATCTGTATAGTTTAATGTAGTCCTACTGAATAAATGGACACTCTTTCTGACCGGATCCATATGAGATGCTTGCTCAAATAATGTGCGATATTCTCCTTTTCCAAAGACACCAGGCCCATTCACGATAAGTTTAACGGAAGGATAGTCTTTAATGAACTTGACTTGATCCTCCTATAGGATATTCATAAGTATTCACTGCATACCACTTGACTAATTCCCACTTACTTTTGTTAGCCATGAAACATGATGTCCTCTAACAGACAGTTCCTGAAGAGTTTCCAATACCCATAAAACATGCGATGCTCCACCAAGATTACATGAAAACAGGATATTCTTTGGCTCCCGGAAGTTAGTTGTGAGATCGAATTTTTGTTGAGCCAACACAGAGGTCAATTGACTGGATGCGACAAGAAAGGCTATAGAAATAGTGGATAGTTTCATTGCAAAACAAAGAAGAAGTGATATAAAATGAAATAAAAGACAATTCTCTTCTTTTATAATCGTTGCAAATGTACGCTTAATCTCGTACATCAAATTAATCTGCAAAGTAATTTACCTCATCTGCGAGAACAAACTTTCTTTTTTGCGTGTAAACAAACCACACCAATCATTAAGGAGAAAAATTCGTTTGCTTAGAGCGATAAGCATATGAATATATACTCATTTTCCTTTTTGAAACGGCCTATCATTGGCATCTTTTTCTCCTGCGCATCAAGCATTAAAGGTGGCTAATATTCTACTGATAAATAATTCGGTTTAGTCTTGTATCTCTAATAATTACTGTTGCATTTTTATTATAAATTCCAGAACACAAGAGTCATAAGTTTAGCTTATTTTGATGTGGAATATGTTTGAAGCTGATCCTTTACTCTCTCCTCTCTTTCTGATAAGCCGTTTGATATTAACTTTTATGTTGACGCGGCCACTAATAAGTTAACTGTAACAATTTGATCGAGTCGTTTGCAATTATAAACAGTTTCCCCAAAGCACTTTTTGAAGAGACGAAGCTACATGGTCCCTTTCTACTATAGATAAGGATGGATTTTTACACTAATAGGAATGTAGTAATATGATTTATTATGGCCCATCGATAAATGGATTTAAAAGAAGCAAATAGCTGTAAGATGAATATTTTATTAACACCATGACAATTTTTAAATATCAATGATGAAAGTATATTTGCAGTCATTCATCGCCTAATTTGCTCACCAAAGCTTTGTTGTTGCTTTTGTTATGTGAGTTGAGGAGGATCTGCATTGTTTATAACTTGTTATAAACGTATCATGCAATGATCGTGTCACTGTTCCACGATCTACTACAGGGCTGTTACTTGAGTCGGCGTGTACTTCTCGCCCTTGAGCCAACTCTTAGACGTATTATCTATTAAATTACAAGACACATTGTATAAAAATCACATTTCATCCAATTAGAAATCAACGTCTCTTACATTTGCAACCTTTGTCATATTTTGAGGATGCTTTCATTATCCATTGAGATAATACTTTCGATGTATACCACAGATCTCTACTTTATTCTCATGAAGTGTGAGGTAAACTGAGCTTTTCTTTGTAGACTCATTGATCCTGAAATATGGACACAGGATATATGAAAATCAAGAATCATACAAATTAACACTAAAGACAGTCGAGATACATCCTTAGCCTTTGAATAAAAGCACTCAAGGGGAGCTTTTGTTGCCTCTTGTAGATTTTCTTCTAGGCTACTAAAGTGTATATAGGTTTCGTCTTACAAAAGGATCGACAAGCGTAAACGTACTTTAACGAGATCTACAAAGGTGCAACACCGCTTTATACTAGAAGATGGTTAACATTTTACAATGTCAAAGCTTAAAAAGATCCATAGTGGAATAAAGATAAAGTATGCGTATGAGCCGAGGAGGTATATTTTGAAAGACTGTAGGAAGTAAACCTTAATTTTAAGCCAGACAGTGGCTTTCAAAATGTTGTTGAATGTTGTATAATATATAGTCTGTTACAGTAACAGCAAGTTGCAGAGGAAGCGCGATGGTAGTACTAGATTGGGGAAATCATATGCAGGAGCTTCAAACTATCCTTTGTGTATAATTTAGATAGATAAAATAGCTATTTAAATCCGTATACACATTCCATATTACTCGTGGTTTGTGGTATTACAATAGAGATGATCGCTTTTAGTAATAGCTTATATCGGGTGGCAAGAGTTAACAATCAAGGTCAACGTGACTTGTTACTTTGTACTTGCCTTTTTCATCCACTCAAACCGTTGACTATGCATACTGTATGCATGATAGGAAAGGGTACAGCGAAAAGCTTCAGTTGTTTATCATAGTGATCTTTCCATTTCATAAATAAGATTAGGTCATTTGAATGTCAAACCATCTCTTAAGAGATTTGATAGGCACAGTCACCATTTACATTAATGTCATCGGCAAAGGTTGTCAACCAGCGAAAGCATTTCTTTAGCTTACACATTCATTGAATTTAAACTTTATTAGTGAGAATTCGTATTGAATTAGTACTATCACTATGGCAAACAGCATTGCATAACACTGAGGTATAAGACAAGTGTGTGCCGATGAGTCTGTAATAATCTCTTTATTAAGATCACAGCAAGAGAGAGTTCGTTGTTACGAACGACATCATTTTATAAACATCATTGCATGAATTTATCACGGCCAATTAAAATTGAGCATGGCGTGTTATATAAGAATATGTTTTGTGGTCTGCCTTCTTTTATATTTTTCTTTCTTAAAGTAATCTTTTACGACAAGATGAGGTACCTATAAGGTAAATACAATAGATATGCTGTTTGCTGTGCAGAATTGAATTGCCTACATCACTGGTTGTGCAAAGGCTGTGCAAATGTGTTGTGCAAATAGCAAAACCCGCATTTTGGTGCATGCAGTGTTGACCGATTAAAATCCTGTACTCTAAAATGCTCTTAAAAGATTAAAGTATTCCATATCTAATGACAGTTTTTTATTGCAGTAGACAATAAAGTTTATTTTTCTTGTTATCCATTACTTTCCATTAAAAAATGCTGAATAGGGTGTATTATGGCAACAACATAAGTTTTGAAATATATATAGTTTGTTAACTTGACTGTCCATTTAGATGCTCCATATTAGTTATTGGAAATGCCAGGAAGTGTAATAACATTAGGCTGTTCTTGGTATTCTGTATGACGTCTAAGCCCCATACTAACTGACAATATCTAAAGTAGATAGTTGAGTGAATACATACATTCAATGCGTGCTGTTTACAGTACCTCGTCTAAAAGTTTTCTTAGCTGTATGTTGTCTTCTTCTATTTGCCTTAACCTTTCCTCATTCGCTTTATATAAATGCCTCGTCTCTTCTAGAAGTTCTGTCAGTGTTTGAGTTTTGTTTTCAAGATTTTCGAGCGCATCGTCGACATGATTTCTACGATTTTTTGCTGTTGTATGTGACCTGAAAAATAAAGTTAGATAGGAATTTCAGGGTTCTCTTGATTTTACCTCCAGCTTTCCGCAACAATGACAGATGCTGCTACGGAGAAAATGAAGGCCTCGCTCAAAAAATTAGCGCCACTCTCTATAGCTCTAAGGTATCATAAGAATCTTTCTCTTGGGCTCATGTCCTGTCGGGTTCTCTCTTATAGTCATAGTCCACTAACCTGGCATCATTTAGTGGTCTAATCTTTTCAGTTTTATATCCTAGGAATTTCATCTTTAATGTCATTTCTAATTTATGTGAAGTCTAATTATAAAAATGGACAAGTTTATAAAACGTTCGTATTATAGTATGAGTTAATTTGCTTACTTGAGCAACATTAATACAAAATTCTCTAAATTTTGGGTGATTCTTGGCTTGCATCTTGATGGAGTTTGCAACTGGTTTTGCCAATGTCCTTTTTAGTTTATTAGATAAGCTTATTTATGACTATAAAACAATAGCTTACCTTACTAATAAGGATCCAATCTTTATTGTACTCATACTACAGTAAATAAGGGAAGAAAAAGAAAAAGTTAATACAATTGTTATCAAGGGTCAAACTGAGCGGGGCTTCGTTGTCAACATATTCCGCATTTGGAAAGTAAAATTTGTAAAATGAATAGGCCACCTAGAGCCATTTATCCAATGTAACCATTTAAATAGCTTCCCTTTGAAGGCATGCGAGAAGCTATGAATGATGATAGACCATAGATCAATTTTTCTTGCTGAAAGTGAAAATAGAGACGCGAATCCTGAAAATATTTTTTTTTTTTCTTGTTCAACCTTTTGATCGACACCGATGAATAATGTTATTGCTGGCAGTGTAAATGAAGCATTTAGTTGCTTTTGTGATAGTATTGCTCAGTTAAATGAACAAGACAAAGCAAAACTAAATCTGGATTCATATTTCCATGGTAAGATTAAAGACTACTATGGTTGTAACAGAAACTGATTGCTTATTAGACACAACAACTATCTCTAATGAATATGCCAACAACAATGCATTTGTAAAAGAAAACACAATGACCTTTCCTGAGCCATTGGCTAGTATAATTCACAGTAAGTCATTCTACGGGTTTTTGATTCTTTATGTTCATGTTTTATAACTCTAGATCCTCTTTCAATTCCATACAAGCTTGGGTTCTTGTTAAATGCTAACCGAGTATGGCTAACAGCAAACAAGACTTTATACATTTGGAACTTCTTAGAAACAGACAATATATTTAGATATGATTGTCACGACAGTATTGAACGCGTAGAAATTTGTGAAAGACAAAAGGAACTGTACGTCTGCACCAGGAACAGCCTGTTCGTTCACAGCTTTAGCATAGATACAGACAGTCGATTGAAAATTTTATCAAAGACAAATGCGAGAACAAGCGGCGTTGTTATGTCAAATATTCTCAATACTGACACTGGGAGAACATTCATGCAAGGAGATGATGGACACCTTTATGAGTTGAATATAGATCGTGACAGTAATGGATTAGCTGTTGGAATCAAAAAGTTTTCATGTATCACGGAACAATCCTACTTTAGATATTTGTCTCTATTTGTAAATTCGGTTCCTGAAGGTAAGTAAATTGCTTCAGTAAGCACAAACACCAAAAGTTAAATCTAATAACATTCTTTGTAGTTCCCATCAAGAAAATAGCACTGAATAATGAAGAAAAAATCCTCTACATCTTATTGAAGGATTCGACTATTCAAGCCGTCGATATTCAAGGAAATAACTTTGTTTATGGGCACAAATTTAAAGCTACCATGGTGGAAGACATTCAACTGGTACCAACATCTGAATCAAGAATTATCGATCTTATCGCTATTGATGGAAAAGGGAACAGATACTATCTTTCAAACAAAGCAGGTGGTATTGGAATAGTTCATGAAAGATTGGCACCACCCATACTAGGATCACTGTTATTCAATCAATTCACTAATGAGACCTTGCAACACAGCTTTTATGACTCAGGTGTCTTTGCGGCTATTGTCAGTAAATCTTCTGATAATTACCTTCTTTTGACTCGCACAGCTCTGACAAGAGTCGTTCAAGCCCAACCGGTAGGCATATGTGCAATGTGTACGCAACTATTTGAAAGCAACTAATATTGTCTTTAGGTATACAACGAAGACTTTTATGCAGAAAAGTTAAATGACACTCTCATGATTATGGAAAGTGAGTTGAACACACCAGGACGTTATATTGAGAATATAATCGAAGCATCTGGCAAGCCACAGCGTCAAATCCTAACACTCAACAAAAACGGTGTTACTTTTTATAAAGAGCAGCGATTAATTGAGCAGTTTAGCACCCTATTAACAAAGGGAAATCCTTCAGCAATCATAGAATTTATTGAAAAGTATGGCGTTGATGAAGCATTAGCCTTGTGTCTACTGATCAGTATTATATCACCTGCACATAATCGTGAGGCAATGTCGTTGCTTTATGACCATCCTTCAGTGGATAATGGGTTACTATTATATATCTCAAGGTTACTCAAAGACATTCGAACCGTGGATATTTTGGCAGAAGAGTTAGTATAAGATGTTTTGTATTATATATGAATGCTCATATTAGTTTTTGTAGTGTACCACTTGACGCATTTAATTTTGTAGCGGATCAGCTTGAAAAGCTACATTCGTTCCTGCAACAAGCAAAAATTAATATCAGCGTAAGTCATCGGCATATAACACACTATAGCATATTTAATTCTTTCCTCCCTTAGAACGATTTACGTACCTACACCATACGATGTAAGGAAGGAGTACGCTTGGTTCAATTTATTCATGAAGTCTGCTTACGAAGTGAAGCGACCAGGTAGATTTTTTTTTTATTAATGCTCGTAGATGCTAATCCAAAGGTATTACCACACAACATATATAGGAAAAAGCTTGTGGATTATGCCCCATTGATTTTTGAAAAGCTTGTTTCAACAGAAAAAGGAGCTTTTGCAGCAAAGAATGTGGTCGTTGCCTGTATTGAACTATTTGAAATATCAGATTCAAGCCGCAGCCAACTTACCCTCACTCCATACCTATTTGAAAATTGTAGATGTTTACTAGGAGAAAGCAATATAGTATTTTATAAGGCATATACAACATCCTTACAACTAGGTTGGACAGAAAATTAACATATCTTATAGGGGTTGGAATCTTTACGGCATGCTGAAATTGAGTTGAACAAAGAGCCTGAATTGGAACAGTCTCTCACGCACTTTAAAAAGATAGTTGAACTGATTTCATTAGATCAGCTGAAAGAACTATGCAACAAGTACTGCGCCTTAAAGGGCAATATTGAATCTATGAAATTAGTATTAGCAAAATATCAGCTAGTGAATACAGAACAAAAGACACAAATATATGAACTTATATATGATACATTAAGATCAACCTTTGACGAACCAGAAGAGCGTCTGCGAGTAATCTTACAAGAGTCGCTCGACCTGCTTGACGAAGAAGCTTATCATGAAATAATTTACCAATGGCTAATAGACAAGAAGCAAGAGCGAGTGCTAGTTACTCTTACCACACCTCATCTTGTTCAATTTTTTACAACAAAATTGCCGGAAAGCGTAGGTTACCATTATCTATTCGAGTACTATACGTACCGAAGTGAATATTATGATGCCATTGTAGCTTTGAGACGACTATCTACTGTAACAAGGAATGTCGACTTGGACAAACGAGTATATTATTTAGAAAGAGCATGTGATCTCATGGGCAAGTCTACAGGTATCTCTAACAACGAGAAGCAAGAATTATTGGCATTATACAAAGAAGCGACCATTCAAACAAAGATTCGTAATGCGCTGCAACAGCGACACGCGAGCGATAGCACAAGCTTAGTGCAGTCATTAAACGACTTTTTGAAACCTGCCAAAGAACTTTATCATAACATCGCACTACCGCAAAACTTGTATGAGGAAGCTCTATATTTGATGGACTTTATGGAATTGTATGACTGGAAATACGCACAATTGGCTTGGGAAAGGATAGTTAAAGAAAGTAAGTGTAAACGGATATAAGGCGTACAACAGGTCATTTTAATCTTTTTTCTGTAGATAAAGACAGCAATGCATTAAAGAATAAATTAATAACAATGGGCAAAGACCTCTATCCTTCAATTGCTTCATATCCTGTGTGTAAGTTTTTTCTTTAGTAATTAGATTTATAGATATAGATATATTAACATCATATATTAGTTATGTTGGTACATATCCTAGATGCCCATTGCCAAACATATCCTGAAGAATTCAAAGATGAATTTGTTATATCAACACTTACAGAAGTTGGTGTCCCTCAAGAGATTATATCTGAAGCAAGAACTGCAAAGGTTTAATATGAACAAATGTCATTCTCGACAAAGCTTTATTTTTTTTTTTTTTTACAAACTTTTTTCTTGCCAAATATAAACACGTAAATAACAATAATCGATATACAATCTTTTGTTAAAGCTTATTATCTACAAGGCCATCAGGGCCCTCCTTAATGCTAAAGTACAGAGCAACAATCATGATAACTGTGAACTTTAGCCAGCGCCAAAGAGCGTATATCAGTCTCTTTATGAAGCCAGTAGTATGTGTCATTTCTTCTTTCCGTGCGATTAGTGTACTGTTAGTAACCTTTGACCGGTTACTGATAACTGAAGGTGGAGCTGAAGGCGATACTTCCTTCTTCAATGGTTGTTCGGGTCTGTACTTGGTCTCTAGACTTTTTAGTCGCTCTAGTACCTCGTTGATTGTATCAACATCCAATATAGCAGCATTTACCACGATGGATTCTATAGCAGAGTTACAGTCTGGTGATTGGTTGTATATGGACAATGTCGACAACGGATTCACTTTATCTTTCTCCATTGCAACACTATCTAAGGATAGTTGAGAACTATCTTTCCATTGTGCGTTGCCTAATTCTGTAAATAAGCTATTTTGTATTCTTATGTCTTCCACATGTAAGAATGAGGGTGATCTGCTACTACTATTACTATTGTGCAGCAATTCATTGTTATCACTACTTGTGATAGACAATGCATCTCCTGCTGCAAGTAAGCCATCATCTCGCAATCGAGCGATAACATCTTGGCAGTTCTCAAGTGATGAATTGAGTTCCTTTATATGTTGTTGTTGTAGCTTAAAGTCATTAAGCAACTGCTCATGTTCAGACGTCATGAGCTGAGACTGATAAAACTGCTGTCTTAGATCATATAAATCCTTTGTGGCAGCCTTAAATTCACTTTCTAGCTGTGATTTTGATTCAGACACTTGTCCACTTTCCTCCTGTAGCTTTTCCATCTTACAGAATAGCACTTCTTTTAGATTTTGATCAAAGGTATCTATGCATGATAGTAGGGGATTAGGTGTTTTTGCAGTAACAATGAGATGCTTGTGTGATTACCATTTTTAGGTATTTCAGAATAGAGTTGAGTCTTTTGCTGAAGATTTTCAATTTTTAAGGTAGCATCCATCAGATTCTCTTGTAAAAACAGATTTTCGTTTTCCAACATTTGAAGCTTTTTCTTGTTGATATGCTCTTGTTTTTTGTTGTTTGAAACGATCTTTTCTAGTTCTTTGGATAATTTTACTGTTTCTTCTTCCAAGTTTGCAACCACCTTTTGATCCTCATCATTATGATATTTTCTTTTCTCGTCCAAAATGGTTTTTGAGTTACATGGGGTCGGGTATGGGGCAATATTGGGGTCATCAATATATGAAAATGCTATGCGTTAATCTATTATTATAGTTGATCTAGAATTATCCGATAAAGACTAAAGGTACCTTCCATCTTCTTGTCTGTATTTTCATAAGCATTTAGAAAAGGAGATGACCACTCTGAAAGATCTTTTGATTGAGATGATTTTGGTGATAAAGGAGGTGAAGAAGGAGCATCGACAGATATCATGGAAATAATAAAGTTACGAAACAAAAAAAAGAGAGAGATTAAAAATTACGAGGGTTTTTATTCAGACATTTTCAAATACAACTCCAACGACAGGAATAGGGCTAGTCATCTGTTCAAAAGAGTACAAAACCCTGAAGGCTTGATACAATACACACACACAAAAGCACATAAAAGGTTGTCTACATCAATATTGTTTCAGTATTGATCATGCTTTGAAAAACTGTGTAATACAACACACTCAAGCATTCAAAGGAATTCACAAAGGTCCTTTGATATTTACGTTTTGTTAAAGAATCAAGTTGTAAATAAAATTTAGCTCGAGTCTTTCTTGTTTGTATTAAGATGTTGGATATAAACGGTACGAGTGAAATAGGAAAAAATCTTTGGAGTAATTTATTCAAGAAAGGGTCATCTGATGAAATAAAAAGTCGTATGTCCACCAGATGAGTGCATTCATCTCCACTTCTTTTTTATTGTTTTCATCTTTATTTATCTAAAGCTAAGGCATAAACAAGAGAGTTCAGTGTTGATCTATTTGGACTTTAAAAAATTATCCCATCTTGTTTGTTTTACTCGAGAATAAAGCATATCGTGACATATTCCTATTGTCAATAAAACACGTCTTTACTCATCTGTTTCATCTTTTGGTAGTACGACCACATTTTCTTTCAAATTACGCTCCATTTGATGAAATAACGGCAAGCCTGTATTACAATATGATCGAACTTTAACAAGTAGCCTCATGAACGACCTCTCAAAGGACTATGAGGCTTAATTGAATACATATATATACATATATGTCACAGTTTAAGTCATCCGATTGGTCTTCTGCTCTTCCTCTTTTTTTTTTATATAAATGCAATTACGCTTTATTGCGAGTCGCCCTATATTTTATATAAATGAACAGTCGATCTAAAGTAATGTTCTATACAACTACTTTACACTTTATTCACAAATTATTCGCACACTAATAAAAAAAAATGATAATTTCAGACAATAAATAATGATAAAAGAGAGCCCACAAGAAGCAGAAGAATGAGATATAAAAAGAAAAGATTAGTAAATCAGTTATTTACATTGGTATTAAATACTTACATTATAAGAGAAAAAAAGAGAAGCAAGAAAACCGAGTAAACATATAAAGAAACTATTAATATCTTTTCTATAAGTAATGTTTGCATAATTTGAAAATTATAATACAAAATATACAAAATACGACATCTTGGAGCGACATTACTTTCTGGAAATAGTGTATCTGACGTTGTACGTTACACACATATTTACAAACATAAGATACGTACAGCACTTCATAAAACCTCAATGTCACCTAGTGTTCGAGGACGCAAGCCTATTGTACATGTTCCTTCAAGCGAACAGATCCAAAACCTATATAAGCAATCTGAGATCCAGCGTCGGCAGCTTGTTTGCACCGGCTGTCAAACAATGGACTCCTTATGCCACAATGGAGCTTCGCCAGGCGACCTCCCTCAGCCCAGCTTCATTTGCGAATGCTGTAACAAGAACTACAATGCACCTACCATGGTCAATTTGCTCCAGCCTACCTCAACAATTACTGAACTACCTCCTGACGCCAACGCCCAGAACTCATTGAAAATTTCTGGATCATCATCTCCGAGCCCCGAGAACAATGGTTTGGCATCCAGTGTAACCATAGCCTATTTGCAATCTACCATTGAGAAACTATATGCCGAACTTAAACAAATCCAAGCTAAACTCAAACAAGCCCTCAGTGCAATCCAAGCATTGCGTAAACAACAAGCTTCCGCTGATTCCAAGCCCTATACTGACTTAAACAATCCTCAATTCCTACCTCTGTGCCCTTCCTCCCAACCACTCCCTCCTTGGCGAGACGCAGCCCAGCTCAATAGTATCAAAGCCTCCATACTCGAAAAGTGTCAACGACATCGAATCCAACGTCAGGAAACTACTGTTCGATTTTTACAACCACCTTCCAAGAACTAAGGTTTTCAGCATGTCTACATACCAACTACGGCCCGTATGCCCGTCGGGCAATTGAGAAGTCGTCTTCGTCAACTGGACATTAACAATAGCCGCATTCTTGACATTCATTACCCCACTCGCAACGTTGTAGCCCTACTTGTCCACAACGATTACGCGCCTGAACTGAAATCTTACGTCCAAAAATTAAGGTACGCACCAAGGACGACTTCAACCTTTGCGATGGCTCAATCCTCATGGACCCCAAATATGGACACTGCTCTAAAGAAGAACACAACGACTTTGCCCTCATGCACCATAGTGATTGCGTGAAGAAAGCCCTGATCTAAGTCTGTACTCCAGTCAAGGCAGCTGCAGCTCGTTATTTCTACAATCAGGGTTGGATTAGCAAATCCGTCATTGACAAAAACCTTCCTACTAAAGTCACTAACCCAAAAGAGGTCTTCAATGTTGATGAGGATGCTGCTATGCTTCTCTCGGACCATGAGGATACCACCTCCCAACTATAATGACCACTATTAGCATATCGCTATTCAACGCCACTAGTCTACCAAAACAAGCTATCTCGCCACTCCTTAAATTAGCTGAATCCTTTTCCATTCTTTTAATTACCGAATCCTGACTCCTCTCACCTAACAAGTATCCTATATTCTGGCAGGAATTTCACACTTATGGTCAACCTATCCAATCAATCAAGAATCGAGGTAGCCTTGGTATTGCCCTGTTAGTCAATCCTTCCTGTCTTTTCTCAGTACAATGCATCCCTCCCAGACATTCTCTACTAGCTAAGTACTTACCTCCATCTTTGTCACATACAGAAGTTTCCAATATCCTTGACTTACTACCCTTAGATCTACCCAATATTATACTCACGATCATTTGCGGCGACCTCAACACACGACTAGGGCATATCACTGGAGATACTTTCATACTCACCGAGTACAAATATTATATAACTGGACCAAATCGCATGATATGATTATATGGAATGAAAGATTGACCTATGAATCACCCATATATATGACTTTTAATGGTAGTAGTATTATCGACTATTTCATCGTCACGACAGAGCTACCTTACCCACAGTTACTAATCAGAGGCGACTTATCGGTTGACTCCTACCATAAGTTTATGACACTCTCCTTTCAATTGACAACACTACCCTCGAGAACCAATGCACCCAAACGAATCCTATGGCATTTAAACAAGATAAAAGATGATCAGTCCAGGCCTTAATATCTAGAACACTTTTCTCATCTCACTAAGGATCTCATGCCAACCAACATCCCTTCCTTTGACGACAGATCCTTCGCAGTGACATATATTGAGCAATTCAATCGAGCCCTTTGCCAAACGATCTATCAATCTCTGGATTTGGTTTATGGACATCATACAAGGTGAACGGACGATTTCCAACAACAGTTTTTAACGCGCAATTTACAAGAGATCTTTGATATCAAAGAATACTACTACAAGAAATGGCGGAAAGCACAAGGAATAAATTGTCTAAAGTATTGACTGCTCCACCAAGAAACTAAGGCTAAATTGCGCAGAATGATCCAGCAACGAAGGCGAGAAACCTGGAAAGATTTCTGTAACAAAATGGAAAAGAGGGAGTATACTAAAGCTATTGCAAGGCTGTGTAATATGTGTAAAAACAGAAACCTAAAATCCTCTTTTTCTACCATAGAAGGCCTATAACAGGCAGCTGAAGCAATGGCTTTGCACTTGCAAACAATCTATTCAGGACGACTACTCCAATATATGGACGAAGATCATTCGTTACGGCATCGTTCTACTCCTTTTTCGCAAGATACCTGCCCGATTTTACTGGATGATGTCAAAGACGTTCTTAGACAGCTGCCACTTAAGAAGGCGCCAGGCTCTAATCATCACCGGCAAGATATACTCGCTCCTCTACAGCACTCCCTTGCACTTATACTGCTGTTTCTGTTTCAGTTGTGCTGGAAATGGTCTTGCACTTCTGCTGGCTGGCGTTTGACCCAAGTAGCGCCGATTTACAAGAAAGGCAACCCGACTGAGTCTGGCGATCATCGACCTATTAGCCTCACGTCTGTCTTCCGAAAGCTGTTAGAACGTAGTATTCATCACTTTTTGATTGATCACAGTCCTCCTTTGGACATAGCCCAAGGCCGGTTTCACGAATCTAGAGGATCTTTAGATCAAGCCTTTTGTCTAGCAGAGATATGTAACATTCTCCGTTACCACTATCGCATAACCTCGCTACTGGCATTCTTGGATATCAAGTCAGCATACAACACTGTGGATCACCGCCAAATATGGCACGCACTAAAAAAAAACAGCACCTGTAGCACTCGTTAGCCTACTGCGAAACTTATTGACGAGGTCCAAATAGAAGTGCTGCTCAACAATGCAACATGTACCCGCTTCTCGTCAATCCTCCCTCCGTTGTTGTATTCTATATACATTAACGAGTTACCTCGCCTTCTGCGTCCACAGCCTATAACCACGGATATTTCCCCTACCAAACTTATCCTTCGGTTGAACTGCTTCCTTATGCTGACGATGTGGTTCTCATGGCTGATAAGGCCGGCGTGCCAACTCTCCTCAAGTCTTGCGAAGATCATAGCTACAAGCTTGGGTACCGATGGAACACAAGTAAATGCGTTATATTAGATCCAACGCAACTGCCTCCAAGTTACACCTTTTATGGCGAACCAATTCCAAAGCAAGCTTCCTTTCCTTACCTCGGAATACCCTTTCGACCTGGTGGCTATCTCTATACTGTTGCAGTGGTCAATCAAAACAAGACCAAAGCCCTTGCCATTATGAACCAATTCTCAGCTATTGGTGTTTGCCCTAAATGCTTTTCTCCTCTCTTTGATACCCGCTTTTACAGTCACACTGTCCGTGCTCAACTGGAATATGGCCTGGCCATTACCAAGGTCACCAAATTCCTTAGCAAACAACTGGAAGATGCCCAAAACGTCTATTTGCGTCGGGTTTTCGGTAGCTTTCACACATCTTCCACCACGGTAATGCTACATATGTTTAAGCTACTAGCCATGCAGGAACATGCTTATACTCTGCAATTTCAGTTTCTCCTACGCTTCCTTACTCTTCCAGAAGATGCTCTGTTACACCATCTTCTTCCACTTATCCGCCAGCCCGCAGCCACTCCCAATGGTACAAGCTCTCTAGGTTTCCCATTTGGAAAAGATGCCCCCTCAACCCAGAATCCCTGGATCGTCGCTCTTTACGGTCGATACAACGAAAATACCGCCAAGATAACCTCAACAATAGACGTTCTACGTATGCCTCCGTTCTCCTTATGCACTGTCGCCCAATTATCTCTCTCGGCCCTGTCTATGGCTACCTATGTCCAAGCCTGAAAGAAGTCGCTGCATACGTTGGCGTCTTGGCTGGCTCCTTGGCGGTCGATACAAAACCAGCTCTCGGCGCCCTGGCCAGTCCTTCACAAAAGCCCATATCATTCACTGTCTCCAGATGCACCGTAGACTCATGATACCCCAAACCATTTCTGATCCATTGTCCTTCCTTTTAAATACACTACCTACCAGGAAACCCCGCTCTCCTAACACAACACGTTCGTGGAGTATCCGCTGACCAACTATATGCCCACTCACCTCGGGCAAAGACTCTTAGAATAGCTTCTCTCTTCTCCTTCTCACTAGTGTATTTTACACTTGATCCCATTCACTCCTTCCAAAACATTTTTACCCTTGATCCCAAAAGGGTTTTTAGTCACCACTATCCTTCCTTTCTGAACTGCCTCGGGCGGGAAAGATGTAATATTACAATCATGCGCCCAATATTGGTTTTAATCATTTATAAGAAAAAATTTGTTTAAACGTATCTGACATCGTCTTATTTACTGAAGTTCAATTAATAGAGAGACAACAAACATGGAATGAATATATTTATTGTAAATGTTTGCTTTATATTATACAGGATAGACAATGACTCAGAAACACCTCTTGCTTTATCCAAAGACATCATCTCCTCTACCTAACATTACTAAATCGTATATTATCATGAATACGATGGCAATTGTCAACGCTGTGCATACAATGATAGCCAAATAAAATGGGTTGAACCATCGTGTAGTTTTGAACGCTATAAATCGATTATTATTCTCACCGCCTTCTTTCTTTTCAGCGTGTATAACTGCAGCGCCCTCGGGTGCAACCACAGAAGACCTAAAGGAAAGGGCACTTGCAAGCATGGATGAGCGTCGGAGTGACATTATTGACGGTGAACCTGGTGCTGAGGCATGGCTTAATTCTGGTGTTGTTGGCACAGTGAGCTTATCAATATTGGGAGATGCACCATCTTTATGCTTATATTTTGGAGACATGTAGGGCGGGCTTTTTGAAGTACTGGTTGGTGATAATGTACTTTTTGCGAGCTGTGGATTGGGTTCCTTTATATTCTTGGTAAGTCTATCATTTTCATAAGTAGGATGTGAGATACCCAAGCCATTTATAGTCCCGCTTTGGCTGATCACTGTATTGGAGGAAGGGGTTGATAGAGGTTGACTTGGATATAGAGGTTTCAAATGACTATTAGGTGAATGCGTAATGGGCTTGCTGCCTGGTGAGTTGAGTATGTTTGATCCTTTTTGATCATCGATAGATGCTATATCACTGTAGATAATGGCAGGTACCATGGATTTATCCATATTAGGAGAATACACAATTACTGAATTCTCGACATGACTTGCTCTGGAGTGCTTTATACTTGATCTTCGGATTGAAATAGAATAATTGTCCTCTGGGTTATACATGCGAACGTCGTTATCATCAGGATGCTTTATGGCTGACGAAGGACTTTTCAAGTGCGGAGGTATAGGCGACGTTGATTTTAGATCTCGAACATCAATGTCAGGTACAACTGGTTCTACAGCTGCTTCATATTTTCTTGAAACAAAGTAAAGGATGAAAGGTAAAATAAAGTTTACAGTCTGTCAAAAGTAAAAAAAAGAGTTAGTATGTTTTAAAAGGAATGAAAGAATATTACTGATTGAAAAAACAAGCTGCTCCAATTTTGTATTGTACCAATATAATCTTTTGTTTGGAGCGGACTAAAATAAACTTTTTGTTAGTACGAGGGATGATCACTCTCTTGTACTCGTATTACATACATACAAACTACCCATGGCAGAAAGTTTGACCAAAATATTGCCCATGATCTACTACAGATTTGTCCTCTAAGAAGGTTCGATCTAATGACTATGGTAAATACTGGAATCGAAGTAACTAATGCAGAAACAGGAAAAAGGTATGCTGTTACTAACGAAGCAGTAGAGCCTACAATGTAACATTAGTACTACATATACATAAACAAAATAAACGCTACCATTTTGACTGAGAATTGATAATATGTCACTGGATGCAGTCATTTGATACGCCATTGCTCCAAGCACACCTAAAAATGATGGTTGATATGGAGTTTGAAATGGTTTGTATATCTTACCAAGTACGAGATAAAATATTGTAGAGATAACGATAGAGATCCACATGCATCTATGAATATTAACATTTGGCTTTAGGCTGTTTACCCAAGATGGAATCTACACAAGAAAGAGTTAGATACGTAGAGTATTCAAAAACAAGGGATGTGATTACTGTTGTTATGTAACTATAATTGAAAATAACGATTCCTAGAACCATTGTAGAGTTACCTCCGCTTGCAGGCAATAGTTCTGGTTTCAGCCCTTCCTGGCAGAAGGCAACACACCACTGTATTATAATGGCGGTCAAAACGATAAAGGACGTCATTTGAATAGCAATATTTTCAACCAAGCTGAAAAATCCTAAAGGAATGACCAATACTGCTGTCAATAGAAACCCGAATGTAAAGATGTAGTAGTCTTCAGATGGGAATGGGGAGTTGCCGCCAGCACCAGTAGCATTACTTACACAAAACCAACCACCGGGAGAGACACCAAGACCACAAGTGCCTTTGAATATGGTAATAAACATGCTGTCAAATGTCTTGTATGGTAATTGAGTGTTAGTTATCAAAAAAAAAATGGATAAGTACATACTTGTGCAGCGAGAATAATACTTGCGACATTGACAGCTTGAAGTGCCAGATACAATAGAACTTGGAAAACGTAATGGTATTTTTTTCCGAGGTAAACTTGTGCTATAGTTGTTAATTCAACTTTTGACTATACACAGGATAAATTAATTGATGTCTTTTAAATAATCTATCATACGCTACCTGGAACTTTTCATTTCCTTTGATATTAGACAATGCTTCGCACACAAAGAGAGCAGAGCAACCAGAAAGGATGGCTATAATAATAAATATGAAGACGGGAGCAACCCAACCGGACTACGCGAGCATATATTAATAATTTATGTCGATAGAAGTGACATAGACTTACTTGTTGAAATAGTGGTGGAATAGTGGACAGACCAGGCCCCTACAAGGCTGTTATCAGTATTTCTACAAGAAATCATATTCTTACTTACAGTCATCGACGATACCAAGAGAGCTGTGCTTCCAAAACTGCCAATACCTTTCACTTCCGACATGTTGATATTATATATGTCCAGAAAATACGGAAAAACTGAATAATGACAGGCCCTATTTATATGCTCCATTTTGGTTTTCGCCTTTTTGCCGGTACCGCACTAAGTTTAGTAAATAAGACCATATTTGGGATATAACTCTAGTATTTTCTGTTTCAAAATCTAATCATGTTGCACAAGCATCTCATTCATCTCACATTATATGTTACTGTAGTAACCAATTCTGCAAAGGGTCCATGTGTACAAGCACATACAGAAAATAGTGGGAAATCATATGTTCAATACTTATACAGAAAGTGAGCCTTCAGTTGCTTATCCTGGTTTGATGTTCAAGTAAACAAAAGAATATAAAAAGCAAATATACGCAAATAACGATCTTTCAGCGTTTCACCGAATGCAAGTTGGATGAAACGTGGACAATTTAAGGGAGTAATATCTTGAGGGGCCTATTGAATCTGCTTTTAATGAATAAAGAAAAACCAATTCTTTCTAACAATGGATAATATATTCAACAATCTATGTATGCAAACAATAAGACATCTTTTATAAATGGGATATTGTAGACAACAGATAGACTGATAGTATGTATATACCTGGGATTTCTACCAAAATACTTTGTAGAATGTGAAACGTTGATGTCATTGGTAGACACTAAACAAAGAAAAAAAAAATCCAGATGCAGAATGAATGAGTAAAATTGAACAAGTCGGCTAAATAGGGTACACTACAGTAGCTTATTAGGAATTCATTGATTGAATTAGTTTTACCTATTATGCGATTGATATATACTGACTAAAAGAAGCAACACCTGTAACCAAACGATTTATAGAAAAGATATGGTATCTGTAGTAAGTTTATTTTGAAGACTGTTCATCTTGTTATTTGTAATACTTGTGATTCTCTTTTTTAAGACGGCATACTTTTCATCAAGTGTTTGATATTAAAGTAGTCAGGATTTAAATTGAGTGTATTTACGATGAATCTTTTAATTTGAGAACATAATTGATGGGAAAGAGAGACGGTTATTCGGATCATTGTATTCGATAGGCTCCCTACAGGTTTTTATGTAATCTCCAAGACAACGAATACAACCTATGGCTAGATCAGACATTTTAACAACGATTTCTATTTTCAATGTTTAATATATGCATATGAATGTAATTTAATGCAGCGCCAGATAATGTGGCTTTCTGAAAGCAATAACAACAACGTCATGCTGAGTGCACTACTAGTACGGTTAATGTTAATGGTTGTTCTTTGGTGTGATGAATATATGTTGTAAGAATGTCTAGAAGGATAGTATTTCTAGCTTGCAGTTAATCAACAGAGATGTAGATTATTACTATATTTGGGATATTGAATGCACTTGCCCTAGTACTTGGTGGGCCTCTTTGCTCAAACGGACGCACAAGGCTATCACTTTAAGGACAAACTTCGACAGTACAACGCTTTCTTTGCGTTTATGTCTTTGGGATGCGACGTTGTTTCAGCTGATGAGTATAATGTCAACAGTAACAGAGATGGATTTAATGCATATCAAATTCACGATACCCTTTGTCATTGTCAAGGACCTCTATTTCCAGTTAAGAATAGTGCATCTTCGAATGCTGCTCAGAGATGACCAAAAAGGAATGAAAATTTAAAACACAAGATTATGAGAGTTCGTTCAGCTATACTTGCCCAGTGTAATTCCTTCACACATATTTACTGCCATGCGCAGGAAATATTGAGTGACCATGAGAGCCCAACATCAACATCAAGTGCAAATCCAAACAATTGAATAATTTCTCTGTTTCTGGATCAAAGCGAAGGTTATATGCTGTCCTCAAGTGTGAATCTTGTGGTGTGGAATCACAATGTGAACAGTGCATTAAATATATATAATATCTTTGTTTACAAACCAAAACACAACAATGAAAGTCCTCTCCCCTTCAGAAGACCTTCAAAAGACTAACGGTGCTCCTTGGATTTAATGCGTTGTCTATAACGGCAGTGCATTCCTTTACGCCTCGATAAATATAAAATGAACAATACATTGTTTTTTATTCTTAATCTTTTAGTTAATGGAATAATATAATACATGATGACTTTTAATGATTTATGCTGATTATATAATACGTAATGTATATTTGTACATGATTTCAAAGGAGTATATGAATATATACATATGTGTATATTTGTATAAGATATATTTAACAGGCTGATACAGGAATCAAATAACCATAATCTTCCTCTTCTTCTTCTTTATATTTATAATGTGTTGATAGTCCAGTAAAGAATAATGGTCCTTCTGGTAGTAACTTGGTATTGATTGACAAATTTGGCTTGTTACGAGATTTCTTGGTAGAAGATGAGTTTTCAACTGGTGAATTGAGTACACGTCTTCTTGAGTTAGGTATTACAGATAGATCAAGGGGTGCAATGGGTGGTCTATTGCCGTTACATTGTTGCTGCTTCTGTGGAATAGCGGAGGATTTAATTGGCTCACAGTCTAAACCTGGCATTGGCCGGAAAGTATATTTTATACAGGGTGTAATATATGCAAAGTAGGATCTATCGTACTCTTCTGAACTGTATGTATAGTAAATAGTATCTATAGGTTCAAATGTAACAGTCTTCTTCATGTTGTATGTGTATGTAATTGTGTTGTGATATAGAGAAAGAAAAAGATAAAAACATTGGATCCTTTTATATTCCAACTTTTAGTCTAAATCTATTTTTAGATTTCGTTATGTACAACAAAATAACCAATCACAACCCAGTCCGTTTCTATTTTTAAAAGCAAAGAAAAACACATAATAATCAAACCAAATAATTTATAAGCCAAGAATTCTGCTATTGGTTTTCATTGTTCAAAGGATCTACTAAAAAAAAAAAATAGCGCCACTCTCGGTGACTTTTACGCTTTGATTATACTATAAAGAAGCCACATCTAACAGATGCTCATATATGGCTTTCACGTCATATTTTGCCGAGGTTAAATAATTTCACACTGTATGTGGCTAAATAGCATTATAATGTGTACTTATATCAAAACATTATTTCTTTTGGCTTATAAGTGTCTTTCTTGGCAGAACTAAGCTTTTACTAATTGACAAATTATGTAGTACATTTAAAGTTTTTATAATTATGTGAATGCTTAGAAACATGTCTACAAAGAAAAATATACCTGTATACAGTGGATTGTGTGTCGTTCCTCTTCACAATGAAAATAGAATATACTCCGACAAAGTAGGACACCGTTCAACTTTGCCAGGCTCTTATTTTCAGAAAATCTTTTTCCAAAAACGAAGTTGCACACCACTAATACTTTTTTATATGGAGCCAAAGTCTAAACTTAATTAATATGAGAATCATTTCAGTTTAGATAGTCAAAGCGTCCCTTTCTTTTACTTAAAATTAGTAAGAATTAACCTGCTGATTATTCAGAATTATTAAGCGTAGAAAAAAACCAGAAAGGTCAAATGTGGAGGACTGGGGTATGTCGAGTTTTATGGCAACGGAGGACAAAGGAAGGGTGCGGGGCTGGCGCGGATGAAGACTATCAACTCAGCTACGCACCCTACAACGACCGCCAACACAGAGGAAGTGGTAATAATAGCCGAATGCCCAAAAATGATCAATCTGTTGTAAAAGTTTAACGTAGCATGGTATACGTATGAGTTACAGGTAGGACATATCTAATTTTATAACTTTGGATAATTAGCCGTAACTAATAATCGTTTTTTAACTTTCTTGGTCTATGCAAAGCACATGCGTTCTCCAAATCTAAAGCGTCCATAATAACGCCCCAGCTTGCTAAGCTGCGTCATGTCTACAAGAGTAAGCTTTGCTTTGTCACCTACTACTTTACACCGGCGGGAATAAAGGCATTGTGTGTGATCCATAGATTCTTTTGTGAAAAAGCGTCTCCTCTCGATAGCATATGAAATGACTCAACCATATCACACTATATTTGCTCTCACTAAGCACCTTCACACTTGAATAAATTGACTAATTCCCGTTCTTTTTTTTGTTCGCTGCCTCACCCATTCTTGATCTGAAAATGACCTTTCTCGAAGCCTGTTCTCACTCAGATCGTAAGTAAAAAACAAGATGTTGCACAAGAAGGCTTGGCTTGTAGTCTCCCTTTGCTAAATTAGCGACTCAGTTTTTGCAAGCCACTGCGTAGCATAATGTATTTCCGCATGTGTAGTGCCGATTTTGTTTATTAAAGAGTACATGGGATGATCAAAATATATCTAAATTTCGAATTCTATTGGTCAAAATGAGCTGTCAAATTTCGTTTAGTTTAAGTGAATAATGGTCGTTTCTCAACTTTTTTTATTTTATACTATGCATACAGCTTTGTGAAATAGAAGCCGCGTGCTCAAGAGAAAAAGTTGATTTTAGTTCTTCTTGAAGCCAATCATTAAAATATCATAAAGGGAGATATTTTAATACTGTCATGTTCAAGTTGAGTTGAAAAATATGTTCAAAACAAGCAAGTTTTTTTTAGAGTGCAAATATTTTATTCCGACTTGTGGGGCAAAAGTATGGTTTTTCGTTAAATGAATGATAGAATGAATAAATGTTGGCAACTTGTCCTGTTCATATTATATTTGAAGTTGTAACTAATTGATTAGTTCTTAACAGTTATATGAAGACAAAGTATCAATAACTAGTACAAGGGATAATATCATTTGATATTACATATATTCTCAGTCAATTAAAGGCAAGTGTCTCATTGATCTCGGGCTCAAGGTTGTAGCCTTTTTTCAAAAGCATGCCAAGAATCCCTCATCATTAAAAAGAAAGATGATGTACCTATAAGAGATATAAGACAGGAAAGTAAAATATATAATTTAATCTTGTTTTAATAATTCAATGTGAACGTATGAAAAGCAGTTTCTCCTTCGCACGTCACTTGATGTTTAACATATGTCTTGTTGCTTACAAAAGCAGAATTTACAGATATTTTAAATTTATTATAATTAAATTCTTAAACTTAATGACGAATCTCCAACAGATACTAGAGAAGTATGTGTTTCTACAGGATATTCAATTACAAAGGTCTGTCTACGGTCACAAGACATACTTTTCGTTGCAACATATCCTGCTCTTCCAACTTCAAGCACTGCTTCATCAGGCACTGCTTTGACAAATTCTTCCTGTACAATAGCAGATAATTGGTTGAATATGTTTGACTTGATAAAGGATCCATAGTTTTGAAACATAAATTTGAGTGTTAACCATTTTAATCCAATCTCATCCGTCATGATAGCCTTTTCAAATATATATCCACAGCTTTCAATCGACATATGATGTGTATAAAGCCTTTGACAGCATAGTTTCTTAAGACGATGAAGTTGATATAGATTAGCCAGTAGCAGTAATTCGCATAAGACTTGCCATGGCTCAGAGTCATCCAAGGTATCGCCGTAAATATATTTTAAAAAAGCCATAACGACATCAAAAGGTTCTGGTATTACTATTATTTTCGTAACAGACTCAAACATTCCCGATGTACACATGTTTTTGAAGTGTGGCCAGCGTGATAAAAGTATGACTTGATGTACGTAGATTTCCTTTCCATCGCCTGTTCGAATCAAGAAATCTGAATGCTCAGGTGTATTTAATAGTTTAAGAAGTTCGGTTGTTGGTAGCCTAGGCTCTCCTAAATCGTATAATCCAAATGATTCGCAATTGATAGTCAAGGCATCTCTGTAAGTAATTTTGTGTTAGTCACTTCTTTTTGAATATAAAGTGTCAATACCTGAAATGGTCATGGCCGTGTGATTTGCTTGAATCCGTGTTGCCCAAGAATAGCAAGCTGTTACAAAACACTTGTGGCCTAGGGGACTCTATTTTATCATTTAATGGTTCTCTTATGACGATGAAATAGTTCCAGCCGCCAACTTCGAAATGCTTGCTGCATTCCTGTTTTTTCCATTGTAATGTATCAAGATCAAGCATCCAAAGGCCGTAAATGAGGTCATTGTCGCTACTAATGCTATTGCTGCTGTTGTTCTTATCATTATTGTCTAATTGCTTTCTGTTCGCATATCTTCCAAATACGAATAGTTTCCCGCAGGTAGTGTCGCAAAAATGCTGACTCTTTGCCAGCACCATACCCAAATCCTCAAACTGGTCGTTACAAATTAACGGATAAGCAGTATAAGGTTCATTTTGAAGATGGATCACGAATAAATCAGACACAGTTGTGCCTTGTTCATCTTTCCCTGCATAAATGTGCATCTTATTTCCTACAAGCGTGGCAGAGTGGTTGTATCTTGGGGGCATATTGTGATGGGTTGTCCATGTCATTGTATGTAGATCTAAAATGCACATCTCATCCAGAACATAGGTGCCTAGAGAGAGTAAAGATAAACAATAAACTATGTCAGTATCACCTGCACTACTTTGAAAGCTTTACACGTGTTACAATCTGTAGTTTTAGAAAATCCACCAAAGACAATCAATTTATCCTCAAACACAACCGCACTATGCAAGTGGCGATTGGTAATGGTACCCACAGTCGTAGGTCGGTGCCAGGTTTGCGTCTTGAGATTGAATATGTACACATCATTGCAATACTCTTGGTTATCGGTACAACCACCAACGATGATAACAGAGTCTTTCCATTTGGTTGCTGTATGTCCATATCTTCTTGATGGTGGCTTGCCTTGTACGTTCTATAGTGTACATAACATATAAAGAAAGAAAAAGAACTATAATATGAGCCACCCATCAGCCTATATTTAACATTTTTCTTTTTCTTTTTTTATTTTTTATTTTACATGAAGTGCCTTCCAGCACATAGTTGACAGATCAAGATAACGTAAGTCGTCTGTTACATGTCCACCGCCACCAAAGGCATAGAGGGATTGATTGTGCTCAATGAAAGCAGGTCTCCATATGCCTATGAGGTTATTGCCTGTTGTTCTTGTTATTTGGTTATACTTTAGCATGGTTCAATCAAGATAAGAAGAAAGAGGATAAATCTCCGTAACAAAGGGAGGAGAAGAAGGGATGAGAGCGAAAATTTATTAGGATAATCACTACGTTTTCATTTTTTTCATCATATTTGGTCTTTGTTATTTCAACCGAAGCTACAAAACCAGCTCTTGTATTATTTTGCTGGTGAAAAAGCATTTTTTGTCATCTTTTTAATCGTCCCTTTCACGTCAGTCTTTTCCTTCTCCCTGTTTACGTAAAGTCGTTATTAAAGTAATACTCTTTAGTATGAACTGCTTTCTAATAACCTAAGATCATCCACAAAGAAAGAAGGTTCGTAAGAAAGCTCAAAAAGTCTTTATAATAATTTAATGTTATGCTGTTAATACTTGTCTATCTGCTTCGTACACACAAATGTATTATGTGTGAATGTACACATGACTTGGGAATGAGTCATTAGAAGAAATGTCCAGCATTGCTAATTGCTGAAGTACAAAAAAGACAAAGCGCTTTATTAGTATAGGAATTGCAAACTGGTGGTCATACTGTTGTTATTGACTGGCAGTGGGAAAAATAGCTACAAAAAAAGATATTAAGGCCGTTGAATTTATGATACACTTTATCGACAAATTACTCACACAAATAATAATAAAAGGTAGCCCATCAGAAGTAAAAGAACTGTTTAGTATTTCAGTTATTTACATTGATATCAAATACTTTCATTATAAAGAAGAGAGTTTATAAGAGAAAAAGAGAAATAAGAAAAGTGAGTGAACTTGTAAAAGAGATTGTTAATATCTTATCCGAAGTGCATCAAATAGGACTGGCGATAACCAGCCCGAAGAAAGAAGAGAAAAGAGAAAAAGAAAGCAAGAGAAAGTGGCCAAAGGAGCGGAAGAAGTTGAAGGGGTGGATGGAACCAAGGCTTGGTAAGAACCAAACTACCTCCAGCTAGCACCGGTACTGTTTCGATTTTATGTGCAGCTTTACTGACAACATTAGATCATAGATGTTTTAATGCAAAGACTGTAAATCTTATTCATCATTTGTAAGTCAGTATTTATTCTTTATATAGTTCTTCATCAGAACTGAAGTAAATCTGCCTGCATGAGTGCTGCTGTTCAAACTTTATTGCATAATTTTATTATGTCTAATTTATAACACTAGACAAATCATGCCTATACACAAAACTATGTATAACACTGAAGTATAAGAGAAGCATGTATCGATGAGTCTGTAATAATCTCTTTATTAGGTTGAGAGTTCATCATTAAAAATAGTTTCATTTTATAAGAAAACAGAATTATCCCTGAATTTATCACGGCCAATGAGAATTGGGCATGACGCATCTATAAGAATGACACATTTTGTGGTCAGCCTTTTCTTTTGCTTCTTCAGACTATAGCATGAATTATTACATGGTAAGCAACCCAAAAAACAATTATGTATGTCAACAATAAATCAAAATGGCAAACAAGCCGATCCTATTGGTAACGAACAACACCCATAAAGTCTCTAGCAACTTTCAACAAAACGCTTCCAGCACAAACACATCTGAGCACGACTATGATATTCTAGCAATGACGCTACCCTTGCGATCTGGCAGTGTTGCATTCAGCGAAGCTTTACTGCGAGAACAGAGTATTAAAGATAGAGTCATCAGAGCAGTGATTGGAAACGGTATCACTGGTGATACCTAGGATCCAATGAGCAATTGGATGGACGACGAGTTGATTTGTTGTACCTGCCACTCAAAAAATAGGCGCGCGATCTCCCACTCGTGGTTGTTGAGGTCCAGAGCAAAGTGAACCACTCGTTTATCGTTCGAGTCATCCGATATTGCTTGAGCGTCTTTGATGAAGCGAAATCACTACTTGTGCTGATTGTCATTTCCGCTGAAGGATTCTCCCGCAAACAATTCCGCAATGCCTCCTTTGATATATCTGACAACGACCCATTCTTTACCCACTCGTGCCAATCATGGACAAAACAGGCTCAGTTTTATACCACAGATTCTATTTCCAAGCAGACTGATGTGAGTCTAATGGGTCCGATTATTACCTTGTGTTACTTTTTTATGCTGCAAGAGAAGAACATCCTAACTCTTGAAAAGTATGATGATCCCGCCATTCAAGTTATTTACAGAAAAGCCTTGAAATTATTACTATTGAAAAAGACGAGACAACCAGTTTAACCTTGCAAGCGCAATCATTCTGTGATGTTGTGGCTAGCCGGTTTACAAAAATTCTCAAATGTACACTATTTTTAAAAAGATATGTCGCGCTGGCTTGTCGCTTTTTCGTATAAATTGTATTATAAAAACTGCAAAAATGCGACTTTACTTTCTAAAAAGGTTGTAATCAGGATCAATCAGAGACATCAACGAAACGGCTTCGACAATATGCGGAAGATGTGATCCGATTTGCACAGCAGTTTAAGCGCCAACATCTATTAACAGAATCTGAAATCGTCACGCCAATAGCGAGTAAAAACATTGATGAGCCATCTGCTAATTCACTTTTTGTCAACAATATGAAAGCCTAGTCATCTGGTAGGTTCAAATGGACGGCATGCTATGATCAAGCAAGTGGGAGGGCTGGTTCACCAGATACTGTAATCATATCACTTTGCAAAATGCATTTTATAAGCACGCTTTATAGGCCCATTGTCACTAACGGCCGACACTTTTTTTTTCTCACCATGCCATATTCTCATACCTATCCTATATCCCCTCAAAAAAAATAAAGGCTACTACCTCATCTCCGTGGGAACATCGAATGTGTGCAATTCTCTCTTCTTTCCTCACCAAAATATGCTGTCGCCAGTTATGGAACCCAATGTCGCATAATTGCTAGTGATGCAGACGGTAGAACGACATTGATATGGATAAATGCTATATTGTCTTTCCGGAAAGTAAATTCGCCTGTGATCGAAAATAAATGCATCCAATGGTGAGAACAAAACTCATACTGTACGAAATGTAAATTCGTCGTCGTCAAGAATATTTTCGTAGTATCAACCTTGACATCCATGGATATACTGTATTTCCAAATTGAGATGACATATTGAAACCGTTGTAATGTTATCAGAGTAATAACAAATACAAAAAGAATATGGCTCACTATCCCATTTGACAGCAATATTAACAGGCGGGCTGTCTTGGAGTTGATATTAACTTAATATTAGAAATAGCCCTCTTTAGTCTCCTTATAAAAGTTTAAATTCTTTATTCGGTTTTTAATAAAAATACAGTATGACTTCCTGGTATGAATACCCTCCAAAAAAACCCCACTTCAAGGACAGAGTAAAGACATATTTTTTTTTGGGATGCGAGCAAAATCTCCAGAAAGGTCCTGATTTTACTATTTTTTTAGGCTGACAGACTAAAAAATACTTTTTCAGGGATTTTTTGAATTCAGGTATTATTTAAGGTATAACATTGGCTTTAAATGAGATGAACCCCAGTTTGATGTAAATTGTTGTCAATTTCTTTAGTCTCTTACAATACTTACACAGCAATTAGGCCTGTAAAGTTACATACTTTACCATATATTATTCTTCAACGTTTATTTCCTTTCTTCATTACATTGCCTCTATCTCCGACTACTGTGCAGCGAATTCGTACTCATCTGGGCAAGTTTCGTTGCCAGCCACTTTCGGCTGATTTGATCTGAATCTTCTAAGAGTACTTGTTAACACATTTTCTATATTTGCAAAGTGTATGATAGTCAATGCAGCCGATGACTGTTAAGAGGGCACATTTCTGTAACAGAAGGGAAGGAAGGGGAACTAGAGTGAAAGTGTATGTTACACTATGATAGAACACCGACAGTGCTCCAAGAAGTTAATTTATTGGTTCCTTTCTCCCTTTCTTTTCCCCTTTTCTTTTATTACTTTTAATACCTTTTTTTTTTTTTTTTCAATATAAGCCCTCGATATTATGCCTGACATCATTAAAGAAGGCTATATTTCATTAAAGGAGGAAGGACTCAGGGCCTGGATATGGTCAAAGAGATACTGTGTGCTTAGAGACCAATCTTTAACCTTTCATAGAAATGAAGTATAAACTTTAGTTTTTTTTTAGTTTTCCCTTGCTTACATAATTATTAGGCTGGTCAGTGTATTGGCTTATTGTTTTTAAAAGAAATTGGATCAGTAACAAGAGTGGACCTAAAACCTTATTGTTTCGAAATTACTGCAAAGGATAAAACTTATTTTATTGCCTGCAAAAGTGATGAAGAGCTTTACAGTTGGATGGACGAAATTTACAATGTATGGAAAAATATAATATACAGTCAATTAAGCTAACATTCCACAAAAGAGATCTTCAGTGGGTACCTCAGGGCCAACCAATTTTGTTCATAAGGTGCACGTCGGCTTTGATCCAATCACGGGTGCTTTTACTGTAAGTTCAGGTTCCAGATAATATATTCATTTACAAACTTCATTATAGGGTCTTCCTGACCAATGGACTCGACTCTTGAAAGGTTCAGCCATTACAGCAGAGGATGCAGCCAAGAATCCCCAGGCTGTCTTGGACGTACTCGAATTTTATGCAGAACAAACGAAGCGAGAAGAAGAAGAATACGGTACATCTGAGCTTCAGGGTGCAGTCGAACGGATGAGTGGTCTCAATTGGGCAAAATATATGCAGGAAGAAAAGTCGCCCATACCTACAGTCAAACTTCCGCCCAAGATGGTTCCCACACGACCTGCTCCACCTCCGCCACATGCCAGTGTGTCTACGAGTAGTACGTCAAGTGATAAAAAATCCAAGGTAAAATACAAGAGACTCAAGGTGTGACGGTAACTTATTGATTCATTAGGATCAAGTATTACAAAACTCACCTAAATCGAATGTCTCTGTAAGGTTCCGTTCATTTCCCCTAACTTTAACTGACTTTTATTAGGATAACTATACGTTGCCATCAAGAGATCGACATGATGTCCCTATTCCAAGCGGAAAGATAACGCAGGATACACCACTTGATCAGTTGCTAGAATCTAAATTACACCTAGACAAAAAGATACCTAATAATGACCATAATAAATACAATCATCATCAAAAGGATGCCATCGATATGGAAAGAGAAAGGGAGCGGGAGCGTATTCTCCGAGAAAGAGAAAGAGAAAAGGCTGCTGCTCAAGTATCCTCCAAAAAGAAAGTTGAACAAAGGATCAGTACGATGACTGAAGCGCAAATCATGGAAAAACTTCGTGAGTTTATCTTTTTTTTTTGCTGCTTTTGCTAAACTAACCTTGTGTTTAGGTTCTGTTGTCTCCAAGGGCGATCCTAATGACTGCTATAAAAAAGTGAAGCGAGTTGGTCAAGGGTAACTATTTTTACATTTATGAAAACAAGTCTTTACCTTTTTATAGTGCATCTGGTTCAGTCTTTGTGGCAGTCTCACTTGCTACCAACACAAAGGTTGCAGTAAAGCAAATGGATTTAAGCACTCAGCCACGTAAAGAATTGATTGTCAATGAAATACTTGTCATGAAAGAATCACAGCATCCCAATATCGTAAACTACCTGGACTCTTTCCTCGTTGGAAATAATGATTTATGGGTTGTTATGGAGTATATGGAAGGCGGTGCACTGACGGATGTGATTGATAATAACAGCACAATGACAGAACAACAGATAGCCACCGTGTGTCTTGAGGTAAAGATAAAAAAAAAAAAAAAAAAAAAAAAAAAACTAAGGCAAATGTTAATCTTTCTATTATAGACTATCCATGGTTTACACCATTTGCATTCACAAAACATCATTCATAGAGATATTAAATCAGACAACATCCTATTGAACTCTCAAGGTCACGTCAAGATCAGTGACTTTGGATTCTGCGCAAAATTGACGGATCAAAAAAGAAAGCGTGCTACAATGATTGGAACTCCTTACTGGGTAAGTGTATTATTTCATAAGAAAAAAAAACATTAATCAGTCATTCCAGATGGCTCCTGAGGTCGTCAAGCAAAAGGAGTACGGGGCAAAGGTGGACATTTGGTCTTTGGGTATTATGGCTATTGAAATGATTGAAAATGAGCCACCTTATCTTGATGAAGAACCATTGAAGGCCCTTTATTTAATTGCTACAAATGGAACACCCACACTAAGGCATCCCGAGAGACTCTCAACCGAGTTGAAATCATTTTTGGCTGTCTGTCTCTGTGTTGATGTACGATCTCGTGCAAACTCTGCAGAGTTATTAAATGTAAGAACACTTAAATTATCGTTTATCAATACTTAACCTTTTCTTTAGCATGAATTTCTGAAAAAGGCTGGACCTTTAGAAATTTTGGCGCCTTTACTAAAATTCAGAGCAAAGCAGACATAAGCCTTTCTTTTAAATAAAACCCTTTAATTCAGTTGTGTGTGCATCAGACATAAATGATTAAAGATGCTTTGTTACGTTAATTCCTTTGTGTATGTAAAGGCTATCCTTATCATCCTAAATTATGTAAACGATGGTATCCGTTAGAATAACTACCCCCTCTCTCACCCTTATTCAATTGTGAGTTTCAATTGTTTTGACTTGATTTACTTTTTATTACAAAATATTACAATTAAGCTACCTTTATCTACTATGACTAGCAAGATTTCTTGAAGAACCTTGACGGGATATAGGAGTACCAAGACTACGGGAGCTACCAGAGCGTTTCATGGTTTCCTTTTCCTTTTCTTCGCTTTCTTTCTTGGCTGCTTCGTGAATTTGTGCGATTGTGGTAGGCGCAACTTCATTACCACGTTTCAGTGTCCATTTGCTCTTACGAAGATCAATCACATCCTATTTAAGGTTAATAAACCTGTTTCCCTTTTAAAATAAATCAAACGTACCAAAATCATGAATTTAACTCTGGAGCTTAGAGTTTTACTTTCGTACATTTCTTTCATTCTTGCAAAATAGACATCGAGCCATTGCTTGTTATTAAGACTACTTGTATCAAAGACTTTACCCATAGTCATAAGCAACTTGCACATTGTCTCAGTTTCTTCATCTTCAGGGTTCTTTGGATCACTACACAGAGTTCGCAAGCATTCTTTCATCACACGATCTGTGAGCATCTGAAGCTTGAATAATTCACCAATAAATTTAACTAGACCAAGACCGCGACGCTTAGCTTTGACAGCAGCATAGTATTCGTCTGTGAGCATGACATTGGGGTCATTTTCATCAATCTTGGGAAGATCATGCTTCCAACCCTTTTCGAAATCGGCTTGACAACGGTTCAAGAGATATTTACGGAATAGAGGACCACCACAGACGACTTCATTGTTCTTGTCAAGAATGTTTACGTTCTTGATTTCCTTATTGTTAGAGGTAAGTTCGTAAAGTCTTTTACAGAGTTGTGCCCACATGCTGGCAAAAGGAGGTTCATCACACGCTTTATCGAAAATGAGGTCGATCACTGTCTTTAAGGATTCAGAATCGTCTTCTTTTTCTGATTGTTTGGCAAATTCCCAGATCTGATTAGAAATAGAATCGAATTTCTCCAGAGTGAGCTTATTAAGAAGTGATTTGACTTTACGTTTGATCATGTCTTGTGAGATCAATTCAGGTTCTTCTTTAGCTTCAGCTGTTTCTGAAGATTGCACCTTGGGCACCCAGCGGTTCTGGCTCTTCTGTAAGGGCGCTACTTCCTCGACAGGGGTTGAAGGAACACTGTCCTTACCGTCTTCTCTAGATTCCTTGGGTGCACGACGAGACTTGCCACCACGGCTGCTACGATTTCTATTTGAGCCTTGACGGTCCATAGGAGAACCAGGTCCAGAGCTGTCTTGGCGACGAGGTCCACGGCTGGAGCCACTGCGAAGCATACCTTCACCAGCAAGACCAGGTGCGCGTGGTCCACGACCACGTTCAGATGTTTGACGTCGTGACATGCTGCGTCCGCCTCGGTCGTTGCCAGATCGTTCAGTATTGATATCTTCAAATGGAGCCATGTTGATGTCGGCTGGAAGTGCCTTATAATCTCTAAACTTCATCATAAAGGCAATATCATAGATAATGCGATCGCCCTTGCATACTTCCACCTTTTCTTCTACTGGTTTCTGTTCTTCTTGCTCTTCTTCATCCTTTTTTTCTTCGGCTTGCTCAAGGCCTGCCTCGTCCTTGGATTCTGTCTCTTCCTTAGGAGCTATTTCTTCCTTAGGTTCTGCTTTTTTAGAGTCTGTTTCTCCCTTGGGCTCTTCTTGCTGAGTAGTGCACTCTTCCACTGATGCATCTTTTGTTACTTTACTCTCTATATCATCCTTCTTTTCAGGTATCTCGTTGGCTTCGTTGGTTTCGGCAGCTGTTTCCTGTACGTCTTTGGATTCAACAGTCTCTTCTCTTTCCTGCTTATCGGCTTTATTATCATCCACATCGTCTGCCTTTTCTTGATCCTAAACAGAGAAAAAGAGTTTATTATTCTATTCATTCGAGATATTGCGGTACACAAGGTGTATATGGATAATTACCGTGGGGTCTACAATCCTGATAGGAGAAGAAGGCTTCTCTTGGTCTTTAGAAGCGGCTGGAGGTTGAACTATTTCCCTATTGTTGGGGTTAATAATGGGAATCGCTTTATTTCCAGTGGGAGGACGAACGAATGTTTGACCGCTGTAGTTGGAGCCGTAGTATGTAGAAGAAGGATACTATAGAATATTAAAAATAAGTCGATATACATGTATTTTGACGTACGTATTGGTTATTTTGCCAATTCTTATCGTTATTCTGACTATTGTTGGGCTGAGGAGCACTTGAAGAGTCGTTACGAGAAGGTGATTTTCTACCGTGTGGTGGTATATAAGTTGGTTGCATTATGAAATAAGGCAAACTGTTGAAGAAAAGAAGTATGACTTTTTGGCACTTTTTCAAAAAATGAAAAAATTCTGTAATCGTTGTGACGACTTTTTTTGGCAGCGGTGTCCTAAAGTAAAAGTGCTTAGACATCTACAGCAAAGTTGAAGCTCATGCTTCACCAACGTCTGACGTTTATGGCTTTCTTTTCCTTTTTCATCATTGAAGAATTGAATTAATGATGTCAGTCAATGCTCATTATGATTGCAGTAGTTGACCAGCATGAAGAATAAGCTTTATGTCCAGAGAAAATGAGCTGAATGTATACGAGCCTCACTGGAGTTTAGCTTCAACTTTGACAGTATTGAATTTAATGCTTGATGAGCATCCAAGCAGGGATTTTTCAAGGAAGAGTAAAAGCTTATTAGGCCGGCAGGATGTTTCTCCCGTTGAAAACTCAGATTTTCCAGCAGATAGTCGAGCCAAAGGACTTTTTTATAATTATTCTCTATGACTCTTGTTTTCCCATCTATGATAATCATATGTGAAATAGGTAATGATCAAGAACCATGGATAATAGCAGAGACGGAACAAAAATGAAATCCTTTCGACCATCAAAACCATGTCTTTGACTTGTAACAAAGGTGCATAAATTTTATATTTTGCAGAAATGAGTCAAGTGTGTCTCTTGATGCAATTGCTTCAGAGCTTTAAAATGTTCGTTCATCAACAAAGCTTATCTTATCATCACTGTCAGCCATAAAATACGCCGGAAAATATGCAATGTCTCATGATTTGATTGCATTTGTTAATGTTTTTTCCAAGTCGAACATCACATTTGTGCGACAAGCATTTGGTTCCTGAAAGTAGAGAACATGAACGTATCCGAACAACAAGCTTGGAAGAATACTATCATTTATGTGGTTATAATTTTGCTACGAGAAAACGAAAAGAGTATCAAGAGTGTTATTTAGACAAATTTAGGTATATTAGTGAATTACCTACTTTAAAAACTGCAAATTTGACCTCATTTTTACTAGCTGCCTCTACACGTCTACAAAACTATCCAAGAATCTATAACTACTAATGTCAAGATAAATGGTATGTCGCTCTCTTACATGGTGTGTATTTTAATAACTCTGCGTGCGACATAGGTCTCAAAAGCTAAAGTTCAAAACGTATATCAACAAGCAAAAAGAAACTCAAGAAATTGTTAAATGACTCTTTGACAACAGCAAAAAGTATGACAAATCAAGTACAGTTGGCGTTAAAAACCAAAATCCAAACAAAAGCAAACATGTACCTCCACCTCCCGCTGATCTCTCTTCTTCCCCTCAACAAAAGCGGATCATTGCGGTCGGAAATGGTTCTTTTGGTTCAAGTATGAAAGGAAAACAAGCTACACCTATAAAACGTATTACTGAAGAAATCAAACGAAAATGCAAACAATCTAATGAGGAAACCAAATTTGTTTACGTTGACGAGTCAGATCTGTAACAAATGTAAAATGAATAGTTTCTCTGTTTCTGGATCAAAGCGAAGAGTACATGCTGTGAATTTTGTGGTGTGGAATCGCGATGTGAACAGTGCATTAAATATATATAATATCTTTGTTTACAAATCAAAACACGACAATGAAAGTCTCTCCCCTTCAGAAGACTTTCACAAAACTAACAGTGCTTCTTGGATTAAATGCGCTGCCTATAACGGCAGTGCATTCCTTAACGCCTCGATAAGCATAAAATGAACAATACGTTATTCGTTATTCATTAGTTTTCTAGTTGCTCAGTAATGGAAATAACTAAAGTGGGCAAGCCGTTGTTGTGAGTAAACACTAATAAACGGAGAGAATGCCTCTTATCATTTCTGAATATTGATGATCACACCTTGGTTTATTAAAAAATGATCCGATTCTATATTGTAGAAATAAGCTTTAATCATGTACGACCATCAAGGTATACTTCGGAAGTGCTTCCCTTTCTTCAACGGAATACCATATAAACATTCGGAGACTCTAGTTTTTTTAGTAAAATACAGGCTCGTTTTCAAATTTAGCAGTTTTATTGTGAAGCACTTTTTTTGTCTATTGTTGTTGTTGTTGTTGTTGTTGTTGTTGACTGTCACATGCCTCACAATCTCGGTTACCGCAATATGAATGTTCTCTATTATTGTTACCATATTCTTTTCTTCTCCACTTTTCCTCTTTTTTTTTAAAAAAATTATTCGGCTGTAAATATTTATTAAACATATAGTATGAGTAGTTTATAAATTTTAAAAAGGTAGGGTAGAAGTTATGTGTGCATTCTTGAGCTCTACACATACACTATTCCTAGAAAGCAATGCCGTTCCAAGATGTCGTATTTTGTATATTTTGTATTATAAATTTTCGAATTATGCGACATCACTTGAAAAAGCTGTAATTATAAGTGTTTATGTCATTACCTTCATGAATCAAAGAGGCCAGTGGCATAGGCGCTCAGCAGTGTTTGACTAGGTTACACAATTACCATAAAAGGTGGAATTATACCGAACTATCAGCCAGGAATGCAAGGTCCATTTCCCTAAGCTTTTGTTCGGACAGTTTCAAACAAATATAGAAATACTTTTACTAGCATATATATATGAATACTTTGCCCTCCTTTCTTACAATTATCGTCCTCTTTCACATAACATAAACATGAATTACATTGCATTGGATAAAAAATCTGAACATCTTTACTTGTCTGCTGGCGCTTTAATTACTGCCTTTATGTTGCTTAAATCAACATCTCGCTTATTGTCTAATAATGTAAATATTATACACATCAATTGATTACATAGGCTAATCATTATATATATATATATATATATATATAAGTCAAAAGAACAAATTCCTAGAGTTCCATACAAGCTACCATTCGTTGGCTCCACGATTGACTATTACAAGAATACGCTTGAATTCACCAAGAAGTGGTCTAAAAAGTATGGGTCTGCTTTTAAGATGCATCTTCATGGTCAATGGGTTACTGTTGTCGGTGCAGACGATGCTCCAGAAGTCTTCACACATCCAAGCCTAAGTTTTCTTGCTGGGCAAGCAGAGGTAAAATTTACTCCCTAAGAAGGGATTAAAAGGAGAAAAAACTTAAAAATAATTCTAGTTTCTGGGCCAAACTACAGCCCATGCAAATTCTAGATATGTCTTGACCCCGGATATAGTAAAACAATCCATTGTGAAGCATCTGACACCACATCTAGACAACTACTGTCCACAAGGCTTTGAAATGGTAGAATTCGCTAAAGTGTCAAAGTAAACTTTTTCTAAACATTTGCTTTCCATTAGATCATAAAGCATGCTAAGCACGTACTGAATGAACCGGAAGGTAAAGGGAAAGTCAAGACTAGAGGATTGCTTGTCTTTACTCATTTTGAACATAGTTGTCGTGCCTGATCTACTTCCCCTCTTGAGAAGTTTTGTAGCTCGCTATAGCGCATCTGCATTTGTAGGTAAAGAGCTGTGTGCAGACGAGAATCTGATGAATGCATTTGAGAATTCGGTATCAGAGATTGGTAAAGAAATGACGCCTGGCTTATTCCGTGTGCTGTTTCCATCCTTCAACAAATTATACTTGAAGTAAAGTTGAGCTCGTTTCCAGCTCAAACAGAATTTAACTTTATTTTGTTTCTTTTAGGTTCCTGTATCCAAAGACAGCAGCTATAGATAAACACAGAATGCTTATCAAAAACGCATTAGCAGCAGACATTGAAAGAAGAAGAGCATCACCAGAACAAAAGGTGCGCACGCATAAAAAATAAATTTAAAAAGGATACTAAATGATGGAAATTAGGAACCAAGTGGTATCCTTGGCTACATACTTGAAACACATCCTCAAGAAGAAATAGATGCTGCATATCTCGAGTCTTTGACAACTATCATCCTCATCTTTATCTTTGTTGGCGTTCATACCACTTCAATGGCTGCAGCAACCGTGATGTACCAGCTTGTAGCGCATCCTGAATATATCCCAGAGTTACTTGAAGAGCAAAAGCAGGTTTCAGAGACCGGCGATCCAATAGATTTTGTGCCAAGTGCTTATCGACAGATGCCAAAGCTCGACAGCTTTATTCGTGAGTCTATGCGTACTCGTGCTACGGGTATTATATTGCCTCATAAAAATGTTACAGATAAGGATGTTGTCCTTCGATCAGGGGCGATTGTTAGACCAGGTAGGAATAAGCAAAAGAACATGTAAGGTGTTTCTTCTTTTCTAACTCTTTTTCAAAGGAGAGGATGTTTATATCAATATATGGCATGTTCACTTTGATGAAGCAAACCAAGGTCACATGGATAATGTCGATCAGTTCTTGGGATTCAGATTCGTTGGCCAGGATAAGCAAACAACAAAGACAGGACATGATTTTGTCTCTTTTGGTCTTGGAAAGTAAGTGGTTTAGATAAGTAGGTATAAATTAATTCTTATTTATCTTGTTATAGGCGTGCTTGTCCAGGAAGATGGTTTGCAACCCAGCAGATAAAGGGCATTGTTTCTTACTTTATTAGACATTATGAAATGCGTCCAGCAGGCGATATTCTGATTGCTGGTGAAAATGGTTATTCTAAACCACCAACAGGTCCTGTTCAGTTTATTAAAAAGGAAACAAAATAAAACTCTAATTTATATTTTAATAAATCACTAAGTAGCACGAGGCAGAGCAGAGGAAAGAACGATTGTTGTTTCCGTAGCAGAACTAGAGCTGTTTGAGCCACCAATAGGCAATGTTTGAAGAGGGTAAACGTATTGTTGTTCCCAATAAGGCTGAGTGACATTGTTACAGGCAAGAGCAGGCACAACATTAAACACCTTTTGAATCTTGGGCAACCAGAACATGGTCATGTTGACCGTGGCATTATTGAGTTCATGCTCGAGGACGATGTGACCATGAGTTTGATTACCTGATTGTTCGTCTTCGATCCAGCCTTTAAAGTAACCATCGACCTTGGAAGGAGCCAAGTTACCGCCACCGGGCGCAGGCATGTCCCAGTCATTCGTATCCCAGTCCCAGAGGACTGTGTGCATACCCATCTGCCAAGCAATGGAACGAATACGGTCATCAACGTCACCTTGAGGAGGTCTCCAGCACTTTGGTGTGACACCCGTAGTTTCTTTAATGGCCTTGAGAGTCCAGTAAAATTCAGCCACAGCTTCTTCGTTCGTCATGGTGGTCATAGCAGGATGAGACCATGTATGGACGCAAATGTAGTGGCCATCATTGAATGCACGCTTAGCAGCCTCAGGATAAGTAGCGACATTGGAGCCAATATACTAATAAAATGATTAATTGAATACTCAAAAAAATAACCCCGTGTCACTTACAAACAAGCTAGCCTTTTGATTATTATGCTCAACTAGGTAATTGTAGAGAGCAGGTTCAGCGTACTTGTTCTGAATGGCAGCTTCTTTGCCAGTGTACAGGTTAAAAGGTCCATCATCATAGGATAGACCCCAATCACCCTTGTTAGGACAAATGTAATAATCTTCGGGCAGATTAATCTTGGGCTTGACACAGTTTGTATCTGACCACCAGCAGTAGGGATCATCATCACCATCCGTATCAGGCTTGAAATCACCATTGTCATCTTGCTTTCGAACAGGGGCGTCAGGGACAAGACTCCAATCGATTTGCTTAATGGCTGCCTGGACTTCATCGCTCTTTGTGTCAGGTACTTCCCAGGGCGAAGGATAGCCAGACAAGGTTGTGGTAGGCAAGGCATCAGAGGTATTGTAAGGACCATAGTTGTAAGCTGTGACAATGCCTGTAGGAGAAGGCACATTTGAAAAGGAAGGCGACTTTTGAGGTATATAAGCTCCTGTCGTCTTGGTAGGGGAAGGTGCAGCGGTAACTGCAGTAAGTAAGGCGGCACTAAGGATGGCGAGCTTCATGTTTTGAATGAAAAGAGAGAAAGAAATAAGAAAAGGGATGGTGTTTATATAATACAAACACAATGGATATCTTTTTTCCATGTTTCTATAAATACATTTATCTGAGTAAAGGATTTAGTATGTCTTTATATACTCATGATCATTTCACATTCTATTCACGCATTTCAGATGCTTGCAATGGCACGCCCCAATACAACAAAAACATCATCAGATATAGTACTTTATTCAAAGATCTTTGCTTATCCTAAAATATGGGGCTCAATGGATAATTGCAAGTAGAATGGATAGCACAGTATTTTCTATATTCTGTATGCCAAGCTTTTTTTTTTTTTTATTATTATTCTATTTCGTAAGAGGATAAATTATCTATTTTTGGCATTTTCCCGTCATGTCAGATTTAACCACGGCATCGACCAGGTGCTTTGCGTCGGGTTTTTCGGCCACGGCATGAACGGTCAGGCCAAGGGCATGGGCGTAATCCGCTGTGGTGGGGCCAATGGCAGCAATCTTGATTTGACCTGGTTGGAGAAGTTTGGAGGTAGGTAAAGCGGATTGAATAAACTTTAACCCCGAGGGACTAAAGAACACCGCCCATTCTGCTTCAGCCTGTTCCAATTGCTGCAGTCTGGCAGGCAGATCAGGATGAGGACAGGTTGCATAGGTCTGTACTTCACGAAAGGGTATCTTGGCCTCTGTCAATGCTTGGGGTATCACATCACGTCGTTTGTCGCCCGCTAAGAATAATAGTTGGCCCTTTTTATTATAATGATCTATGATTGGCTTGATTAGTTCAAGAGCTCGGGGTGCTTCTATCCAGTGATTCGTGTGACAGTGGCTGTATAAAGGGGATTGGGCCAATAATTGTTCTGTTTGTGGTCCTACGATGAATACAGGTAGTTCATGCCACTGCTGACGTATTTCTTCTTTTAAAGGTGTATAGGCTTTTGTAAGAGTATGAACTGACTTTTGTGAAGTCAAGATGAGACCAGAGAGGTTGAGGGCATGTGGACCAGTAATTAAGATGGACTTGAGCATGTCGACATTTTGACATGTGTAATCAAGTAGGGGTATAAACTCAGGTGAATAATTATTTTTAATCAATAGCGTGTCATATTCATCATTGTTGTCTTTTTTATCTTTGAATATCCAAACACGTTTTTCTAGCATAAGTTTAACAAAAAAAAAAAGGGAGACCAGTCGGAGAGATGCCGAAGTGATAATAATAATAATTATGTAAAAATAGCAATTTTATTGGCCCCGAAAAATGACGTCTTTTGATGGTTGCTACTCTTCTTTTTACTTTTACCCTCGGAAATGAAAAAGAATAAGCTTTTTATTTTTATAAGTCAAGGAGATCGTATCAAGGGGAAGAGGGGAAAGCGAAAACCGTCTTTGTTCTTTTCTTTTTTTTGTAAGGGTTCGGAAATCTAATTTTAAACCATGTTTTGAATACACACAATCATAAATGGTAGCACGAGTAAAAAAGAATAGAGATTTTTTTTGATCCTTTTTTATATTAAAATGATTGACATCCTGAAACAATAAGAAAGAAGGAAAGAGTGAAGCAAAAGGTGACTAAAGAATTGAAATTTCATTATTACGTAATGTTGTTTTCTTCTTTGTTCAGATCGTTTTTTTTACCATAGTAACGTATTACTATGGCAACTCATGTTTTACTTTTGTGTTGACACAGTTTGTTCATTGTACAAGAAAAAAGTGTTCTATTTTTTTAAAAGTCAGTTGAGCCCAGTCCAAAAAATGATTGATGAGCCTTTATGAATAAAGTATATAAACTCTGTTTGTTCTCTCTCTTTCTTTCCCCCCTTTTATTTCTTTTTCTTTATTCTCTTTTTATTTTCTTCTTTATACATATTCTTTATATATATATATATTCCATATATATATCTTATCCATACCCCATTTCAACAACAAAAAAACTCTCATATAAATATATATTTGCATTATAATATATATCTTCATATATATATATTTATACCATATTCCCCCTTTTTTTACGACCACCAATTTTTTTATTTAGATATCCCCTTCCTCATGCCACATTCATTTCCTATTACTGTCGTTGCCAATCCAACCAAATTATCCATTAAACCTCCGCCAATGATGTGTGATTTGGAAACATCAAAAAATGAAAATCTTACAAGGTTTCCTGTCCCTACTCCTCCACTTTCTTCAACTTCTCCCATGGTTGAATTAGCTCCAATTATAGATTTGTGTGGTAAGGACAGCTAAAATTGCCTAAAATAAAAATATTAAACCTCTTCTAGACAACAGACCACCATCCCCCGAGTCACCAAAGATAAAGAGATTCATTGTGGAAGAACAAGAGCGACCTGTGCCTCTTGAGCCTGCTGTTCCTTCTGTCCAGCATAATACCCAAATATTTCCTGTTCGTCTTTTTGAACCTTTGCAACGTCCATACTCATTTCTTATACCCAGTAACATTCAGATACCCATCCCACAACGTCGATCTTCTCCTCCACGCTATGATCCCTTCTTCAAAGCTATCCAGTCCTCGCCCATGTCACCTACGATGGCTGCCGCCTCTGCTTCAGCAGCAGCAGCAGCAGCCCAACGACACCCTGGATCTCAAGTGGCTGCTAGTCTATTAAAAGCCATTCAGCCTGATTCAAAGCAAGATACGAAACATATAGAAGAACTAGAAACAGACATTGCTTTAGCCTTCACAGATTGCTATTCAAACGGTGATCATGTCATGTATAAATCTGCTCGAAACAATGTCGATCAAAGCATGTTTCTAACAAAAAATGCCCATATCAAAAGACCGCGTAACGCTTGGATTCATGTAAGAACTTTAAAATTGTAAAGGTTTATTTACTCATCTATTTATGTAGTTCCGATGTCATTATGGACAAGCACTCAAGATCCAGGACCCTACTTTACGTGCTGAGGAAATATCCAAGTAAATATTTAAAAAGGAAGATTCGCATTTTTTTTTCTAACCTTAACTAAAATAGACGTGCGTCACGTCGATGGAGCAAGTTATCCGAGAATGAAAAAAAGCCGTGGCATGGGCTCGCAGAACAGGAAAAATTAGCTCATCGTGAAGCATTTCCAGAGTACCGCTATTGTCCTCGTCGTGCAACCGCTCCTTCTTCTCCTACAAAAAGACCCATAAAAGATACGCCACTTAACATGCATGACGAGCAAAGGAAAGTGAAGCGTAAATCTAAATAATTGAACCAAGAAGTAGTACATAGCAACATATACATACAACAACAACAGCATCTTTTGTTTTTCTTTTATTTTTCAATACCCTTTTTTCGTTTTTTTTTTTTTTTTTTGTTATCATTTCAATCAAAGGAAAAAGATTTTCCTTGTTTTTGTCAAAGGGGAAGGAAAGGGATTTGTTTTGTTTTTATCTTCCCTTCTGAACATGTTTGACTATACCACACACGCCTAATAAAAAAAGAGAGTTTATTTATTTATATTTACTATTCTGAATACAGGGGGGCTTGACTAAGGACAGGGTAACTCAACATTTTATTATTGTTATTCTTTTTTCCCTTTGCATAATGTCACACTACATAAAATGTGTCTAGGCTTAAAACAATGACAGGTGTTACAATTCATATCTATTCCCTCTCTTTCTTCCTTTCTGGAAGCACGGCCATTGACAGAAATGCTTCTCTTTTTATTTTTTAGCTTTTTTTTTTTAACTTTTATTGAAGCACTTGATGCTTCACTGTTTCAAAAACAAGGAGAGGGAAGCAAAAAAAAAAATAAAACTTTGAGTAACCATGGATATTAAATCATAATTATTTTGCCCGCTTGCAATAAAAATAAATTTACTTTACGGTCATTCCAAAAAGTAAAGTCGTAGTTTTAAGTTTGATGTTGTTCAATCATTTTTTTTTGTTCAAAGATAATGTCACTTGATCCTAAAAGAAACCGTGTCACTTTTCCTTTGAATGAATCTGTTACTGCGAAGCATCCGAGTTATACTGTGTGTTTAGGATCGAGATCATTGTTCTATGATGGTTAAATATTAGTATGGTATACGACAATCAAATGTTATCAATCTTAAAATATTTCTGAACATCCAAATATAGATCATGTGTAGAATCGTTTCATTTTATTTTGAATAAAATTATATACACACAGTTTCATTGTATTCTGTCCACTCCATTTACAATCTAATAAAGCACAGTATTTTATAAAGAGTTCTCTTTAGCCATTAGCAAAGACAAGAGTTTTTGAACAGAGTATTTGCTCCTTTTGAACTATTCAATGATCCTACTTTTGCATACAAAAGGATCGAAATAAAGGATACTACAACATGTATGTGGTGATATACTGAGGTATTTAATGAAGGGATTTGAAGGATTGAATATAAGGGATACCACGAGGTAATCAACGCCCATGGATGCATCTTTGTGTTCTTGCCAATTCAATTCGTTTATCCTAACAAGTAAATATCGACAACATCAGCGCTTTCATTAGGTGAACCCTTCATACGAATTAATAAAACAAGTGAATATAAGATATGAGAGTTTAAAGAAAGTTATGGCTGATTGTTTACCATTTGGCTAATGCATTATTCCATTGTGATAAAGACTGAACAGCCCGATGGTGTTGAATGACTTCAATTGCACAAAGCAGCGCATATTGTCTGCTGTTTTGTAATCACAGGGTTCATAACTATAAAAATGAAACCAGAGAAAGGTTTTTGAACGACATTCCTTTTAAAACTGCGAAAAGGTCATGTTTCCGCGTTTTCGTTTTGTTATACAAAAAGCAAGATCCATAAAGTGACTTGATTTGATCAAAGCTCCATGTAAAAAAGATTTTGTTTCGTCGAACTGATTATCATTCGATTCAAAGTTTCACAGGGAGTGGCTCGGTAAACGGAGAATGAATTGTGCTTCTCTATTGTTGCGTGTCACCTGGGATTATTAAAGATTCTTCCAGATAGATTGGGGTCATCAAACAAGTAACCATAGTTACACGACGTCCCTAAATAGTACCAGGCTCTTTGTTCAATAAAAAAAGCTTTATTATATATTAAAATGTAATTCTTGATTGATTTCTTTCACCAAATCAACCTGTGGCGTTTGATACATGAGCTGATTTTCTCCAAGCTGTTCTATGCTTTTTTCTAGCGCATCACAATAGTTTTGATATTTAATAATTTCATGCAAGAGATATTTAGCCCTTGCTTCCCAGTTGGACATCACTTTACTGTAATTACTGCATTTGCTAGGAAACTAGAGAAGAAAATGTGAACCTGCATTATGCATTGTGTTGAGTTGCATCTTACCTTAATCAATATTTTGGCTTTTCTATCTCGGTGTTCATTTATTTCATTATCCAATTCAGCCAAGTGTTTTTGTAGCACCTTGTATTGTTCTTTTTCATCTAACTGACTTGACACCATAGTTGCCGTGGGCGGAATCCAGTCATGGATCGTAACCGAGTCTGGATCATGGATATAAAAGTTATTGGCTTGTCTATCACTATGATAAGCGTCCAAATCCATGACAACGTCATCAAGACAGTGGCCCCATCCATATTCCATGTTGCTGATGCCTCCTGGCAATGGTTCCTTACTTGTCCTCGCCGCCCAATAGTTACAGGTTAATACCCATTCTTGCGTTTGTTCAGCCGAGGCTGCTTGAAATAAATAAACACCTCCATCGGCTTGTTGTATTGCAAACACATGAGGCCGCTGCCGGTTGTATCCTGGGGGCGGTAGTGCGTTTGCTAGTGTGTGGTTTAGCTTTATTTTACCAAGTAACTGGGAATGTGTCTAAATAAAATATATATTCAATATGAATTTTTCTTTTCCTATTTTTTCCATAATATACTTTACTGCCCATCTGGTATTGTTTCCTCCTGCGCAAAAGGATGCGGGATTTTGTGGTACAGTAGGCTTCAGGGTATCAGACAAACTAAAATGTGCTGCGCTTGAATGTCTAAAGAAACTCTTATCAAACGATTCCTGCGTTTGTTGTTGCTGCAATTGATACATGCACAGTTCACCATGCTTATCTACTTCTAGGTAACACTCTTTCCACTCTCGATGTTTAGCCTTTTGTGTCGCATTCTCCAGCAAATGCTTCCGCATGACAACACCTTCCTTGTAGTAAGGAGGTCGGCTTGAGAAAAGGGCAGATGCATGTGTATCCATATACTGGATCATGGGCTGATAACTGTTAGAACTCATGTTATTGATGGGTGATCCACACCGTGAGGAGAATGATGTGGTGCTCGAATTGATGGATGAAAATGATTCTCGGCGAGAAGACTGAGCGTGACCCGAGCTCATACTTGTCCTTGGCTGTTGTTGTTGCTTTATCAAGGGGTGGTAAGTATGGAACACAAAAAGATCACGATAAATCTTACCACAGGCGAGGTTGGTTGGAAATCGTCTGGTAACATCATACTATCAGTAATACCCGATTTACGAATGATCGAGTTCACACTTCGTTTGAGTCCTACAACCCGACGACCTCCTAGAATACTGCTTCGTTTCACTAGACTTGTCTTTCTTGTCAACGGCTGAAGTATTTGATACTGCTTGACGGATGAATACATTTCCTGTTATGGACACAAGGGGGTTTACATTTGCCTTTTTCTGATAAGCTTAATTTGTTCAATCTTACCCTCAAATAGTTTTCAATCTCCATTTCCCATGTCTTGCCATCCATTGATGTCCATCTGTTGCCCAAACTCTCCTCATGTTCCTTTTGATCCAAAATAGTGGACATTGTGTTTCGAATAAACTCTGCTCTTGTCATTCTCACATGTTTCCCCTGGGCCACATGCAGATCGGTATTCAACAATAATAGAGAATATACGACGGCATAAACAACGTCTATAAAAGGATAATAAGAACAAAATCCCCTTTTGCTTTTTTTTTTCTTTTACCTGCACTCCCAAATAAACATCCTGTATTACATTCCCAATAGCGATTTGCAAATACTTCTAGAATCCTATCAATCTGCTGTGCCTCTGCTTTGAAATAAAGTTTACTGCAAAGCTTTCTGAATGCAGCATCTAATCTCATGTCTGCAAAGTTAAAGTAATCCATGTAATGCCGAAGGACAGTTGAGTGAAATGGTTTGTTCTGACCTAGCCATTCTGCCATCTTTTCTTTCGTAACCACCGACTCATCTTCATTCCAGAGCATCTGTGCCGTCTCCCTGGCCTTTTCTTCATCCTGGCCCTCTTCTTTTTTCTTGTTTTTTTCTCGAGGGTCGTCCAATAGGGAGATACTGCTTGTACTTGTCCAGACGTCACTCGTGAATAGGGTCTCTTGCTTGGATTGACCGTTGAGTGTCTTCTCGGCTTCCTCACGCAGGGCGAGTTTATCGGGCATCGACAGCTCCTCTTCTTGTCTTTCGGAGGTCGCTCGCAGATCAATCATGGTCACTGTGCTCGCATGTTTATCGTTGACTGTCTGAGGCAATTCTTCTTCTGTATGTTGGGTTCGTAAAATGTGGCTCCATCGTTTACTGCTGTCGCTATGTCGTTTCCAGTTGAGCATACTCTTGGCCAACTCGTCGTCATTCTCAATCTGCTTGGGTTGAATGCTGACAACCAGTCCACCTGCACTACCATAGTGGCCGCCGCTCAGTCGTTTGGCCAGATGCGTGTCCTGTAACTTCTTTTCGAGTATGGCCAGATCTTCCTCTGAGAACCCATGGGCGTCCACAAATGTATCTTCTTCTTCCGTATCTTCCTGGTGGTCCTGTACGGTGTTGTAGGAATCAAGGCTTTCTGAACTGACATGATCTACCGAATCAAACGAGTCTCGACCAAAGGTAGAATAGATAGAGAAGGAGCCGGATGATTTTCTGATGACTTCATGAGACTGGCTTTGTGAAATTGATGGTCGCTTGGTGATGTATTGTTCTGGTAGGTCAGATAGGAACTGTTGTGAGATCGGCTGAGATAAAGTACGATGGCGCATGGTGGGTGGAGGAGCCAAGGGTATCTTGGAGTGCTGTCGAATCGAGGGTCGAATTGGCCTCACTTGAGGTAGGTTCTCTTGGTCGCCTTGCTCTTCTGGATCTGACTGTTAGTTTTATTAGAGATATTTGTCATACATTCATAATTTTATTAAAATGTCACCTTATTCCCACTTATTTTTTTAAATAGCTTTCCAATGCTTTTCTTATGATGGCCTGTCTTTATAATCATGAGTAGATGGTATTTATAGAAGCAAGTAATAAAAAACCTTATCATCTAGTTCTATCATATTATTGTGAGGTGGCGATAAAAGGCGAGATATAAACCCCTTTTTATGTGTTGAATAGATGCTAGCCGAATTAGATCGTTTACGTTGATTAGATTGAGGCTGAGGTAAGACTGGTATTAAGCGAGAGTTTGGCATCATTTTATATGTAGAAAGAAAGAAAGAGAAAAAGAAAAGAAGAAAAAGACATTTTATTTCTTGTGTTACAAGTTTTATAACTTGCATTTAAAAGGGTTTCATGCACATGGTTCGTTGTACCTTTTTCTTAAGGTGCGATATTTTCTTAAATAATACATCATTTCCAACTCTATATTCTGTTGTCAGGGTCAATATCGTCAAAGGCTGTCATGGTTACCTTTGATAATATATTCTCCATGCTTGATTCGTTTTTCAATCTCTTGAGTATCTGTCAAGTCTTTATTCTTTAAAAAGGCCGCTTTTAGTTTGGGTCGAAAAAAATCCCACCCAGCTGGATATTCCCTTCCCAAGTAAACAAGCTATGGTTTATAAATTCGTTTGCCCCTCTTTTTAATATAAGAAAGTTTTTACTTGCTTGTAAAGTGAAATGACTTGTGGACGAAGTGGGGAATGCGTCATGATTTAGAAAGTGAAAAGAAACAAAGATAAAAAATAAAAAATAGAACACAGCAGTTGTGTGTATGAAGTCAGCTTTCTACTTGCTTGTAACTGCTGAGAGTGGCTTAAAATGAAAGATTTAATTCTTTTTTTTTTTTTATAAAATAAAATAATGAAGAAAGATCGTAGAGACAGTGTATCAAGTACCAGCAGTAGCTATAGCACCGATAGCAGTGATAGTAGTGCTTCTTCTAGCGACAACACTGAGGAATTCCAAATTCAAATTAGAGAAAGAGAAGATCCTAATCAAGATTATCAAAGACCTGAATTATGTAAATACTCTTTTCTCTTCAAAACTGATCAATTGATCTAATCTTGTAAATAGTAAAACAAGCTATTGCAGAAATTGAAGCTGAAGTAGCTGCCAAGGCTGAAAAAGAACAAGCTGACAGCAGCAGTAGCAGTGAATACGAATCAGATTCAGATGAAGAAGAAGACGATGATGCTAAACAACTGACACCTGCTGTTGACTCACAGATCTTTCGAACCATTGCTGCCATTCGCGCCAAAGATCCGCGCGTGTACGACAAGACGGATTTCTTCAAAGATATCAAGCCGGAGACAAAGGAGACCAAAAAAGGAGAGAAGCCAATGACCCTGAAAGATTATGAACGTGAGATGCTGCTCAGCCACGGTGGTCATGTTGAGGACGAGGATAGAGAAAATTATGGCCAAGAAGAGCTCACACACAATCAAGAACAGGAAGAGCTGCGTAATGCGTTCAAAAGTGTAGCTGAAAATGAGGAAGACGAAGATGATGATTTTTTGATCAAGAAAGAAAAGACAAAAGAGGAGAAAGAACAAGAAGAATCTGAATATAAAAAGTTCTTGTTGGAGCAAATGAAGAATGATGATACAACCAAGGAAGCATTTAAAGAATGGACTAATTATAAGAATAACCCAAATATCAGTGAAGAAGATGCTTTCCTGATGGACTATGTCTTAAACCGTGGGTGGGTTGAAAAGGAAAATCCACATGTTGAAATCAATGAAGAGGAAGTGGAGAAGGATGAAGCAGAGTTGGATGATATTGATCGATTTGAAAGTAAATACAACTTTAGATTTGAAGAAGAGGGTGCATCTACTATCCAGTCCTATGCTCGAGACATTGATGGAACAGTGCGTAGAAAGGAAAGTAAGAGAGCAAAGAGAAGAGCAAGAGAAAAGGCCAAGAAGGAAGCACTGAAGCAGCAAAAGATTGAGGACTTGAAGCAACAAAAGAATAAAAAGATGAAGGAGATTAAGGACAAATTAAAGGAAATTTATGAAATTTCGGGTTCAAAGGCATTAGGATTAGAAAATATAGACTTGGACGCAGATTTCGATCCTGAAAAATTTGATGAACAAATGAATAACGTGTTCAATGAGGATTACTATGCAGAAGGAGAAAATGTGAATGAAAAACCAACTTGGAACGATGATATTGATACCGGCTTACCTGATGATGACAATGATAATTTCATTATGGATGCAGACTATCTTCCTGGTGGTGAAAAGTATACAGGCAATGATAAAAAGAGAAAGCTTGAAAGTGAAGATAACGAAGATAGTGAATCAAAGAAGGCTAAAAGAGAACAAATTGAAAAGCTCATGGACGAATATTATTCCCTTAATTATGAAGATGTGATAGGCGGTGATGTTTATACTCGATTCAAATACACAAAGACTGAGCCTGAAGATTATGGATTGACGCCTGAAGAAATCCTACTGGCTGACGATACTGAACTAAATAAATATGTTGGCATCAAACAACTGGCTCCGTAAGTGATAATTGCTACGATCATAACGCATATCTAACTTTGCTTGATAATAGATACCGTCCAGAATATAAGAAACAGGTAGAAAAGAAATACTTTAAGAAAAACAAGACTATGAAGAAGAGAGATATTGAAAAGCATATCGCACAGGTGGTCGAAACCCTTCCACCGCCACCACCAACAGCACTTAAATCAGAGTCATCAAAAAAGAAAAAGACTCAAAAGCAAAAGAAAAAGCAGACTTATTAATAAAAAAAAACTGTAGACTTATTGCTTTAAAATTGATTCTTTCTTTTGGTCATCAACACTAGGTCAATCATTTCTAAAAAAAGATTTCAGTGTGTTCACGTGATATACCAACTATTTTTTTTTACACATGAATGTTGTCTACTGTGGAGTGCCTTGTTCCTAAATGAGAATAAATCTAGTTCAATTTCCAACGAAAAAATCACGAGCAACAACAAATAAAATTGCATATTTATAAATGCGCTTCTGTGTATTTAAATAAGAATGCATGGAGAATAGTCTATTTTTATAAAGATTGAACCTATTCACGTCACTTCATTCTTCCCATAAAGAGTATTGAAACTGAGAAGGGGTAGAAAAAAAAGTGTGAAGAGTTACTAAAAAGGACACAGAGAAAGAAGGGGGAGGGGTCATTTATTTTTAGCTTTCTTTTCCATTTTTTCCTTCTCTTTCTCTTTTTTTTCTTTTTTTTTTATTATTTAAAAAATGGACTCTGACGATCAACTTTCTGACACATCTCTTCATGAATCATCACCGCCACGCACTTTAAGAGTTATTAACCCCGATTTCGATGAAGAGACGATTCAACCATATCAACCAGACCTCGTCAACGATTTACCAAGTACACCTGAGCTTCAGCCAGTATGCAGGAGAATGAGCAAGACACTGGTAGAACAACATTCACCACAACCATTTGAACTACTGCCACCGCTCAAGACACTTCCACCACTGATGGATGACATGATGATATCAAGCGAAGAGTCTTCGCCAAGACAAGAACAGCATAAGGAAGAAGAATCGCCACATCCTCCAGAACTACCGCAGCATGATCCAGGTCTGACATCGAGCTATCTTCAGCCGCGGAATAATAACGCCATTGCAGAATACCATGAACGAGCACCCTCGATCGCATCCTTCACACCCTCACAAACACCGTCAAACGCATTCTCTTACCAATCTAAATATGCCAAGGCTTCCTATAGTCTAACAAATCACCCGGATGCGATCAAATTGTATCGAAGCATGGCTCTTAAAACGAAGGACCCGATCGTACAGTTAACCTATGCAAAATACCTCCTTGAAATTGCCGGTCTATACGATAAACCGTCCACATCATCACAACCCAAGCCTTCGAATGTGTTCTTGAGACCTGTCAGCCGTATGAGCTATAGGACGAGTATGGACAGTCGACGTAGTAGCATTGATAATCCAAATGCACAACAGACAGCTTTTGTTGAAGAAGATTTGGATGATGCACAAATTCGAAAGCAAAAGATGTTACGGGAGGAAGGTGTAAGGTGGATCAAGAAGTTGGCCAATCAGCGCGTAGGAGAAGCAGCCTATCTTCTAGCCTCTTGGCTTGATCAAGGACTCTATGGGTTCAAAAAGAGTCCAACCAAGGCTCTAAAGTACTACGAGGTGGCTGCAAAAGAACGTGTGCCTGAGGCCATGTTTGCTGTTGCACAGTACTACGAGAAAGAGCAAGATTACATGACCTCTTTCCAGTTATATGAAGATGCAGCCGGTCTAGGTTTAGTGGAAGCACTCTATGTAAGTAACTTTGTGTAAATGTTAGATATAAATTCACATATTTATTAGCGCATTGCTATGATTCATCTGAACGGTGAGTTTGGATCTAGACAGAACGTGATGGCAGCCATTCAGCTATTGATAAAAGCATGTGAAAAGTCAACAGGAACAGCGTGTCCTGAAGCTCCTTATACCCTAGGATTACTATTACTTAATGATTATCCTTCTGTCAGTATACCCAAGTAAGCTCGTATCCCCCTTTTTTTTTCTAAGGAGGAAATTAACTCGTATATCATAGTGAAATCATCCAAAGCTATGGGGGTAGCTTTGGTGCCATGAGTTATCTAGATCATGCAGCGGAGATTGGTTTATCATCAGCACAATATAAATTAGGCACCTTGTTTGAACAAGGCCGATACAATCAACGCATTGATCTCACAAAGGCTTTTCATTACTATGAAATGGCAGCACAACAGAACCATTCACTGGCCATGATTGCCCTCAGTCGACTGTACAATCAAGGGGTCCAAGTACCTCAAGAGCAAGTAGAGGAGCAAAGATATCTCTTTGAACATGACGAGTCACAATGGATCAAGACACATGCACGAGATGAGGATGCAGCGTTTCGATGGTGCCGTCTAGCAGCCGTCGAACATCATCTGCCAGAAGCATATTACCTCTTGGGATGGTATTATGAGGTTGGCATTGGTGTACCAAGAGATTATAAAAAGGCCCATCATTACTACTCCAAAGCAAGTAAACATGATCATAAGGAAGCCAAGGATCGGTTAAAGATGATGGAACATGTAGTAAAGTTTAAAAAGTTGGAGAATAAACAAAGGGGATCAGCTCAATGTCACATTATGTAAAATAAAATAAAATACCCCATTGTCACATACCGTTATTTTATCTATTAGAAAACAAGTGCATAATAATTCAGTCAAGCACTATTGTCAATAACTGATGAATTTTTTTTTTGAATTAGCGCAAGAGAGGAGGTTCTTTTTTTTTTTTTTTTTTTTTTTTTTTCCTTTTATTTCTTTTATTTTGGTAACCATGACAAAGCGAAAAGTATTACTAAAGGTATAAATATAAACAAGTATCTTGTTCCCTATTTGTTCATCATATATTTTAGGTGATTATCTTGGGAGACAGCGGGTAATAAAGTATACTTACAGCAGATGAGCAATGAACCAACATTACAACCAGAGTAGGAAAGACTTCCTTGATGAACCAATATGTCAATAAGAAGTTTAGTTCTCACTACAAGGCAACAATTGGAGCTGACTTTCTGACAAAAGAAATAACTATAGATGATGATACGGTCGTTACTATGCAGATATGGGATACCGCAGGCCAAGAGCGATTCCAGTCGTTGGGTGTCGCATTCTATCGGGGAGCTGACTGTTGTGTCTTGGTATATGATGTCAATAATAACAAATCATATGAATCATTAGGTCAGTGGCACGACGAATTCCTTGTTCAAGCGTCACCTCGAGATCCTGAGCATTTCCCGTTTGTGGTGTTGGGAAACAAGATTGATATGGATGAGTCAAAGAGGATGGTATCTCAAAAGAGAGCCATGACGTTTTGTCAGGCGAAGGGCAATATACCGTAAATACCTCAGCTTCAATTCACAACATATATATATTCATATACAGTTATATAGGTACTTTGAAACCTCAGCCAAGGAGGCTATCAACATCGAACAAGCTTTTCAGACGATCGCAAGGAATGCACTTCAACAAGAGACGAGTGTGCAGCTTTATGGTGAATTAAGTGATCCAATTCGATTAGATAATGAAACGACAGTAGATGAAGATATCAATAAATGTGCATGTTAATGTTTATTTAGCCTTTGCAAAACGTTCAGCAACAGTTTCCCAGTTGACGACTTCCCAGACAGCCTTAAGGTAGTCGGGACGAACATTCTTGTATTGTAAATAGTAGGCCTATTGGAGCAAATAAATTATTATTGTTATAAAAGAAATCATTTTATCATCTTACATGTTCCCAAACGTCAATGCCCAAAAGAGGAACCAAGTCTAAAGAGAGATGTTATTAGTCATATTTCATCTTGTCACATTCATACTTACGGAGCAAAGGATCTTGGTTGGGAGTTGTAGCAAGTTCAAGGCGGTTAGCAGCCTTGTTATAACCTAACCAAGCCCATCCAGAACCTATAAACAAAAAAATCAGTACCATTCTTGTTTTTACTTTAATCAACAATACCTTGAACACCAGCAGCAGCAGCATTGAATTCCTTGATAAAGTTATCAAAGGAGCCAAATTCCTTTTCGATAGCGGAAGACAAGGCACCCTTGGGAAGTTTACCACCACCTTGGTCCTTGGGAGCCAAGTTCTTCCAGAACAAGGAATGGTTGATATGTCCACCACCATTGAACTTGAGGGCATTTTGAAGAGCGAGTTGTTGGGTCAAATCGTTAGCCTGGAAAGCGGTTTGAAGCTTTTCTTCGGCTTGGTTGAACGCATTGACATAAGTTTGATGATGCTTAGTGTGATGAAGGGTCATGATTTCTTCACTAATGTAGGGTTCAAGTGCCTAAAGAGGATGAAGAAAAAAACGCGAGCACGCGTCAAGGCTATGTTGCTGTTTATTTTTATTTTTTACTCACATTGTATGCATAAGGAAGAGAAGGCAATGTCACCTTAGTACGAATAGAAGTCGTCAAAGGACTGACGGCACGCTTAAGGGTGTTTGTCTTGATCGTACGAGCAGCGGTGGAAAGCATCTTTTTTAAATAAAATAAAGAAAAGAAAAAGAACTTGATAGAATGAAGTATAAATATACACCCCCGCGATAATGTAAGCATACATGTTACACAATTAACGTCAGTCTTGGGTTAGTAAGCATTTATTCAACCAATCATATTAACCATGATAGCTTGTCACTCTATTCTCCATTTGCATTGAAAGCAACTCGTCGGAAACGGGTAAGTCCTTGAGTTTATCCGTGAGTGGTTCAAGGTCCAAACCAAGATAATCGATAATAAAGTCACCAATGTCTGTATTCTCATGACTACCTCGCAACACTTCAGTACCATCTCCTTTAGCATACAAGTTAACGTCAACAGCCGTATGTCCATGAGTAGTCCACTATAATAATAATAATTATTATTTAATACTTTATATACATATCATATACTCACGCCAATAAGTGCACGACGAGAAACCATGTCGCCAAATAGATAGGCCAGCTGTTCGGCCGTTTTGCCACTCTTTTCCCAGGCCTTGATCTTGTCAACTTCTTCTTCAGTCGCGTCATCAATGCCTAAACCATCCTTGATAATAACGTGTCGAAGGAAATGATCAATCACCTGAACATTTGATTCAGTCTTTATAAATGATTCCCAGGCGTTTGCTAATGCTTCAGAAGAATTTTGAACACGTTGAATCACCTCAGGATTCCTAATAAGAATTTAAGACAACCTGTTCATGTTGCTCATGGATATACTTACCACTTGTACTCGGGATAATCTTCACCCACTTGTCTTCCAGCAGTAAATCCTCCTGTTTCATGATCACTAGTTGAAACCATGACTGTATTTGGGTGTTCCTCTACAAAGTCTTTGACCAACTGAACCGTACGTTGGTATTCGAGAATATCATGAACATGGGCAGCAGGATCATTTGTGTGAGCAGCCATGTCAATACGACTACCTTCGATCATCAGGAAGAATCCCCTGTTTTGCTCCTTTGACTTTTTTTCAAGAATAGCTAATGCTTTGGCTACCATTTCATGAAGTGCAGGCTGTTCATCGTGCTTTCTATCAATCTCATAATCCATGTGCTATTTTTCATGCATGTCTCATAAGTACATAATTTATATATTTTAGAATGACTTACATGAGGCGCAAACAAAGCCATGATGGGTAATTCAACATCATCTTCCTTCAAGTGATCTAAATGCTTTCTTGATCCATACTTGACGTTCCAGCCAAAGGTATCTTGTGCTTCCTTAAACAAGTCACGATCATCCGCACGACAGCTACCTTCAGTCGCATTACTCAAAAACTCACAGATACCACCTCCAAACATCAAATCAACCGTTCTGCCGAGAGGAGTATGTCCAATTTGCTGCTCTGCAATCAAATTTTCCCAATCACGCCAGGCAACATGAGCCGAGAAGGAAGCTGGTGTAGCGTGAGTGATGCGAGACGTGACGACGAGGCCAGTCAGCATGTCTTTATGAATCTTGGCTGATTCTAAGACGGTAGCGCAGGGTTTTTTATCTGGAAACACGCCGATCGCGCCATTATATGACTTGTGTGCACATGCAAATGCAGTAGCACCTGCAGCACTATCTGTGACTAGACTAGAACTACTTTGAGTACGACTATGACCGACATGAATTTCATCCAAGGGTAACATGCTCTTGACATCGCGTTTGTTGAGCCAAGTGGAGTATTGACGGGCATATGTTTCAGAAGCAGGTCCAAATCCATCACTGATCATCATGATCACGTTACGTGGAGGGTCTTCTTCAGAGTCAACAATTAAAGATTTTTATAATGTAATCTTTATCTTACCTGCATTATTTTTGCCCAATAAAATAAAGAATCCAATAATGACTGAAGCAATAAAGGCAAGAATGATGGATCCTACGATGATATGAAATCTTTTTCGATTCTGTTTTCAATATGTTAGACTTGATCCTTTTCTTCTTATTTTACATACTTCTTCTCTTGGCTCACTTGCTCCTTCTGGATCTACTGTGATTGTACTATAATTTGCTTTGGACATACAAAAATAAATAAAAATATGAAAAAAAAAAGAGAAAAGCAGAAAAGAGAATGACGCTTTTATGTGTGAGAAAGGCAAAGATTACCTTATTTGGAATACATTCCTTTTTTATGTCTCTGTTTATCAGTGCTTCCCCTCTTCCTTCTTTATTTAATGACACTTTTGAGTTGATTAATAAAAATGACATCTTGTGCGTTGTGGCCATGAATGATGACTACACTCGATAACGCAATCCCAGGAACTTCCAATAGGGTACAGTATGCAATCTCCGAATGATTACCATATAAAGAGAGAGGGAGAGACTATCGCTCTTTTGGTCACCTTTTCTCTTTCTCTCTCTTGTTATTTATAATCAATATGGCTACCAATATTACATGGCATCAAGGACACGTTTCATTACAAGAACGTCAAGAATTATTAAAGCAAAAGGTAATAAAGCAAAAGAGAGAAAGAAGGGCTGTCATTGAAATAGATATGATAGGGTTATACAATTTGGTTTACAGGATTATCTGCCTCTGGTAAATCTACTTTAGCCACTGCCTTGGAACAAACTCTTCTTCATTCTGGTATTAGCGCATATAGATTAGATGGCGATAATATAAGATTTGGCTTGAATAAAAATTTGGGCTTTGGACCTGAAGATAGAACTGAAAATATTCGTCGTATCTCTGAGGCAAGTAAATAAATAAATAAAATAAACAAAGACTAACACAAATAGGTAGGTTGCCAAACTATTTGCAGATGCAACCACTATTGCTATCACAGCATTTATTAGTCCATACCGTGCTGATCGTGATGCAGCTCGTGCTCTTCATGAAGCAGCAGGCATCCCATTTATTGAAGTCTTTGCAGATGCACCTCTTGACGTGGTCGAATCTAGAGATCCCAAGGGGCTTTACAAAAAGGCCAAGGCAGGTGAAATTAAGGAATTCACTGGTATTTCTGCACCCTATGAAGCACCCCTGAAGCCAGAAATTCATATTCATACTGATCAAATGACTATTGAACAAGGCGTAGAAGCAATTATTGACTATCTTTTGTCACATAATTTGCTTGATTCTCAGAAAATAATTAAAAAGTACTAGTTCCCTCTTTTCTTTTTCTTTTTTTTAAAAATGAATACACCTATTGAACAATATACTGCTTGGGCTCGTCAAGTCTATAAGGATGATAAGACTAGACTATTTCCAATGTCTGCTGAACGACTTTGTCTATATGTAAAATACAAAAATATCTCGCCTGCAACTATTCCTGAATTGATACAATATCTTGCAAAACATCCTAAACACGGTGAAGAATGGAGCATCAAGATGAAAGAGCACCCTTCTATTTCTGACTTTTTTAGTATAAAGAAAACAAAGAATCAATTGGCAATAGTAAGAGAGCCTAGCTGCGTTGTTGTCGAAGGATCCAAAGCAAAAGGTATTGTCACATGCTTGACATTGACTAATTGCTAATCTACTTTTTACTTTTTAGGCTTTATGATCGTATCGAATAAATCAATTACAAATAGTAGTAATAATACAAACAACAGCAGCAATATCGGCAATATCAGTAGTAATATTACTGGAAGTAGCAGCAGTATCAATATGATTGGTGGTAGTAATAACAGTAGTAACAGCAGTAGTAGTAGTAGTAGTAATAATAATAATAGCATAAGGAATCGCGCTAACCTTCGCGTGAGTTTCTGGGATACGGTCGATAATGAAATAACCAACACGCGTACTATCTTACAAAGACCAAAATCGATAAAGACTATATCAAAAATACAGACTGAACCACCATCCCAGCCAGCACAATCACAACCAGATGAACTCCATAGATTATCAACTGTCAAGGAAAAAGTTAAAATTGCAGAACTCATTGCAAAGAACAAACGATTGAGTAGGATTCTTTTGTCAAAAGAAAAAGAAATAATACAGCTAAGGAAGTTATTAAAGAAATCAAAAGTACGAGTACCAAGTCGCAGTAGAGAATGTGTTGTGGTAATAAAACAATACCCGTAGCAGCTTGCTTTCTTTTGATTTATAAAAGTGTATAAAAACTATTTATTATGTGATGCATGTACATGAGAGAAACGGGGTATATATGTTATTTTAGCACTTCAGTTCTAATGGGAATCCTGATGATCCAACACATTGAGTGGAATGGGATCTTCTTTGACACGTTTGGATACTGGATTTACAACGTCGTGTTCCGTCAGAGGTATTTTACTATCATCAGATCCTGTTGATCTTTCACTTGAACGCTTCAATAAGGGGCCCTGATAGACTTCGAAACCTCTTCGATCATTAGCAAATCGAGGTACAGGCAAATGTCGCTCTAAGGCTTCCTTGATTCTTCTTTCCTTTTCATACTCGCTCCATTTCTTCATGGTTACCAATCGACTGTTGAATTCACCTTCCTTATCACCATGGTTACCCTTGTCGCCACCAGCGACCTTGCGGGTATCTCCCCAGGAGAAGTCATCAAAGTGCCAGTAGGCATAAGTAGGCAGGATAAAGTTCCAGATGGGTAAGCTGATGAGGTACACAAGCATCCAACCAACATAGACAATCTTGCGACTAGTCATCACGATCAAGACAGCAGGGAGGCCGAGAATGATTGCAAGCAAGATGAGTGGAATGAGCGCAGGCTGGCCAAGGATAGCCATGATAATCAAGTATATAGTGAACGAGATGGCAGCTGGTAAGGCAAGTGTGCCCACAAGTTCCATAAAGATGACAAACTGCATTGAAAAGCAGAACGTGCCGCAGAGGTCGTGAACAAATAAAAGTTCCATCAGGTTGTGGATGGTCGAGTTGATCCAGCGGCGGCGTTGAGATAAAAGCACCTTGAATGTATCTGGAACGACCGTCTTGCACCTACATCACATGTTTATTGTCTTGCTTGTTTTTTTTTTAAAAAAAAAAAGGAATTTACTTACACTGCCTGAGGAACAAACATCATCTTACGATTGGGAAAGGTTCGAAGCATCAAGGTGGACAAATATCTATCCTCACCAAGGAGTAAAAGGTTCTTCTTGTGCAAGGTGTCTACCACGTTTTCTGAGTACTTGGCTACGATGTCGGGATTGGCAAGAATAGGTACCCAATAGCCATCAGGTCCCTTGGGCGCCTTAATGCGGTACATACAAAAGCAGCCTGGTAAACAGGTCACGCCACCAAAGATGCTTTCAAACGCTTTGGATTGGTGATGTGATATATAATACTCAAACACTTGGATCATGGATACCCAACTATCGGTCTTGTTCGCAATTTTAGTCTCTCCACAGAGTCCAGAGATCTCGGGATCCTTGACGGAGCAAGAGATTAAACGGGATAGAGCATCAGGAAAGAGCTTTGTGTCGGCATCGACCATGAGCACAATCTCATACCGGTCCGGAGGCACACCAGTGACACGCCAGATACTGTTGAAGAATTCGTATTCCATCATGGTCATGCGCTCATCAAACATAACCTTTTGCATAAACTGCATCAGGATAATCTGGGAGTCGCGTTTGCCTCGATTACCTGGCTTTTGACGTTCCTGCTCTGTTCCGCATTTGACAATGGTGATCATCGGCACACGTTGCTGGTGCTCTGGGTTGACCGTCGCGTCATTGTACTTGTAGAAGCCAGCATACACCTTGGCCATATTGTTCTGTCGCGCACCGTCGGCAAGGGCTACATAAGCATATGGCTGAACCTCATCTGCAGGGACAATCAGATCGCGCATCATGCTGATACAAATTTCGGGTGTAGACTTGGTTTCTCCTGATCCTGTAATCAAACCATCGCAGACAACCAAAAGCAACTTGTGGCTATTTGGATAGTCACTGGTCGCAATCGAGTCGAGTGTAGTGCGGATACCGTCTTCACCCTCTGAATAACAAGTGACCAGGCAGATCGTGTGGGCTAGCGGGTAGTTGAATGGCATGTAGTCTGCAGGAGGTTGATGAAGGACATGGGGCGAGAGCGGAAGGGGACATGTGGGAAGCTCAGCTTCTGCGGAGGACGATGCGACAGAGAATCCTTCAGCTGACAAAAGTCGACTTGATGTAGCGCCCGAGGCATTCATATTATAAAAGACAGAGGCCTTACTTGTTCCGTCCATTTGTCGATGCATGTACCCTTCTAGTGCACTGATACTCTATAAGTATCGAATGTCTTTTCTTTTTCTTTTTCTTTCTATCTTACCTGTTTGGGGTCTTCCATATCATTGAACCTGTCACATCGAACCGAGTAGATCCAGGAATAGGCTGTGTGAATCTTGACGTCTGTGGAAACAAGGTTTTACGTTTTCTAGAGTATGCCTTGGGCTTGCTAAGCGGTGCACTTGCTTGCATGTTTTCTGTCCAGTCCTCGATTTCAGCGGCACGTTGCATTCTGGCAGCATACGATCCACCTTCATTAAAGTCTCCTAGTCTCCAAGAAAGAAACCAGCCAAATATAACGGCCAAGAAGAATTTAATTAGGATGACACCGAGGATGACGGCAAGAGAGACGTAGAGGACAATGTCTGATGCCATGCATCCGATGCTGACGGTATCGAGTGAACCGACCTTAATCGTAGCTGACAAACACTGCGCTTCTCTTTCCCAAAGCTTCGATGCAGGATCAGCACTGGCACTGATCATTCTTGTGATATCGGTGCCTGCAAAACTTGCAGGATCTGACATCATTTGAGCAATGAGACCGTTTTCTGGGACCTGAAAGTAGTCGGTTGGTAAAGACTGAAGTAGTTTCAGATTGAGTACGTTTCTATAAATATTAAAGATGAATACGCATACTTTATATCATTGTTACTTTATATTACCCATTATAGACAGTGAGTGAATCAGCCGTACGTACGTCCTGCCAATCATAATATACTCTTCCTGCTTTATCCAATTGGTTACCTCCTGATTTCGGTACCCCTTCCGTTTGAAATTGATGATACATGGATCTTGCGGCTGATGATAAATGGCATGAGGTTCTATTATTAAATTCAGAAGGAGAAGGAGGATCAGTCTGATTGGGGTTGAATAGCTGACAAGGAAAGTAAATGGGCTGATCACCTTGAAGGGATGTAAAGATCGACGCACACTGTGGTTTGGGAGATTGGAATAGAAAGGTAGCGTCCATACCACCTGCGTTGATTGGTGGATAAAGCACATTTATCGTCGTGTTGGTGATACCTATCGGATGATCCCAAGAAGCAAGCATATAGGCCCAACCATCGATGATCAAATAACCCGTGTTCACCTGCCCACCTTTGAGACTTAACGGAGGCACAGGGCATACAGCCTGAGTGAATCCAAAGGTAAGAAAGCCAACGCATCCCATGATGAAAAGAATAAAGCTGACCAAGCCGATCTTTTCTCGCCAAGCCATCTGTGCAGGACCATCTGGGACACCTAGAATAGATTTAAGGGGCCGCTCTTTTTTATTGTTGTGTACCTGCATTTATTTTACCTGCAAATCTGAGACATTGTTTTGGAATACAGCAAGTGAGTAAAGTGCAATAGGTTTGCCATGGTTGAAAGTTGGAGAAAAAGCCGGATGATTTGGTGTCATATTCTTTTACTACTTCATGATCCTCTTCTCTACCCAAAATACTCTTTCCCCGTCTTAATGATGTCTCTGCCCTTTGGTGATAATGATAAAGCCGATTGTTGGCATCATTCTTTTGTCTTTCAGGTCGAATAAGGGATCGTTGTCTCTTGGGTAATGATGTAGATCGAGCGACATGAGTCGAATTCATGTGTAGCCCTTTAAGAAATTGAAAGAAATTGAAAGAAAAGAGAAAAAAGAGGAAGGACAGACAAATTTATATATAAAGGATGGTGGTACCAAACGGATTTACAGAATATGTCCAATAAGAACATGAAATTCATCATCATCATCTCTCTCTCTATCTTTTAAAAAATTAAGGGGGAAAAAGACAGAGAGAGAGAGTATGTCAGAGGGGCGGAATATGTCCAACTTTGTTGATAAAATATAGTAACACGAGCCTATTTTCTTTGCTTTTTTTTTTTTTTCTCTTGTATAAAAATGACAAACGAGAAACCAAACGTGTTAATATTAGGTGGCGTTGGATTTATTGGACGCCATTTTATCCATTATTTATTAGAACATCAGTTGGCAGGTCACATACGTGTCGCTGATAAAGTCTTGCCTCAAACAGCTTATTTATCTGAACAGTTTAAACAAGATTTCAAACATGTCGAATACAAGCAATGCAACCTCATCAATCCAGGTACTTTCTATTCTTTAAAAACAAACTTGTTTTTAACTCGGGGATAGCTTCCATTGCTTCTTGTTTTGAGGATATCGAGTTTGACTATGTGTTCAATTTTGCTGGGGAAACGAAATATTCCCAAGTACCAGAAATCTATCATGACCGTATTTACAACTTGTCTGTTAACTGCGCTAAAGAAGCAGCCAAGCGTAACGTCAAATTGTTTGTCGAGATGTCAACAGCTGAAGTCTATGAGCATAGCTCTGTAAGATTGTTATATTCACACAGAGCATCGGTTGACCTTGTTATTTTAGAGTCCATCCAATGAACAGTCGCGTATCGAGCCTTGGACAATTATTGGCAAACACAAATATGAAGCAGAACAGGCATTGTCATCTATTGAAGGGTACGGACATTATCCACGCACATGACAAGATTCTAACACGTGTAATTAGTATAAATCTTATCATCCTTCGCCCAGCTATTGTGTATGGGCCTGGGGCTCTGACGGGATTAAGTAAGTCCTAATTATTGGATGTTTTCTTTCTTCTAATGTCTTGACAACAGCACCTCGTTTGATCATTGGCAGAGTGTACAAATACTTGAATGAGGAAATGAAATGTCTGTGGTCTAAAGACCTCAAGCTTAACACGGTTCATGTTCGGGATGTGGCCAGAGCCAGCTGGCACTTGACCCAATGGTACTTTGATCAGCAGAAAGAGGGTGAAACTGTGGTCTTTAATTTGGCAGATAAACAAGATACAGGTAATACTTTATTTAATAATCAGAATTGTAATATTAAAATGAGGGAACAGATCAAGGAATAATTAATCAGCATATATCAAGTATTTTCAACATTGACACTGGTTATCATAGTCATGCTATCTCAGCTATGGCCAAGGTAAACACAATATATGCAGTGACGCATATGCTTATTCGTCTCTATAGCTTGATTTGAATGCAGTAGTAGAGATAGTCAACGAAAAGCATTTGGCACCTTGGGGTGAACTTTTAAGTAAGAATGGCATCAGTTCGACACCTTTATCGCCATACTTGGACAAGGAGTTACTTTATAACCATTCACTCTGCATAGATGCAAGTAAAATAGAAAGAGAGACAGGATTCAACTATCAAGTGCCATACTTGACAGATGATAATTTAATTGAAATTATGAATGAATTTAAAAATTTACATGTTTGGCCTAAACAAGATATCCAATAAACCACGTTATGTAATGTTATCCATTGCAGTGACTAAACCTGTCATTGCCTTGAGTGCATTTTCCAGGTGTATGTCTGGCGGTTGAGTATATCTTAAAAGGTCTATGATTTTTTTTTTACAAGTTAATGTCATGGTTGCTTAATAAAAGAAGAGTACCTTTTATCAGTAAGCAATATCTTGGTACACGCTGAATAGGCGCAATTAGATAATCTGACATGCCTAGCCTGTTGGTATCTCTACTAGCAAGAATTTTCTATACTTATGCTGTCAATACTTGTATACATGCTTATAAAGTACTTACTTGATCGATTCTTATAAATAATGAATTGTTACATGCTTTTCTAATTGATTTCATATTACTTTTATAATGTATGGCATATTTTAAAAATACAACAAATTCTGAGTCTACGTCTTTAAAGACTTGTCCTATTTCATTTGGTTTTTCATTGAATTGTGCTAATAGTTTGTTTGATAGTTGTAATAATTCTGGCAAATGTGAAAATAGTAATGGAATGTCTGATGATCTGACTAGCGAATATTTCGATCTTGATGCTTCTTGAATCATGGGTTGCATGTATTTCTATATGTAGTAATTATAAGTTCTTTGTTATACTCTATGCTGAGAAGATACTTGCTGAATGAATTAGATGAAGTAATTGATTATATGATCTTTCTGTTTCCAAAAGTTCATTGAGTATAAACTTTTTCATGGTTGTATCTTTTGTAGATGGGCTTTTACTGAATCTTTGTTTTTGCATCTCTGGTCGATCCTTCTGTAATATAGATTAATATGTGTGTATTACTCAATCATATATTACTCACAGCTAGGTTGAGTTCAAGAAGAAATCTGCTTAAACAGTCACTTTGTCCGCACTCACATGCTGATAATTCGCTCACTCTCTCTTTCCATATAGATATTGCCGCGCGAACATCTTCTTTTGATCCATCTGAAGATGTGATGATGGCAGACATTCTTTTTCTACTGCTGGCTCGAGAAGGAGTGACTGGAGTTTGGAAAGAATATGTACTAGTCGAACTACTGCTCCTGCTAAACTCAGGACACTCTTCTAGGCTGTCCTCTTCGTCTCTAGCGAAAAAGAACTGGGAGATTGGTCTGAGTTTGGGCGAATTTTGTCGATCATTTTTCTTTGTTGGTTCTTCTTGTGATTGACGCGAGCTTCTACTACTGATGGAGAGGTTACTCGTACTGAATGATGAAACTTTTCTATTTATTTTTTCTCGTAGAGAGAATCTAAGTAGTTTTTTTCTTTTACTGACAAGGTTGTCAAATGGCATATGTTTAAGCTTTGGAAAAGATAAAAAAGGAGAAAGAAAGAAGGCGCAACAATAGTTTAATGTACAGCAATAGTGTTTTGGAGAGTGCAAGTATTTGTGTAACATATACGGAAGATTGACGGATGGATTACTGTATTTGTTATTGGCGCTGAAGCTTAATCTATCATGATGGATAGATTGCATTGCAGTGAAGATCAATGAGTGTGTTACCTAGCAACCTATATTCCTTTCTTTTTCGTTATTTCTACACATTGTCAAGCAACTAATCTTTGGAATGAAAATGTTGTAATTCAGACAAGATATAGTTACAAGGAAACCAAGTCTTAATAAAAGGGTCTGGATCAGTTTGTAATAAAACCTAGTTCCCGGTCCAAGGCGTACAACATTTCCTTTTTCTCATGGAACTCCTTTGTTCATGTACTGTTATGTAATATAAATGTCTTTTTTTACCACAGCTTGACCTATCAGTATTCGTCTTTTGCACTTTGACACAAAAGGGTTTGTTATTTTATTGGCAATCGCCGAAAGATGATATGCACCACCTTCCCTTTTTATCCTCTGTTTCCAAGTAACGAGTACATTGCAATATGAAAGTATATATTCTTTACAATTTACCATTTCAGTCCATGAAAAGTTACAATATTCAAAAAGGAGTGTGTGATTTAAGTTGCGATGTAAATAAGCCCTTCAGTGGCTAAAAACTTCGCCTTTACCAAATAAAGATAAAAATAAACAGGTTTTGTTGTGGCATCATAAATGGAACTATGAAAGCAATGTACGGAGCTTCCTTTTGCATTCTTATATTCGAAAGAAGCTGTCACTTTTGTAAAGGGTCTATTCATATATTGTACGCGACATACCCAGTCAGAGTTACACCGCGTTTGCCCCTCATCCTCTTTCATTAATAATAAATAAAAATATCAATGAACATGTACTACACAAGGATATTTGAATAAAGTATCAAGATTAGACACTGTAAACTCTCTTGCAGATACAGCTATTATTCACAATATGAATAAACACGGTTTTTGCCAAGAATCTGACCGAGGTATGGTTTATCTTGTAATGCTTTGGAATTTATCATTGATGAGTGTCACCTCATCGATGTACCATTGAATAAATGCTGTATATATTAAAGACATTTTAACTAACCACACTATACAACATATGTTTTTTCCCGTCTATCATCAGTTTAATTACCAAGTGACTCATTCACAACCAAGTCAATAACTGAACTTTTCGAATTTGTTTGTTGATCTGGTATGCACCAGGTGGTCGATTAGAAGTGGTACACAACATCATATTTATCAAAAAAGGTTGGTATCATGGTTGTGTTTTTTATTGTATTCCGAAGCACTGTGCTACTTATTAGCTTTGTGTGCTACCAAACCTTGCAAAGATATCTGATAAATTGAAAGAGGCAAATATATTCAAAGCTATTATTGTCATTGTATTTTCTCTCACTAGCCAAATTTAAGTAGCCTGCATATATTTCCGTTATTGAAAAAGAAAAAAAAATCTTTATTTATCAAACAATCGGCCAATAGTATATTGTTTAAACATGTTTTGCATACACACTTGTATAAACACGCATGTAAGAAAATTCCATTGCTGTCAATTACACTTAAACAGGTTACAGACAAGCTGCCTGTGTCTGGTGTACTCTTGAAAATTGAACCTCATGCTTTTAAACCAGTGACTATGTCCTCGAAAATAACTATTATCAAAGGGCCCTAAAGGTACTCTTCTTTTACATCGTCAAATCTATCTTTGAGTCAAATGAGGTAACTCAACAAAGCACCTCTGGTATTTGCATTTGGAAAAAAGAAATTACTTTGCTTAACGGTACTCTCTATCAACGATTTCACCCTGAAGCTCTTCAAAAACAAAAAGGAGTTTTGTGAGGATAAGTAGGAACATAAAACTCACTACTACTAAGAGAAGGTATGTTTTTGGAATGAAAGGTGATGGGAGTTGTCAACAAATATAGTTAATGCAATTAAAATAGATATGCATAGAAATAGATCTCTTTACCCGATTAGTGCATCGAGATTTCTGTTCTTGAAAACGTATGCCAGCCCCTTTCTCTTGTTTAAAAAGTTTAATTTTAGCCACAAGTTGACATGTGCATTTATGTCATTCTATCACTAAGTTGTTTTACACAATATATACACAATATGCACAGGGGTATTCTATAGACTATTTTAGCCTCAAAAGATTCATCTGCATAACAAATGAACGAAGCCTTGTCCTATTACGTTAGTTTAGTGACGTACGGCTCGGTAAAATAAATGTTAATACGGTTAAACAACCTTTTTATTAAACCCAAGTGGGCACGTAGTAACACTATACAACACACTAATAACACACTTAACACACTTAGTATGCAAGTAACACAAACTTTTACCGGAAATTAACCGCACACTAAGTCTTTTTTTGCCATTTGTTCGAACCAAGCCTTGGACCACAATCATATGAGCTTACTTTCCCCTTTCTCTCTCTCTTTTTCTCTACTGATATTCACTTTTATTACAATAAAGCCCTTTTTAAAAGAATCAGGTATGGGTATGCCTTGTAAAAGAGAATAACACTATATATATGCTCCACTTGCAACATCCGAAAGGATAGCGATCTTGCTGGTTCATCCAGAGAGCAAATTTGATCATTTGAGATGAAGTACCGATGCAGCACAAGTATTGCTTTGAAGCTATCCATCGCACCTTTCAAGACATCTGCGATGATCCTGATGAGCTCTATTTGTTTGGAGGAAAGCCTGCTGTTCTTGGTGGTGATTTTGCTCAGATCCCACCAGTGATCAGAAGGGGTAACAGAGCTGACACTGTTAGTGCGTCAATCAAGCAGTCATTTTTATTGTCAAGACTCCAGCTCTTGAGACTTACGCAGACTATGCGTTTAACAAACCTTTTTAATCAAAATTATATTGCATTTGCAAGATTTATAGCAGACATTTCATATAACCATACACTTTATGATTCAATTACACTTCCTGACTATATCTATCAGACCAAACAACTGAATGAATTTATCAGCGAAGTCTGTAAAGATGAAGAAATTAGTAACTCTATGTCGATAAACAATGGTCAATTTTTTGGTGAAAGGGCCATATTAACTACCAGAAACGACACAGTTGAAAGAATCAACCGTATTATTCTCGATAATATGGCTGGTGAAAAGGTTACACTTCTGTCTACAGACTCTGCTGATGTTAATGAAGCCGATGGTTTACACACTGTTCCTAAAGAATAGTTACATAGTTTACACCCTACCGGCTTGCCTCCATCTAAGCTTGAGCTCAAAGTTGGTGCACCAGTAATGTGATTAAGAAACATTGAGTCAGAAAGAGGTTTATGCAATGGTACTCGTCTGGTCGTCGTACGAATTAGTAGCTATATGCTTCAGGCTCGCCTTGCCAATAAGCCGGATAGCCCATTAGAGCTTATATCTCGGTTTACACTCTCAACGCAAGAAGGTGATTTGCCATTCATTCTAACAAGAAAGCAATTTCCTGTTAGACCATGCTTTGCTATGATAATTAACAAATCACAAGGACAATCACTTAAATATGCAGGAGTTGACTTGCGGCGTCCGTCGTTTATGTATGGTCAGCTATATGTCGCATTATCAAGGGTGACTTCTCTCTCTGCGTATCAGTCCTTTTGCCAGAGAATACTAATATAATCAACAATATTGCTTATTTAGAGCTCTTGCTCAATTAATATATGCATTATGCCCAACTCACTTATGCTCAATCATAGTTATTTTCAACTATACTTATGCCACTTTCTTTTTTTTTTTTATTATATGACTATCATTCAATAAAAGTATCCGATC
>NW_019671916.1:715280-740632 GCF_002708625.1 Rhizopus microsporus ATCC 52813 | reverse complement strand
TATATGCGTTATTCCCAACTCACTTATGCTCAATTATACTTATGTTCAACTATACTTATGCCATTTTCTTTTTTTTTTTTTTTGTAACTATGTGACTCTCATTCAATAAAATTATGCGACCATTGCTTTCTCTTTAAATGCATTAACCTTTCTACATCTCATTCAGCATTTGCCCTTACTCATCACAAAGGGCGAAGCCCTTAAGCCTGCGGCAGCACGACGACGTGCAAAAACGAGCGTAGTGAGTTGGAAGCGGCTAGTATTTTCATACTGAAATTGTTCGGGCAAGTTCAACAAGGTGGGGTGTATAATATGGTGAGGGTGGGAAGGTACTGATGGTGAAGGGAAAAAGCATACAATCTAATGGGAGTGGGTAGATGGAGATAAATTAATCATTATAATTGGTAGGCTAAGACTTGGTGGGTGTTAGGGTTCATACTTATTTCGACCTGGGTGGGTACCACAATTATTCATAAATTGTTTATTTCAAACGACCAACAACCGAGAAACATAGAAAGCGGCGTTAAAATCCTCAACAGCAAGCTATTGGGAGCGGTTCCGTGGAATTCGAACGCAAGACTTTGGCTTCAAATCATAGATTTTTGACCACTGAGCTAGGGGCATAGGCCCCTTAAATGTTAATACAGTGTTTCCACTTTGAATTCAGATGGTGCTAGTTTTCAGATTTTTAAAGGGAGATTCTTGGCGCACTCCCTCGCGCACTACCAAATCTCATGGAGTAGTACGCGAGGAGCGTGCGTTTCCTATTGCTGTTATATTATGCCGACCCAATTAGTATAAATATTATCGCAAGCGCGATATTTTTCGTAGGTGCGCGAAATTGAAATCATGCTACCACAAGTTTAAAAGTGTTGTGTGAATTCAGAGGCTTGAAGCTTCCCTTCTTTGCGAAATAAAGTGACATAAAACTGTTTTCAAAAACTATGAGTTTACTATTTTATATTAAGTGAATCAGGTGGTAGCTTCTAGAATTAGCCGTAAGAATATCAAAGATATCTATTTATTGTAAAAATGCGTCAACTAATAATTGAAAAGATAAGTATTAGCATCTCATACACTCCTCGCGTACTGCTCCATGATAAGGTAGTGCCACTGTTTTGAGATTTGGTAGTGCGCGAGAGAGTGCGCCAAGAGCCACTTTTGTTTTATTCCCATCTCTTTCATATCATACAATGAACAAGACTAGGGTGAGCAATAATATGTTCGCTGATGAAGCGGGAGCCTACTGAGGAATTTTGGAAGATAGGCACTTTCGCGTCTGCTTAATCTTTGAACTTGGGCTCTTTCCAGAACTGACACTAGCCGCTTGGTTTTCTTTTACCGAGGGGTGGTTATTGAGTTAATATTGTCTACTACCTACGTCTGATGAAATGAATCTTGGACTAAAGAAAGCAGATGAAACCAAATAATGTTACAAAACCTGAGAATGTTCAAGTCAATAATACATCTTTTTTGTTATTCCAGAAGACGGCTCCTGTTCTTTATGAGGTATCAATTTTTATATCTGGTGGCGAACTTTATGATATGTGCTATATTACTCTTAAAATGCTCTGTTTATGAACAGTACTGGTTTCAGGCTAGGATTCTGATTTAATGAATGGCTACTACTGATGGCGACGTTGAATGATTATTGACAAAAGTCTTTGAACAAAACAAAACAAAAAAAAAAAAAGACGAGCGTGTAACTAAAGCATGCAGATTCGTAGCTCTATTGATAATATTGTAGTTACTGAAAGCAATAAACCAAAAATACCTATTGATATAGTGTAGCAAAATAATTTTATTAAAATATAAATATCCATTTAAAAGTCATCGTCGTAAGGAATCAGGGATGAGCTATACATTTGAATGCGCTTCGGCTATTTGATATAGGCTTGAGGAAACTTTATGTCGGCATTTAGCTGAAAAAGCTACGTAGGTCAGTAATTTCACTACTTCCTTCTAAGTCTCTTGTCTTAATTTTCATGTTTTCAACATGAGGCAACCTCAAGCTATCCATGGCTTGGTTTGTCTCAAGCACTAAAGTCTAATAAGAGATAAACAAGTCAAACATGGAGGCATATTGAGAAACAATTCAGTTGAGACTTACTCTTAGCAACCAGAAAAGATCGATTAATTGTCGGATGCTCTCTTCAGAATCCTGAGCGTGTGTTGGCATGCCAACCGAACCTATACATACTGAAACGTACTTTTTTTTTTTTTTAAAGGCACATACATACGCCAAATTCTCGGTAGCTAAAGAGAAGATGCAAGCAGTGTTGGTCTATTTATCTCACTATAACAAATAGCATACTTACGCGTGGCCTGCACAAAGAAAACGCCGATTTGTTTGAAGATATCAAAACTACCATATTGGCGCTTTCTACCAATTACATGTAACATGGCTACAAGACCATGGCAAGATTTTATGTAACCTTGCGTCTGGAAGGGACCTGTTGTCTCGAGGATTGCTATCTCTAAGTTGTGGTTCTTATTTCGCAAGACACCATCTGCATTATAAAACTGACTAATATCGTTGTTCATCAGCTTCAGTTCTTGAGATATTGCTTCTAAATGAATGTCTCCAGCTGTAAACTTTACACCTTCAATCGATTTGAAAAGAGATTCTAGAATTGGCCACAAAACCAGATGATTATAGCAAATCTCTAGACTACAAACATCGCTGTCATCAACAAAGACCCCATGGATTCTATAGATTGAAAGAGTTAGATAACTGCCTTGGTACTTGCTTGATGATTCAGCACTTACAAGGAACGTATAACATTAGTGAAAAATCTCTTGACGAGATCCGCTGAGTACAAGTGTGATGTTGTATAGTTGAAAGCCTTTGCTTACTAGATCAAGTATATGGCTGTAGAGCTCAGGGTTTTCTGTCAACAAGGCAGCTGGTTGTGTATTTTTGATTGTCTTCTGTACTAAATTTTTAGGATAATATTTTCGGGTAGTATCAGAGCCTATATTATTTCCAATCTGAATGATATTCAGTTTTTCCAGACTGTAAATTTAAGGTAAATATAATCTCCTTTCAATATATCCCAAGTTGCTTTTCATACCTGTTGTCGTATTTATACCATAAATACTTAACCTTGTCGTATGAGGTTACTATAAATCTATACTCTAAGAATGAATAATACAAAGATACTGACAACAATACACGTTATTAACATATAACGTGACACACCCAGTTATTGTTGGCTATAATTAAATCGACTCCTTAATAATTCTATCTTCATATAAAATGATGCTGTTTGCGATAATGAGCTCTCTCTCGTCTTGACACACAATAAAGGGGTTATATAGAGACTCATCGATTCATAATTCTCTTATCACTTCTTTATACATTCCAGACATATCACACCTGTATTCGTGAATACCTTCATCCTTCATCTTCATCAGAACTTTTGCCCAGAGCTCCCATAGATTTAATTCTACTACTTCGGCGACGATAATAATTTCTTCTTCTTCACTCTGGTACCAAAAATAAAAAATCGATTAGATACGTATGTGAATATTTCTAATTGTCTTATACATACACTTTTTTCAGGGCCCTTATGACTAATTTTTCTTTTTTTGCTTGGTCCGATTGAGACCGTACCACTTCTTTCTATTATATAGGTATTTCCATAGTCATAGTTATTGATAATAGCCTTGGACTTGCCTTTTTCCTTTTTATGACAATATTAACCCCTTTTACTATTCTATTTCCAAGAAGAATAGTTAGCTGTACCTTTTACTTGGATCGCTCTATTAAGCTCTCTGCGTAATACTTGACATCAATGTCATTTGTAGTGGCAACGATGAGATGGAGAGCTTCCTTATATTGGTTGTAGAGCTCACTATCCTTGGTTGAGTCGCGGCTTTTGCTTCGACGATATTTTTTATATTTTTCAAGAGTCCAGTCAGACAAGTTGTTTTCGCTAAAAAAGTTCAACTCATTGCGATGTGTTGATGTTACTTTACTATTCAAGTTAAGCTGAAAGAAGAAAGGTTGCTAAAAACTTTTTCTTTTAATTCACTTCTATGAATAAAGAAATCAATAACAACATCTCAAAATGGAGGGTGCTCCTGCTCTAAGAGAAATCATTGAGAAAGACGACTATATATGCAAGGTCTATATAAAGGGCTCGTATTTGGCTGTACCTATTCAAAGGAATCCCCAGAGACTTTTTGGCATTTTTGCATCAGAGAGTAGTTTACTAATAAAGACCTCTCGTATTTGATTTGAATGTGGCTCCGAAAATTTTTTCTATGAAATATGTTCTTTGCTTCGTATTCTATTTAGACGACATTTGCATCCTAGCCATAACAAGAGAAAACAAACAATGGACAATTCATAGAGAATGAAACAGCGTCTAGAACAACTGAAGTTTCTTACCAGCAAGGAAAAGAATACCCGAGCACCAAACAAGGATCAATCTTTTCTGGGTTTTCAGCTTGACACTCGGAACGTGATGATCCAAGTACCAAAGATAAATTATAAAAACTAGGTTACCTTTTTTGGATGAATTCAACTTTCTTTTCAGATAGAAGGATATGTTTAAACAAATGAGTAATTGATCATTCTGAAAGCATCATGGGAGAGAATAGGTGGTTCAAAGTCAAGTTGCGGCTTTCTGAAAAACGCTTGAATTCAATCAGTATCGCACGCCACTGCCATAAATTAAAAGATGATAATATGAGGCCTATAACAAAAAGAAAGTTGTCTTGTTTTTAAGAGACAATATAATAAAATTTAAAAGATTAAATGTCGTTTTTTACAAAGTGAAAATAGATTAACTTTACGGTAGTTGTTTCCTGCCTTTCAAGAAATAGTCTTGAGTTTGTGGTCAAGACGTAAGGCTCATAGATTTTCGCTTTATTCAAATATTTGCATTCTTAAAAGGACACTTTAAAGCAAAAGTTGATTGTGTACTTAAATCACTTGATAATTGGTGAAGTATAAATAGATGCATTCTAGAAGGTACTGATAAAGGAGAGGGTTCAGTTTTATATATATATATATATACTTGGCCACTACCAAACTATTTCAGGTACATGTATGTAGCGTTCATTTTGTTGGAATATTGCTACGAATTTAGATAGTACGAGAGAGCTTTCATAGTATCATCTTCAATAATATGTCTGCCTTGAGAACAGAAGCAAAGTTGTCTCAAGGATGAAAAAGAAAGAAAAGTCACTCCATGCCTCAAATCTGTGTAGTATTTTAGGCCTTACGAACAAAATATAAAGCCATTACAAATCTAAATCTGAAAATGTTGTTAATCAATATCAATTTTTTCTCTTACTTTTTTTGTTATTTTTAAGTTTATATGTCTAATATCTTAATCTAAAGTGAATCCTTTAAAAGTAGTAGCCATCAAGGGTTCTGTATCTGGGCTCAGGTGGAAGACTGAATACATACCAAGACTAAAAAAACTTGTTTCAACCACCAATACACTTGTCACACATACTTTTGCATTAACTAAATTCAAATTTATCAATGAATTCGTTAAGGACGAGCCATTCAATTTAAAAAAGTATTCCCAAAAGGATTTCCACGTCCAGGTTTTCACTTCACTTATCAAACAGCAAAACAATAGTCGTGTAAGGACGCTCAAAACAAGGGAATTCAGAGAATTGATTGGGAAGCACATGAAAGAATATTGCCAATTAAGTTGCTACTCTCCTATAACAATCAAGAATTCACAGCAAATCGCAGCGAACGAATGTACCAAAATCGATGCGGCGTACAAAAATGCTGTTGTATTACAAGTCGGCAATTGATTTCACATGCTCCTCAACCAATTGACTGGGCAAAAAGAGAGGATCGAAAGTAGTTATAGTAAAATGAAGCTTGACTTGCGAGTACAGAAGAACACACAGAGAATACTTGTCACTGTTGACAAAGGAAACTTGAATCAATAGACTGATGAATAATTTTGTTTTAACGAGTATCGTTTCTATTTATTCTTCCACAAGTGAAGACTTACCAAGGCTATCAATGGGGAAACAAGGCCGAAAAATTCTGAAGTAGTTCTCTTTTCCATATCAAGTTAATCAAACATAAGGTTGAACTGTGTAAGCGGACTTCTCTAGGGATTCTCGATCAGGGGCAATATACAAAATCAGTGAATCGGTAACAATGGATGTTTGAATGCATGAAAGGAATTTTTTAGAGCTAACTCCACCGGAATTTCAGATGAAGTTCCTCAAATTTCTCACTTGCGCCGATTTGCTACGACACACCCAGTGTCAACTCTAGAATCTTCCATTTCAGCAGTCGAGATCATCCATGTCCCAGAGGTCTACTCGTTTCCGAAATGAGCAATTAAGAGCAGGCGGCTTCACATGCGCCCTGACGTTCACCCAACTAAGGAGTAATCAATCAAAATCAATTAACGAGGAAGCCCTTGTTCAATTAGCTGTGTCACGGATAGAAAGAGAGTTCTTGCCACGAAAATTGAGTTTGCTTCAAAAATTAATCCAGTAGTGTCAGTAGAAAGCAAGAACTGCGCAAGGAGAAAAAGTCCAAAAAGGAGATAAGCAACACCATTTACAAAGCAATTACGGAACCTTGTAAACGCTTAAAGCTCATGCTTGCACCTGGAAACACTCAGAACTTGCTCACATATTTTTTAGAAGATGAAAAAGTTTCCCGTATCCGACAACTCTTCAGCACCTACGACTCTAATTATAAATTCAAGGATAGAAGTATTTATTGCAATTGTAAATCGGACCCTATTAGTCACTTAAAGGCCTATTACAAGATGGCAAAACTATGCGAACAGGCTGGAAACAAGTCATTTATGTACTTTGAGAAAAACCCACATACTTTGCTATGTGACGATCGATACCATGATCTTGAGCAATCATATTGTATTAGACAGCCATCGGTCGAAACTTGACAAAAAGCTTATTTGGAGCAAAATGGTCAATTTGTCAAGCAAAGCATCAAAGATCAAAGCGAATCAAAAGCGATGAAATTTCAGGGTATGATCCAGATCGATGGTATTGATGTCTCAGTATTGAAGCAAAACAAAGAATCTTCTAAAGGTGGTACTAAGAGAATGTGTATGAAAGGCGAAGATGAATGTCAATACATAAACAAATTGACAACAAGGGAGCTTCAAGAAACCATCAATAAGTGCGTGTTTATCGACCCAGGGCGCCGTGATTTATTGTATTGTATGCATGAGAGAAGTAAACCAAATAGCAAGAGCGATCTCTATCGGTATATTATTAACCAAAGGGGCAAAGAAACCAAGTTGAGGAAATTCACTAAATTGCGTCAAAATACGAAACCTGAAGAAGTAAAGCAATCTGAAGCATATCTTTCAAAGCATCCAACTTCAACCGTTAACGTTCTTCAATTTGCCGAATACTTGAAAGCCAGGGCAAGAGTTCATGGGACACTGCCCACATATTACACGAATGAAGACAATGAGCATTACGATTATGATTTACTTCATTTCCGCAAGACGAAGCTATCTTCGATCGTCAACAGGCAGCAGTCTGACAGCCGGCTATCAGCAAAAATTCGAGAAAAGCTCGGAAAAGATTCTGTTCTCGTTATTGGGGGTTGGTCTGTTGCAAACCAAAAATATCATGAGTTAATCCGTGGCAAGGATATGCGAAGAATGCTGAAGAAACGTAGTTTGTCCGTTTATTTGATCGATGAACACAAGATGTCCACCTTTAAAGATGAAGAATTAGAAAAATTTGCAAAAGTCCCTAATCCACGGCCATTTCGACCAGTACGCCATTCCATAGCCTTGTGTCATGAGCTCTTAGAGTAACAAACTCTTAATTTCTAAAATATAGACAACTATCTCATTAACTCCTTTACTTAGATGCACAAATCAAGAATGTTTGGAGTCCAGAAATCAATGGAATGGGATTTAGTAGCTGTTTTGAATTTAAAAGCAATCATAGAAGGTCATCGACAAGCACTTTGTCGCCCTTCAAGATTTCAGAGGTAAACCCTCAAGCGTTCTTCAACATATACTGAAGCCTCTTCCTCAAAAAAAGTCCGCTCTATGCTACCTGATGGTGGCAACGATCTTGCCTAGGGTGGGCATTGATAGAGTAAACCACGGTGCAGGTAACCTAAAAATCTAAGTTATCCAGAAAAAAAGCGAACATCATCTGAATTCAAAGTGGAAACATTGTACAAACGCGCAATCTTGAATAGCGTGTCAGTCTATCTTAAATTGATGATAAATGAGATCATTGCCCTTGACTTATGATAACAAGTTATTTATTGCTTTAAAACCGAATACATTCCGTTTACACGATTAAATGTAAGAGGGTGGAAGTCAAAGATCATAAAGCTAGTAAATTGTGTTGCCTCAGTCCCTGATCGAGAAGAGCAGACGGAAGTTAAATTCTGAGGATGCTCTTTACTGATTTACTTTTTATTCTTTTGCTGATTTTTAGCAATGGGAGATGTGGTAAAAGCAATTCAAGCAAGATAATCACCGGTTCTAAAAATAAGTTGTGCATAGCATGGAAGAAAACGCGAGCGAACGACCGAGGAGCTCTTGAAAATCCGAAAGGAAAAGGAAGCAGGAAAGATAACGGACTACAACGAACTTGTCAAGCAATGTCAACAGAGGGTATAATTTAACCATACAAAGAACGTATATGCTCATCGTGTTGAATGTAGATGAAGGACAAAATATACGACCAGGAAACTTTCAATTTAACAACCAAGATTGTAAGCTGGAATCCTGACTTTTATACCATTTGGAATTACCGCCGTCAAGTCTTGTTGAACTCTATACTCAAACCTGACGAAGAAGAAGAAAACCAAAAAGTATTCCAGAAGGAGCTTTTGTTATTCATGCAGCTTATCAAATTAAACCCCAAGTCTTACTGGTTATGGAACCATCGTTTTTGGTGTTTGCAGAATATGCCACATCCTGACTGGAATAACGAACTTGCTTTGGTAGATAAAATGCTTTCTTTAGACGCACGTAATTGTAAGTAAACAAGAGGTTATAAAATAGGGGAAATATATTCATATAAAATATAGTTCATGGATGGGATTATAGACGATATGTACTTAGTCATTTAAGAAAGATAAATAACAGCGAAGAAGAAGTTTACAAACTAGCCGTGTCTGAATATGACTTTACAACCAAAAAAATTAATCAAAGTTTCAGCAATTATTCAAGCTGGCATCAGAGATCAAAACTATTACCAGAGATTGTTGTTCCAAAAAAAGCCGAAGAAAAGAATGAGATAGCAAAAGGAGGTAAAGAGCCGTAAAAGAGCTAAAAAAAAAGAAAAAGAAAAAGAAAGAAAGATATTTTAATACATAAAACTCTCTAATAGAATTAGATCTTGTCAAAAATGCTATATATACAGACCCAGATGATCAATCAGCATGGTTGTATTATTGGTGGATATTAGGTAATGCTCCAGAGCCTGTAGAATTATTAGGTGCATACCACTTGAAAGATACACCCTTTGTGATTTTGGCATTTAATGATATCGTTCGTCTAACACAAAAGCCAAGCGTGCTAAAGGAACAAGGTGAGCTTTTGGATGGAAGCCTTTATCCTATACCGGAAAAAAGCAAACATAAGGACAGTGCTTCGATCTGGATATATGTCCTTACTAAAGATGACTTGGTGGTTGATCGTGTGTTGATTTCTTCAAGCACTATCCTTCCTAGTAGTAGTGGCAGAGATGTTCCTGATAAGTCGTGGGATATACAAATACAGTCAATTGAGAAAAACAAAGGTATATATATATATGTATATATGCATACATCTTCAATATGATAAGTAAGAAATACTCATTATTAGCATTTAGCTATCTGTGAGAGTATGAGCACATTGGTATCTACATTGGAGAAAAACACTTGGACGTCTTCATTTGCTAGAATGTATAGGGATCCCACTATAGAAGATCAGTCCGATTGGTTTACTCTAGATAAAGTTCAATTACTAAGAGAAGAAATCGATACTGTTCGCGAGTTGCTAGAGATAGAGCCAACAAGCGCATGTAAGTAGTAATATTCTATGAATATCTTGGTGTCTAATACAAACTGCCAGGGGCACTGCAGACACTCGTCCATTTCTTGAACCAGCTTTGCTTAAGAGCGAACGATGTGAACAAGGATGAAATATATGAAGAGATTATCTCTATATTAGATACATTAAAAGATTTGGATAAAGATAGGAGAAACAGATATGAGGATCAAAGTAAGTTTACAGCATTATCTTTGCACTTTAAACAGTCTACTTAACCTCTCTTTTCAAGAAACATGGTTTATCTTTCAAAAAATTACACAAAACATACCTGGTTCATTAGATAGCCCATTAGACCTTACAGTTTTAAACGATATTCCATTACTTTCTAAGCTATTATTCGTTTCAAAAGTGATCGTATCCTCACAGAAAGTGCAATCTATGTTGTCGTATTTACCTTTTCTAGAAGAGTGTGTTATGAAGGTTTAGATTAGTGATGTTGAAACGAAGGGTAAAAATAAAGGTGAAAATTTTATAATTCAGGTAAATAAGGAACATCTGTTATTTCATAGTCTCAAAGAACTTAATAACTGCGTGAAATACAATGTTTTTAAGTTTTGTTTTTATTGACAGCTTCCTATACTCTACTTTTATCTCATGAAATCCGTTGCTTTAAATAACGCTAGGGAAGTTTTGACCTTTCGAAAAACGCTGACAACAGCCGGTGCTTAAAGTAAGCGCAAACGCATCCATCTCTCCATGAAAAGTAGATACTGTCTATCACATGCTATGACCCTGTTGTCATGTTTACATAGACCATGTATTTCTCATATTTCATATCTCAGTCTCAGATAATAGACGATGCCAGGCATTTGTATGAGTGCAAAAATGGCTTGAATACGCTTCATAAAAAAAAAAAATGCGTTTTTATTTTAAAAATGATATTTTATTCATGCACAAAATTTTTAATAACCATAGCAACAAGAGAGATTTACTAGACTATAGTTAGCAACAATAAAAAGGGGTTTATAAATGATTGCTCATCGCGTGTTTTTATATCATCCAGCACTTGAATGGCGATATGATAACACAAAAGAAAGCAAGCCCTCAAAAGGTCATCATAGAAACCATAAAGTGTCTGTCATATTTTTCTTCTTTAATCCTTGTAATCATTTATAAGATACTTACCTAGAGAACTTCCTTTTGATTCAATTATCTTAGAGAAGTAAGCAACAAAGAGAGAATATAGAATTTATACAAGTTTTGCTACTCTTTGCTACAGACAATGTCGCCTAAAGATAAATGATCAAAAAGAATAACAAATAAAAGGAGAAAAGAGATAAGGCTCATTATTTTTTTCTTATCCTCTATTTATCCTTTTCTCTCTCCTTATTTTTGGCAATGAGCCAACGAAAGGTGATCTGTGTTTAAAGTTTAGTGTTTCATGTTCTTTAAGTTTGCTTCGTTCTATTCCCTTTTATCCTTTAGAATAAATCCTACACTGTCTATTCACTTCTGAGTAATGCTAATAAAGGCATTTAACCCCACTATAAAAGACAATTTCGTCTGAATGAGATTAAACAACAGCCACTTGCATTGCATGATTGCTGGAGTAACATAAGCGCCAACTCCTTTTGAACTTTTTTAGAGGGTTAATGCCATGAACCTCATTTTTCAAAAAGGTGTTTGTTATTTAATTAAAGCGAAAGCCGAGAATAAGGCTTTTTTTTTATTTGCTGGCTATTTCTATTTAAATTGTATTTTGATAAGTGCTTGTGCTTTTGCTGTCTCATACTACAGTAAGGATTGACCTTGATGATCTATGTTTATTGTCAAGCCATCATAATCAAGAGCAACAAGACAAACTATTTGCTTCCTAGGAATATACTCAAGTATGTATAAGAAGTTTTAATAAACTCAAGTATTTAGTGATTCTATTCACCTTGTGTATCGCCGGCTGCATCCAGCTTGGTCAGCGATTCGCTGCCATGCCCCTTTCATAGAATGGATCACTTGCTTTACTATATGTCGATACAAATATTTTATCCACCACTGATCTTCCCTTCAACCTGTTGCACTTTGCTCCAAAAAGTGCGATTTTATTATCATTCATAGAGATTTCTTTGCGTGCCCCATGATTGTGTACCTGTTGTGTTTACCTTTTTACATTTGTAAACAGTCGAATAAGTTGATGACCAGCAAAGTAGATTGCTTATAGGGAAAAGAAAGGAATAATACTAAGTAATTGTGAGCTTTATAAAAAGAATTAATGTTGTCAGAACGGGTTAATGTGGTCAGTGTGGTTATTTATCATCAGATACGATAAAGTGTAAAGTATGCTTAATTATAAGATTATAAAGTATTATAATGATTCATATCAAATCTGTCAATCGTATTTATCCTCTCAGTGTTTGTATTTTTAAGAATCAGTGAAGTCAACAGCTTGCTTGTGAGCTTTATAGGAAAGGAATCCATGACCTTTATATGCAATGTTGTCCTTCTGGTACACGAGACAGATAGAATGTATATGCTCTACTATAAAAGATTATAAGGTCCTATGTCATCAAAAACGGCGCCTTTTGTATTGCTTGCCAATTTTTGAATGCTACAAAGAATTATGTTACCTTAATGATGATAAAGCAACAGCCTTGTCCATGAGCACTAATGCTTATCGGTGTTACCTTCCTCTTGGCCGCAGTCAAACTCATTGTTCTCCACTGTTTGTCGAACTCTTCATCTATTTTCAACTTTATTGAGAGAACCAAGGATCCTGATTTAGTCGAACGTTGTACTCGATTTTGACGGTCACATCAATCGAATTTGATCACCTTTGATCACTTTAGTCACCAACATCAGAAGGTCTTCACACGATTCATACTCCGCAGAATATAAAAAGACGAGTTCCTCTTGCACCCTATGAATCTTTCCCGTTTGACTATTGTTGAATTGGGCATATACTTGAGACAATACATCGTATACTGTTCGACTCATCTCTTTCTCCTTTTTTTTTTTCACAAGAACATCTTTTTATATACAAATAAAACTTCTTTATGACAAAATACGTTGTTGTTACTGGTGGCGTTATCTCGGGTATTGGCAAAGGTGTCATTGCTTCTAGCACTGGTACTCTTTTAAAGAGTTTGGGACTGAATGTGACAGCCATTAAAATTGATCCCTACTTGAACATTGACGCTGGTCTCATGACTCCACTTGATCATGGTGAAGTGTTTGTTCTGAATGACGGTGGCGAAGTTGATCTCGATTTGGGTAATTACGAACGTTTCCTTGATGTCGAGTTGAGCCGAATCAACAACATAACGACAGGAAAGATATATCAAGAGGTAATAGAACGAGAGCGTCGTGGCGATTATCTTGGCAAGACTGTTCAGGTGGTCCCACATATTACTGATGCTATTCAAAACTGGATTGAACGTGTGGTAGAGTTGCCTATAGATGAATCAGGAGCAAAGCCTGACGTCTGTATCATCGAACTTGGTGGTACTGTAGGTGATATCGAGTCTGCTCCATTCATCGAAGCTATGCGTCAGTTTCAGTTCCGTGTGGGTCATGATAACTTTTGTCTGATCCATGTTTCTCTCGTGCCTGTGGTTGGTTCTGTGGGTGAACAAAAGACGAAGCCTACGCAGATGAGCGTTCGTGACCTTCGTGGGGCTGGTCTCTCTCCAGATTTGATTGCCTGTCGCTCGTCTAAACCCTTGGACGATAGCGTTGCTGCTAAAATCTCCATGTTCTGCCACGTTGCTCCTGAGCAAGTGCTTGCTGTTCATGATGTCTCATCAGTGTATCACGTCCCTCTTTTACTGAAAAAACACGGTGTCATTGATTTTTTTCGTCAACGTCTCAAACTGGACACTATCATGGTTCCTGATAACCGCCGCTTAGCAGGTGAACAGCTCTGGAAAGACTGGGCTATGTTGGCTAGTAGCTATGCACATCTGCATGAGACAGTGACTATTGCCATTATTGGCAAGTATACAAATCTTCATGATTCGTATATCTCTGTATATAAAGCGCTTGAACATGCAGCCTTGGCCCACAAACGCAAGATTGAAATCAAATGGATCCAAGCTTCTGATTTGGAGCAAGAAACTCGTCAATCCAATCCCATCAAATACCACGAATCATGGCAACACGTCTGTTCTTCCGATGGAATCCTCGTTCCTGGAGGTTTTGGCAGTCGAGGTATTGAAGGTATGATCATGGCTGCAAAATGGGCTCGTGAGCACAATATTCCTTATCTAGGTATCTGTCTGGGCATGCAAATCTCTGTTATCGAATTTGCTCGTCATGTTTGTGGTATGGTTGATGCAAACTCTGCTGAAGTTGATCCTGATACAAAGACACCAGTGATTGTTTACATGCCTGAGATCTCCAAGTCTCATCTGGGAGGCACAATGCGACTTGGCCTTCGATCCACTATTTTGGAAAAAAGTTACAAGCGCTCTGTTGTTCGTAGTCTGTATGGTAATAAGTCATCTATAGATGAACGCCACCGTCATCGATATGAAGTTAATCCTGACTATGTCGATATCCTTGAAAAGAAAGGTTTAAAGTTTATCGGTAAAGACGAATCGGGTCAACGTATGGAAATTGTCGAATTAGAAAACCATCCGTTCTTTATTGGCTGTCAATATCATCCTGAATATCTGACTCGCCCATTGAAGCCTGCACCTTTGTTTAATGGACTTATTCTGGCTGTTATGAGAAAGCTTATGTATGACAATATGTCAAACATGTAGTGATTGTTTAATAAAAACTTTATTATTATTTTTTAGTTATGAATGTATGCTAATAGTATTGTTTTCTTGCGAGTGGCACTTGCTCAGCAGTGGAAGCGAATGAAGTTCTTGATGAGAAACGGGTATGCTTAGTATGTACATTATCATTGGAAGGATATTTCGACGGATAACAATTAGATGTGTTTGTTGGATATGCCTGGTACAACTTTTTCTTTTGCAGTCTTTTGTGCTTGCTTTTAAGGGCAGTTTCCTTTTGACTTTCAAACAGACTTTGCAGAGCCTGAATGACACTATCCGATCGAAGACTGTATTTCTTGGCAAATTCTACCGCCAGTTTCTCTGGTTTATCCAATTCCTTGATTGTCACCGGAACGCTCACTGTGGCACTTAGTTCTACATTGACCGTTACTAACACGGCATTCTCTGGTGGAGGGGCTGGAGCAATATCACCGGGTATAGGGATCTCTTTATTTCTTCCATAGTTCATTGGCTTGGGCACATCTGAATATTTGAATTCGGAGTATTTCTTCTTGTTGGCTTTAGAGAATCGCAGCTTGCCATTTGCATTGCGATCATCCTTCTCAGCTGGGGATGCCAGCCAAGCAGGTTTCATAAGCTCGTTTGTAGAATAATCTTTAGTTGCTCCCCATTGTTTCTTACTTTCCGTGCCCCAGTCATCTTGAGCAGATTGTTGTGATGTCATATTCCAGCTGGTTATTTTATCTGTACGTTGCTGTGATGCCCAATCCGTGGTGCTGGCTCCTACAATGGATGCCGCGGTTGTCCAGTCATCTGCTTTGTTATCCTCGGCTATTACGCCCCAACCTGTTGATTGATTATTTACAGGCGTTCCCCAGCTATCAGTTGTATCATTTGAATCATTTGTTTCTGCAATCCCCCAAGATTGCTTGGCAGCAGCAGCCCAGCCGTCTGCTTGTTCTACTTTATCTGTTATCATCATTTCATCTTTTGGCGTACTTATTGTCTCTGTTACTGATTGTTCATCTATATTGGTAGTTGAACGGTCGGTGGTCCTGTCGTCCCATCCGCTCAGATCATGTGTTGCTCTAGTTGTGTCCCAGCTGTTTGTCTCGGCCTTATCCCAGTTGCTTTCTGAAAGTTCCTCTGTTGTTGTAGCCAGTGACCATGGGTTATTTCCACTGGTTTCTTTACTATCTGAAGAACTTGAAGAAATAGTATTTACATTGTTCTACAATTGTAAGTTAATAATAATGAAAGACGAATGCCAAAATATTTGCTTAACCTCATGAATTTCCCAGAATGGGGTTTCAACGAGTTGTTTCCATCGACTTGATTCTTCATTCTTGATTGGACGTAAAGTAGTAAATGACGGTGTTGTTTCTAATGATTTTGGCTTTGGAGATGCCTGTAAAGGTTTTTTTGGAGAACGATTGGTATTTTCTTTCTTCTTTTTTGGAGATTTAGATTCATTAGGAGTCAACTTTTTTTTTGTTGCTCCTTGCTGTAAACGATGCGCAAGGATCTGTTCTTCTGATACAGGTATATAATTTTTACCGCGTCTATGGAGGTTACCACTACCGATACCTTTTGGATTAGGCTTTGCATCCGGATCAGCAAGCGTATGCCAAAGAGCAGTAGGATCATTAGCAGTTTGTGAACCCCAAGCGGAAATTACGGGTCCATAATCGTCCTCGTTATCAGTCATTTGATGTATATGAGATCAGCCCTTTATAATGTTTTCTTTTGGTATACAATATTTTGATTGGGAAATAAAAAGCAAAATTATCTGTCACACATGCGCACTGTTCTATTGCTTTCTCGTCGAAATTTTTTGTTATCAATGGTTGATCAGATTACCATTTACAATACGAAGCCATTTTATTTGATGTAAAGAGAAATAGATGCTTGAAACATGTATAAAGGTTCAATCTTGAATTATGTATGAACAACACACACAGAGAAAGAAGAAAGGAAAGGAAGAGAACGTACTCTGTTAATTTATATCTTTTCTTAATTGATTACTTGACTCAATTTGATGCAATGCAGTGTAAAAAGGTCATGATGCATTTAATATATTTTCTTGTCCTCATCTCTTTGACGACTAGCGATAATTTCTATTTATAAAAGATGAAATATAAAAATTCATTTTTTGATCATGAAATGTCAAAGGTCTTCTTTAGCGAATTCTATGCTTGATTGCCTTCAAGTTAATATAAAAGACATAAAGAAAGCGTAGATTGCTCTTTATGCAACTTCAGTTCCTCATTGTGGCTCATGCAACAAAGGAAGTAACTGGCTTTGTTGTGATTCACTTATCCCGGGCCGGGTAATTACCTCGGACCGGACCATATCGTTTAAGGAAATTGAGAATACCACTTGAAGACGGTGCGCATGATAGAAAGGATACCATGGCTGCATACATGTAATCCTTCTTTCAATACATAATCCATCATGGGTACGTTGCATACACAACCTTTACTATTGTCGAGAAAGTGAAAAGGATGAAAAGAAGAGAGAGAAAGAAATAGAAGATATGTTTGGATGGATGCACTCAAAAAAAAAAGAGCAGCCAAAAGTAAATGATGGACACACACAACAAAAGACAGCATGTGGCCATGATTAACATGTACCAGAGCATCTTTCATTTCTCTATTCTTGATTCCTATTCTACTTTATCGACTGCTTGATATAATAGAACTTGTTATTAAATTCATTTTGCATTAGGTAAGGGACAACCTAGAGGTTTAAACGCTGCCCGTAAGCTTCGTATCCACCGCCGTGATCAACGTTGGGCTGATAAGCAATACAAGAAGAGAGCTCTCGGTACCGCTTACCGTTCTTCTCCTTTCGGTGGTTCTTCTCACGCCAAGGGTATTGTTCTCGAAAAGATTGGTGTCGAAGCCAAGCAACCTAACTCTGCCATTCGTAAGTGTGTCCGTGTTCAACTCATCAAGAATGGTAAGAAGGTCACTGCTTTCGTCCCCAATGACGGTTGTTTGAACTATGTTGACGAAAACGACGAAGTCTTGATTGCTGGTTTCGGTCGTAAGGGTCGTGCTGTTGGTGATATTCCTGGTGTCCGTTTCAAGATTGTCAAGGTCGCTGGTGTCTCTCTCCTCGCTTTGTACAAGGAAAAGAAGGAAAAGCCCAGATCTTAAATTCTTTTACTGTTTACAAAAAGAATAAAAACAACATACTTTATTGTTTGCAATCCGTACTTTAGAACGATTAAAAGAAAGAAAGCCGAGAGGGGGTTCAAAGGATGATAATTGCTGCGGCTAAAGGAGACATTTATAAAAGTGTAGAAAATGAGTATTACTCCAAGTCTAAGCTAATTTTTACAGAGAGTTGTAGTTGACAATTCAAACGGAAAATGTTTATTATTCCTAGTTGGAAATCCTTAAGAAGAGAGTTGCCTTTGATGTATACATGTTATTAATAAGAAATAGATACAAGTAAGAAGAATGAGTGAATACATCAACGGTTTATATGCTCTGTATTTATTTAACAAATCAAGCATTGTGTTCACAGACGCAGTTGTTGTTGACATGTCTATTCCTATATAAACAAATTGACTTTTAGTTTGCTCATTCTTTTCACAGTGCATGCCCCAGCCTTCTCTTTTCCAGGTAATGGAAAAACATTATGCGAGAGCATTGTATGAGCCGACATGAGCAAACACTTATGTCAATTTTTCGTAAGCGAGGTGGTTCATTTTTCATCCTTTAATTCACTTCATTATGCCTTTAAAAGTTGTCTCGAATGCCGGTGACGATCAGTTTTATGTTTTCTGTAGCGACGCTAAAGCGCATGAATGACGAGGAAACAAAGACATGCCCTTGCGTATAGTTCTGAGGGTAGGTTTTATTAAATATCTGAAAAGAGGCGCGAATGTTGACCTGCTACAGATTCCCGAATTCATAAATGATTTGTTTAAAAAGACGAGTATACATTGATAGGTTGTACTCTATAATCATTATGCTGTCCTTACGCTGCTCATTTAATATATAATCATTAGGCTGGATATGAGTTTATTGGTTTATGCAGGGGAGGAAAAGGTGAATAGGTATTACTCAACAATTATGTAATCCTTTACGAAAAGCATAAAAGTCAACCGAAACAATTCTTACCATTGTTTCTTCATAAACGAAATCATGCCCAAGAAAATCGTTAGCGACTTTGGAGATAAGAAGTTTTACCTCATCTGTCAAGACGGCAGAGCCGAAGAATGGCGACAAAATAAAGAGAGCACTGATTTACTTGATGTCGTACTTGGTAAGTTAAATACGTATAATAGACAATATGGTTAATATAAAAGTGTCAAAAAGACGGAAGAATCTATAAAGCAAGCAAAGAAGATCCTGAAGGTTCACCAGTTGCTGCAGGTGACTCAGACCTTCAAGAAGCTTATGGTGGTCAAGATTACAAAAGGATCATGTTTGACATCCTTGAGCATGGAAAAGAGACAAACCATCGTTTCCCACCCATTTAATGTGTAAATAATAAATTGAATATTCAGTGTCATTAAATGCTGTGTAAAAGTTTTTATTTTATTCTTCTGGCTACACAAAGGTATAATAACTCTCGCATACACGGTGTATATACATATCAATGAACCATGATATTTTTACAAGGGTGAAGGATAAGGATTCTCCATGATCCTTGATTCAGGTGTAGAAAAGATATCCTGATGCTCATGCGTCTTGGGTGCTTCTGCTTCTAACTTTTCCAGTTCTTGGACATAACTTAATAGTGGACCCTCTGTACTCTTGCGTATCTTGACGAACTCGGGTGATGCTAAAAGCTCTTTAGCTGTTGGTCTTATGATTGGATCTCGATTAAGTAAACATCTGATCATGTTACTTAATTCTGGTGTCAGTTTTGACAGCTCCTCTTCTTGATGCGTTAGATCACCAAATCGAATCAACTCCCACGGTTCGCCTTTTTCTGGAAGTCCAAGTCCAGTTGCTAGCTCCAACAAGAGCATGCCTAAGCTATAGATATCCGCTGGCTTATCAAAATCTTCTCTTAGCAACTCCGGTGCCATATATTTTCTGTCGCCTTCTCCTTTGACCCATCTCATTTCCTATCCATCACATACTTAGTCCCATATACATATCTTGAAGCTATATAAACTTACTGCAGGAGTTTGAATGGATATACCAAAATCAGCTATTTTGATAGAGCCACTGTTATCAATCAATATATTCGAAGGTTTCAAGTCAAGATGGGCTACATTTGCTTCATGAATATCATTAATTCCAATCAATATTTCATAAAATATCCCCCAAATGGTATCTTCTGGTATCTTTCTGTCCTTAAAGTCAAAATAATCCTGAAGCCTAGAAAGTTTGGTTGGTACTTGTTCATTTTTTCTTTTATAAACTACTTACGTTCCGCAAGCACATAGTTCTGTTTCAATATACAAGTGTCCATTTTCTTCCCAAGCTGACTTTATGCCCAGACATCGTTCACTAAACCTTACTTTATACAAGTTTTCTACTTCTATCAGCTGTAGCCATCTGTCTTCCCAGCCAGTAAAAGGGGATTTTGATTTCTTGATAGCACTCACATCTCCCGTGGATAGCCGGCGCGTATAGTACACTTCAGAATGTTCGCCACTGCCCAGTTTGTGTCCTTTGGAATACTCTCGATCAAAGTAAGTAATATGCAACGGATCCTCTTCTTTCGGGCTATCAAGTGGTATCGCTCGACTGTGTGGGCCAAATTCTTGAAAAAATGTCAGAGTGATAAAGTGCGGTCGATGGGTGATGAAGGCTGGGGTATCTGTTTGAGCATAATGATGTTGTTGACGCATCCTTCCATAGTCCGTATTGCTACTTGTAAAGAAGGCATCTACCTCATCAGCAGGTGGCCTTATTGAAGAGCGTGTAATTGGTAAAGTTGTCTTTTCATCTTCATCGTCATCGTCATGGGCATTGTTGGATAGAATGCCTAGTGCAGATGAATTTAAGCTTCTTCGTCGCTTAGTAAATGAGTCATCTTGATGAAGACTGCTTAAAAGATCACTAAGTAGGGAACGCCGTGCTGGTCTACCAGAGATTGAGTACGCATGGTCGTCAATATATTCTTCATCCTCTTCATCATCGTCAATGTTATTGTATGCTTCTAAACTTATCAACGGTGCGTGATCATCGCTACTATCCGATAAAATACTTTTTAATTTATGACGCGCCCTTTTAGAGGTTTCAGTTGTTGGTGTAGGCGATAATTCTCTTTTCCGTTCTTCTTGAAGCGCCAGAGAAGTTGCAGTAGGTTGAGACATTCTGTACTAAAGAGAAAAAAGGGGAGAGAGATTTCCCAAGTGTTTAGCTAATTGGATTTTGATTGGCTGTCAGAAAACTTTTGGTACAAAAAACAAAACAATTGGCCAATAAACTACATTGACTGTTTTAGGAACTATAAAATATAAGTAAAGATGGCAGTTTTTTAACTGTCGCGATTTTAGCGGTCTTATGTCTTCCTAATAGCAATGACTAACTAAGCGATGAACCATAAACTAATAGGCTGTATTATTGACGCCAAGGCCATCCTTGTTCAACTGTAGATTCAGAGTTGAGTAACCTAGGATACAAGGAGATTTGTTACACTATTGAGTATCATTGGTTGAGTTTGAATCAGTCGTATCTTGATGCATAAACACAAATTGCCATACTCTTTCTTTTATCTTTTATAAACAATGGGTACTATTATGGCAATGCGTGCTTTCAACATTATAAAGATCATCGAATTACCAGTAGGACAGAGGTGTGCCGCTGTGATTGGGAGGGAATTAAGTGTCAAAGAACGAACTGCTCAGCGATAGTGGAGAAGCTACGAAGAGACTGATGAAGTGCCGATCAAAAAACCAACCAGAAATCCAGGACGCCCAAACAACTTCACAGAGGAGCACAAAGCTCATGTCTTGGACCTCGTTGATGACGATACACAGGTTACTGTTTGTGATGTAGTTGAAAGTTTGACTAAATCCTTTGAAAATTTTTCGCTTACAAAAATAGCCATCCATAAGCACATGAACGAAACTTGTAATCTGTCAGTCAAAAAACCATATTTCGAGTTTGAGAAACGCAATAGTCCTGAAAACCTACAAGAGAGACACGAGTGGTTTATGAAATGGAAGGATTCAGGTGCTGACTTCACGAAAAACTGTATTTTCATTGATGCATCAGGGTTTCATATCAATATGCAGAATTGCGCATGGTCTAGAAAATCAGAGCGTGCAGTTATTAAGCTACCTCAAACAAGAGCTACTTCTCATACAATCATCGGCGCTATATCTACAAAATGTGTCATTCATATTGTGTTGAAAAAGCCTCTTCCACCACCTATGAAAGATACAAAGAAACGTGTGGGGACAATAAAGGCAAGACCAAGTTAATGCATCCGTAAAAAAAGGAACAACTGACAACAGTTATTATTATTTTATTATTAAAAACAAAAAAAAAGAAAGGATTATTAAGCCAGTTGTTGCAACGAATCGATTGGCCAGATCGGTTTGGCGCCTCACTAATCGTGGCACCATTACCGTGCAGAAAAAGAAAAAGAGCTGGGGAAAAATGAGTGTTTTCTCTCTTGCGTAATGGTTGTTTCCATCTGTTCGAAAAATGAAAAAATCAGATACGACCATTAATCTCATTTTTTCTTTTCTAATATGATAGTTCAATGTACATTTATAAATTGGAAAAAAAGATATATATGTATATAACCATAAATGCGTTGTAAGACGAACAACAAATTCCCGTTGTCAACTGTTTATTTGTTTGTGATTATAAGGTTATGATGATGGTGGGTAAGTTGGGGGTGAAGAAAGAACTTGTCATCGTTGAATACGATTGCTCCATAATTGATTGAACCGATGGACCGGAAGGTCGATCCACATTCACGCGTTCTTCAAGTAACTTGCTCTCAACTTCCTGTGCATGTAAAAATTCAATCTATAAATGTATAAATACAATACATGTTAGTATAATGAAATAACCCGATGCAACAATCATTATCCAGAACCCCCATTCATCACCCGTTTGCCTTACATAAAGTGTTCCCAATAATTCCAAATATTCCAATAATAATCGATCATCCCATGTTCTTGGTATTTGTGCTGACCGCATTTCAATGTTTTTCCAACGGTGTTTATCATGAATTATCGTCTTGCTCAAGGCCACTTGCGTTTTAATAATTTGAACTCCATAAGCACCGAGTTTCTCAAATGTTTCTAAGGATGCGTTTTCATAATGACAAGCCTCCTCCCTCAAAGAAGCAATATTGCACTCAAGGATCTTCACTGAAACCTCAAGACTACGCGTTGTGTGTTCTTCAACCATACTACTATAGATATTCATAAAAAACAAATTAATTATCAGATTATTATATTCATGTGTTATCAATAATAGTAGTCATATTTTAATTTAATACCTTGATGATTCTACAACCACCATCTCCATATTATTGTGCGTCTTTAAAATACCCAAAGCATCGATGTATTTTGCAGGTAGATAGAATGACCATTATAATTGCCATCCTTCAAATATAATGTTTTGGTAGCCTTGTACTTTGCCTCGCACCTTTCATAATAGTAATAATAATAATAATGTCAGAACAAGCCCTTTTTTGTATTTTTCTCTTCTCATTATCATTCCCATGTTTCAATGAGCAACTTGCTGCTACACTTACCACTTAAATTCAATAAACGATTATTTTTGACAAAGCTAAAAGACCAAGTAATATGGATTCATAAAAGAGAGATCTCTTATGATTCATCACGTGCATTGGTGGAGTTCGATGTACAAGATGAAATGTCGATAAGATGTGTTTGCAGACAATTAAGAATTTTTACCCTGATTGTCAATTTTAGGATTTCCTTTCCAATTCCAGACTTGATAAAGTCATCGTACGGAACCTTACGGAGTAAAAAAACCAAATCGTCAAGTAACCCAAGAGAACAAAGCGACGAACTATTGATTTGTTGCTCTTTATTGTTGTTGTATTCAGTTTTTACACAAAGGGTCACTGACACAATACTGAGTGCCAAAGACGAATAATTGATTGTGTTTTAAGTTCACTTTTGCGAATCTTAGGCATGTGCGGCCGCTCAGTTGATGTACAAGGTGAATCAAATACGTATCTATTAGACCCTTTATTAACAGATATAGAAGCCTATTACACCATTCAAATGATTAGTAACCGGTGCATTTTGAATAGCAAAAAAAAAAAAAAAAAAAAAAAAAAAAAAATAGGATAAAGAATAATATTACCAATGGTGTGGTAGGCGTGATAGGAGTGACAGTAGCGTTGTTGGCAATATCGGTAAATGGTAATGGTCTCTGTTAAGAAGGAATAAGAATAAGATATTCAAAGTGGTATTAGTGAATAAATATTTCCAAAATACTATTCTACTCCAACAATATACCTGAGGTATTGGTTGTTGTTGTTGTTAGTACTCAGTAATGTGTAGAATAAAAGCAAAGAAGTGCTGAGTCTCTGTTTTACCCTTTTATTAGAAGTGAGAGGAGGAGCTCATAGCAAAAAGAAATTATGTTGTTTTAAAAGAGGTCGGAGTACTAATCAAGGTACATGTAATTAAGTCAAATGTAATCTCACACGTAAAGATTAGTAATAGACTTGGTCAAATATGACACGGCATATATTGTTGTAGTGTATAATTCTTCACTTCTTATTTTACACAAAAGTAAAAAGATATCATTGAAAGTTATCGTTTATATCTAACCCATTCTTAAGTCAAACTATCAACTAATTCTTCAGGTATGCGTAATACTATTGAATATAGGGGCGTTTATATATACAGCATGTATTATGTTAAATGGCTAATATTATTGTATAAAAGAAGTATAAATGAATTGAAAATACAGTAAACAGGTTCTATGGATAAGGCTAAGATGAGTCATGTAACTAAGATATAAATGCGTATGCTTTAAGACAGATTTAAAGATGTTCTCTGTTGCGGCATTTAGCCAAACATTTATATGAATGTCGAACAAAGCCTTTCAAGCCACTTACTTTTAAGTTATTGGACGCCTCACTAGTTCTCGTCATCAGCGTCTCTTTTTCCAATAGCCTATTGTGCTTTACTTTGTTCTTAACAACTGACCAGAATTGCTCAATTGGATTAAGTTCAGGAGAGTATGACGGTAAATAAGCATAACGGTAACCGTGGGATATAATATATTTAGCAATATCTTCAGATTTGTAGATAGGAGCATTATCCATAATAAGGTAGTGCTCTTTCATATGTGGGTACCGATCCATTTCATCCATCGTGGCCTTCAGAAAGCTAAAATAATGACCAGTTACTATCCCTGTACTCGTTAGCTCAACATAACATTCTCTCTTTCTGTTCCTGGCTGGCGGCTGCGGTAATCTCAGGCTACACTTTATTAGTCCTGAAGCAGAGATCGTACCTAAAATCGTTGTTGTTTGTGCTCGGGTTTTGGGCACTATGACTACAGCAGGTAATCCTTTTTTTGACCAGGCCATACTACATTTTAAATTAATATGAAACACAGACTCATCGAGAAAGACGCAATTAGTTCTAAAGTCCATGTCCGTACACTCCCACTTATGAACCCAGTCAAAACGCTCCTGAATTTTTTCTTCA
>NW_019671916.1:577486-715180 GCF_002708625.1 Rhizopus microsporus ATCC 52813 | reverse complement strand
TTGTGCTCGGGTTTTGGGCACTGTGACCACAGCAGGTAATCCTTTTTTTGACCAGGCCATACTACGTTTTAAATTAATGTGAAATGCAGACTCATCGAGAAAGACGCAATTAGTTCTAAAGTCCATGTCCGTACACTCCCACTTATGAACCCAGTCAAAACGCTCCTGAATTTTTTCTTCACTGTTCCTATTTACAAGCTGAAATTGGGCTTTTTTGAATGACAAGTTGCATTCAGTTCTTACAAAATTGTGGACAGTGCTTTTAGAGACCTTGAGATCCTGAAACTTTTGTAGTAGCCGTTCCATTACTTGCTCCAAGGCGGCTGAAGGATCTTCGTCTACCAATTCTTTATTCTCTTTTGACCTGCCTCGGGCGAAGAAGATATATTATTATCGCGCGCCCACTTGAGGCTTTAATTGTAAATAAAACTGTTTAACCGTATAACAATAGAAAGAAGTTACAATACTGATCTAAATGCATCGGAATGAGCTACTGAGTAGTCAAGGCTGATTATTTTGCTAATCAAAATTGTAAGATTGATGCAAAGATAGAGACAGGTAAAAGAATAGTTTATTCGTCTACCCTAAGTGTTGTAGTTGTAGAGCGTTACCTTTTGACGCGAATGTATGTTGGTGATAGACTTCATTTTGAGTATTTTTATTTATTTATTTTTACTATTGCTTCTGGCTGATTTCACGATATGATATCACTTTATGATAGCGTGAAGTGGATACTTTTAAAAAAGAAGAATCATGCGATATCTGCGGGAGTAACATTTGTGAAAAGGACAAGTGCTTTCTCCTCTAACTTTTGCACTCTTGCCTTCTCTATTCTATTTTCTTTTTCAGCATACAGTGTCTGATAAGTTGCCCATTTTAGATTTACCCACAAGCGAAACAACTTTTTAAAGGCAAGTAGAGTATAAAAATGGATGACATGGCTTGTATTCGTATGCTTAATGTAGTAACATTGTGAAGCAAACCATTACTGACATTTTAGATTCTTAGTGAAAAAAAAAAAGAAAGCGATATAGAAAAGATAGAAACTGAATCTGCTTACCTTTATACCATTTCCTTTTTTTACGTGCTCAGATAGTAAATATGGTGTATTTTGTTCTACTCTCTATTTGTTTATACATGATATATATGTCAAAGGTATCAAGTGGATAGCTTGCTATAGCAGCCATACACCATGTTTGTCTTTCTCCAAATTATCTGTTATTTTAATTCATTTTATACTTTGGTGTTCTGCTTGTTGTATTTCAAGCCAGTAAATTAAGCTATGGTAGATGCAGATTATGATATGATGCTATGGTTACAGTGTTTTCATGCTACCTTCAATGTAACATAGCGCAAAAACCAAACTACATCTGGAAAACCATTTTATCGCATCGTTAGTTTCCAAGCGCTTTTAATCTTTTCCGCTTTATCTTCCATACGATGAAGCTTCTTTGGTAACCACTGAGGATCTTTATGTGGGATTTAACATTTCTTTCGTAATACAAGGACCGCATAGTGGTTACACTACCCCCTTAATTTCCTTTCTTATCGACACTGCCGACATTACTATTATGTGTAATGACCAAGAATAAGTTTAAAACTAAAGGCAAGACAAAGGCAAACGCAGAAGAAAAGCGAGAAGAGCATATCTTACTTATTATTAGCTCACATTGATCAAGACGCGTCCATTGAATAATTGTAAAAAAAAGAGCGCGAGAACTTAGACACAATTATTTTCAAGAATGTTCAAGCAGATTATTTTATTTTTAAAAAGGGAAGGGGAAAGACCACTAGTGTTCAGTATATGACAACCTTTGAAGGCACAGTAAAGCCAACAAGAGAAGAACAAGGACAAGGTGACCTTAACCATATTACAAGTCTCTCTGTGTTGCCCTTAAAGTGTGCTTCTTGGGTGATCAGATACATTCCAAAAGCTTGCCTAGTGAGCAGCACCAATCTTAGAAATTTGAAGAATGCAAAGGAGTCTAAAAGACAATGAGTAGAACCAAGATGAGAACCTACAAACCCTCGACCGCCCCATACACGTGTTAGAATTAAGATAAAAGGACCATAAATAATTTCGATCACTTCCCTGGAAATTACTGAGAACCATAGATAAAGCTTGCTTGAGACATTTGAAGATATAAGAAAGAATAATTTGAATAAAGGAGGGGGGAAGTTGTATCCTTTTATACCTTTTAAGCCTTCTCTATGGGAATGTATTTTTGCTCATACAAAACAAAGAAGCAATCAAAGTTTCTTTGTCTCCTTCTCCCCTTATCTTTAACCCAAAATGGACTAAATGCATTTTTTAAAAAACTCACACACACAAATATCTGCTCTCCTTTGAAAGTTTTTTGTCCTTTTTTTTTGAAGTACACGTTTGGCCTAAAAGATACTCCTTGCCTTCATTCTTATTATTTGCATTGCTTCATCTATTGCTTTGGTTGTGACCTGAATTCAGGCTAAAGCATATTTAAGCTAGTTACTCTCTTCTATGTTTTATTGATAGTCCATCATGAAACATAATCCATTACAAAAATGGAAAACCTGAGTCAACTCCCTTTGGTGCGCAACCCAAATATACATTGCATCCTGCCCTTAATCAAGCTTTTTTTTTTTTGTTTACATCTCAAAGCCAAGAGAAAAAGCCTGAAAGTCATAAAAATAAATCCAAAATATGAAAAAGAAGGAGATGAACATATAATTCATGCAGCCTATATGAACGCCTTTGAGTAATATAAAGGGAATAAAGCAACTACTGATGATTCCAGTCAATGCCCTTTATTCTTTATCATCAATATGACCATAACTAAAGCCTGTATTCATCCCTATAGTAGCTATAGGATTTTATCATCAGCCTCCTGTGGTATTTCTATCGTAAGTGCAAATAATTATAATGAAGGATATGTATAGAGTCGTCTTTTGGCTTACTTTGCTATTTATTTCTATACTATCATATTTTACTAAATGATTATACTGATTTAATTACTGACGCTCATCAAAGGAAACTGCTTCGATTTACATGCTTACCTAAATATTTGTCGACAGGAGCCTGGTTCCTTCTTATATATGCATATTTCCCAAATACTTATCCTCTAGTATCACAGCGGCACCTTGGCTGCTTCATAGTTTTGCATAAGGTTTTCGCTTTGTTTCTCCCATCATATTCCGCTTATTCTAAAATATAACGTATAATCGTAATGTGAGGCGCGTTTGTAAATGCGAAAGTAACACCTCTTAATTGATATATTTTACGACAAATTAAATAAACTCTTGAAGCAGTCTTTCACAACTTTTGCAGTCGTGCTTCATGCACTGAGCATGCAAGAGTAGAAAAAGAAGCTAGTATTACTTTTTCGTCGCCTCAGCGTTGAGAAAAGTGACAAATAGAGCACGCTTGGCTGATTTAGTAATGGAAATACACATATGGTTATTTGAGTCGTCAAAAGAAACGAACGAAAAATTTTGTTTTTGTAGAGATCAGTTTTTTTAAGAGATACTTGAAGACCATTTTTTGTGTCCTTAGGGTTTAACTTTATTTTTCTTGAAGGCTTTTTATATTGTCCTTACAGCTAGACTGAACTGCTTAAGAAGAATCCATGAGCGCTTATGAGGCATTTTTATGGAACAGAAGGCTCGACCTTATTGAATTTCTAGCTAGAAAGCTCCTTCGTTTGTTTATTTTCTATCTTTTTGCCCTTGGAATGGCTTACTTTGAAAAAAAAGAAATAGTTAATTGGCAAGTAGCCTATAGTACTTTATTGACTTTACATCCAATGTCAAATTTTTATGGGTAATCAGGGAACGTAGTATCATAATTAACGACAGATGAGTTGTTGCTGGCTTTATTATTGGAAATAGGCGCAACATTAAATGATGTGTCAAAAACAAAGAAAAAAAAAAGAAAGAAAGCTTCAGCTGACTGAATAAAGTGTCGTGCTAAAGGCTCAACAATAAAAGCATCTGAATCATTCAAAGATATCTTGACTTCGTTATGAGCAGCAGTGCGTAAAGATGGTCCAGATCTTGGACGATTAGGGAGGCGTAGATCTTTACCAGAATAGAAATGCTCGTAACAGGGTTTAGAACTGGGGATGGCATGGCAAAAACCATTAGCATATGGCTGTTTAATAAAATGGTTTATGCAGCTAGCATGTGCTCTGCAGCTTAGTAAATCTCTTTGTCGTTTTGGCTTTAATACTGTAGCAATGAATGATACCATATTTATTACCATTTTCGTTCTTGTATCTGCCCTCAGGGCTTTTTAAAAAAGCTACTTATTGCTATTTAAGGATTCACTCGAAACGTCATCTACAAGATGACTTTCCATTATTCTAAAGGTCTGGTTATTGTCCTTTCATATACATTTGCTTCTCAAAGAAGATTTATGCCAGTAGTTCATGTAGTTTATCTTCAAAAGAGCACCACCCTCAATGCCATTAGTCGACTAATGTCTTCTTTAAACTGAAAGCATCGCTGGTAATTTCTTCTTTCAAATAGCCATTTTGATGGTGATAATGTAAATTTGTCATTTTAATGAAAAATAAAAGAGATTCAGCCTTCTAGTGCTTCTGTAGAGTTAATCTTACAAACTTTGTAATCAAAGAAAGGTGTTTTTATTAGAAAGAATAATTTAAATCATTTATCTAATAGGTTATATGCGGTAACAATGGTATACGCGATGTCATTGTGAACATAGGTGTGCTCTCGATAATCAGGTGTTACAAGATAGTCTAATAGAAGCGATATACCTGAATTTAATTTATGTGTGAAGCTAGCTCGATATATATCATGACTGTAATACGTATAGACCATCCAATTTACTTTTCTTCTAATCTATATTCAGTAAAATTTGAATTGTTGCACCTCCACAGACTCATAAAGGCTCTTCATCACACGATCATTTAAAGTAAATCATGTAGCACTAATACTTGTAAATATTATGAATATTTTATTATGACCAGCAAATAAGCGTAGTAAGAATATATAGGTGCTAAAAGCACACGATTAAAAAGATTAGGTATTTCTTCTTTCAGGAGGCTGCCAGAGCCAATCACGGATAGAATCGTCTTTTGATTGATTTAACGGTATTTCGGATGTATTTGTTAATGGTCTGTACATATCGCTCTCTTGCCTTTCCCATGATGGACGATAGGGTGAGATAGTTCGCTGTTCATTGTGAATATATGAGCTATTATCATAGGGATGCCGCATGCTTGAGACTGGAGAAGAGGTTTCGTGTCGACTACTGACACTATCATGATGGATGTGTCCTGTAGTAATTGGTTGAAAAGCCATCTTCTGCTGAATAGATTGTTGCTTAATTGGAGGAAGGTCGACCATAGAAAACATGACAGGTTTGTTTGTATAAGGATCCTCTACAGCTATATTGCGTGGTTGATGCATCTGAGATGAGAATGGCCCTGGACCGCTAACCACATTACTAGATATAGATTGAGAGTATCCGGGACTTGGAGCTTGCCGAGCAATAGTACTATTGTTGGTTGTCAATTCTAATGCCTTTCCTGCATACTGCATACTCGAGTCATCATGGGTGGACTCATCCGCGTTGCGACTAGCATACTGAGCACGTGGATGGAAAATGGATATCTGAAGGTGTCAGTGGTTAGTATCAAAGGGTAGATAAAAAGCACAAGTATAACATTTGATAACTTACAAGAATAATCAAGAGGTAAACCGTGCATACATTTGTATTTGCCATGATCGCATCTATAGCAAACTTGTTCTGATTGATCACTGGGTTAGGCAATAATCCATCAACACAAAGAATGATGAAGCCAATACTATAGATGAAGAGTATGACTGTCATAAGCCTATTCATATCCTTGAAGTAAGATAGCTTGATTATAATATTTTTACGCCCACTCGCATTGTTCTTTTGAGTTATCCCAATCAATCGCTTAAAACGGAAATGGGTACGTACGCCCAAGCATGCCACAAGAAGTGCTATTGGTAGACTGTGTTGAATAACAAGTTGTAATATGTAAAAGTTTCCTTACCTTCACAAGAATAGGTGAGTTGTGGAATAGCCTCTCTTTTGATAGGATCATCTCTAAATGCCCATTGAAGAATAGGATAGGTAGCGACACTGACTAATGCCCTAGAATAAAGGAATGAATTTCCCATGGTTTCTTTTCAGAATAAAATGAGGAGTACCAAACAATATAAAACCTAAATTCGAATGAACTCATAAATGTCTTTTTAGCCACGACATTTGAGAGATAGTTCCAAAATGATTGAAGAAGTAAGAAAATGCCTGCTTCTATTGAGAAAGTGACGCATTGGACATAATCAAACGCCTATGGATGTAAGCAAAGGACGTTGGTTGGTGAGATGATCGTGCTACAAGATCTGTAGGACAATGGGTCCTTACCTCCGCTTTTTGTTGATGAGAAGGAGTCCAGAGAATAAAAGGTTTTGTTATGATAGTTCCATGATAGTTGAAATATCCTTCCTGGTATTTTAGATAGGCCAGTAGAATGTCTATTAAAGATTAATATATTCCATTGTAATGAATAAACAGTGATAAGTTACCCCACATAAATTGTAACGTTAGCATCAGTATTAATAAAACAGTGATGATCGATTTCAATTCACCAGCAAGTATTGATTTTAATCTTAGACATCTAAATCTATCTCCTCTGTATATGCTATAGGTTAAATAAACAGAGATGCAGAACCAAATAGGGCATCTTTCTAGAATAAAGTTATTAATAAAAAAAGAGAGTTCATTGTCTTTGAATAATCATTTTACGCAAATATGTCATATCACTATTAATAAGTGTTATAAAGTCGCATAATGAACAAGTTATCACTACGTTACCTTAGGTGGGTCATTTTGGCCTCAAAGCAGAGAGAAATGTAGAAAAGAAAGAAAAGGACGCAAAAATAATTTTAGGCAACAATTTCCTGTGGTACAATTGGTACAAACAGATCTTGTAACACTCGTTTATATTTGGCCAACAGGGCCGATCAAATAGCCTCTCTTAATAGGATTAGTACATTGTAAGAAGTAGATCAGTTAGCAAAGGTCGATGTTGTCATAACAGCTAAATTAAGTAATTAAAAGTGCCAAGATACATAAGCATCTCATTGTTTATACTCTCAGTACACTTCCTTTTTAAGGGTTTTAAGATGGAGTGTTGTGTATGAATTATCTTTCTGATTTGCTTTTATCAGCGTTATTATAATATCCCATATTTCTATAGTCAAAAATAGAACACGATAAAAGATGTCGTAAGGTTCTATTGCTATTATAGACATCCCTTAGAACAGTACTAGCGCTAATGACATGTCCGTGTGTCTATTTCAAATGTTCAACATGGCTACATGTAGCTGTCTGATTTACACACATTAGTATATGTGATCTTCTTTTTGCCAACATTTCAAAAGGAACAAGTTTTTGTATAATGCAAAGGTGTGACATCTATAAGGGCAAGTCACCCCTTTTGAGAGCTAATAATAATGGCTTACATATGATATTATTGACACCAGCTATTTTTAAAGATACTTTTCCCCTTTCTTTTATCTCAGCACGAGTACAATTACCAAATGTGGACAATTTATACGGAGCCTTAATGCGTTTTTAAGGTTGAAAAAAAGTTAAAGACACAGCTCTTCCTTCTTTTTCAACAATAAAAACACATCAAATGAAACTCAGTTTATTGTTTACATCGCTTTCTGCCATCTTTTATCTCGCTTCAGCCGATACAAATGAAGGATCTGTTCTCGTCAAGAGAGATCACGGCCTTCCTTACAGCTCTTTACCTTCAACGACATGTTCTGTACCAGCAACTTGCAGCAATATTGGCAGTAGCGTTAATTGTCGATGCAGTGATCAAATCACTGTTTGTATCAACAGCAACAATCAATACTGCTGGGGATCACAAACATTGACTTCAACCTCATGCCCTAGTGCACCTTCTTCATGTGGATTATCTGGATCTCAAAGTAGCTGTCTCTGTAATTCCAACAATATTCTCTGTGCAGACAATGCCAATAATTACTGTTATGGCACTATCAGCGCAGGTTCAGTTACCCTCACTGGTCTTCCTAACGCATCTGGTGGCCTCACTCCTGGCGCATCTGTATCTGCTAATGTCACTTCCCCTTCTAGCTCTGTACCTGCTTCATCCTCTACCCCTGCTTCTACAAATGTTGCTGGTTTTACTACCATCAATGCTCCTACCAACGTTGTTACAACATCACCTACTCCCACCAATGACGCACAAAGCACGAGTGTAAAAGCACTATTGACATTAGGATGTATCTTGGTTGCTTATATTGCCAGTAACTAAGCAACATACTTTGTCTACTCCTTGACTTTCTCCTTACACAAATCAATTTATTTTATTTTATTAAATTGAAAAAAAAAATCATTTTTTACATATAATCACGTCAATATACAGCATAGAAGGTATTCATTTTTTTTCTATAAAACATACAAAAATAGTTTTATTTCATTACAAAAACATAAAAAATTAATTTATTCCATGTTACATTATAAAATAGTCTTTTTTTTGCTGTTTTTTTTTTTTCCTTTTTTACTCTTTCTTGTTTGGTCTCCTTTTTTTTTTTCTCGACATTCTGATCTCTTAAAAATAGTTTTTGGCATCTTTCTTTTCCTTTTTTCTTTTATTTCTTTATTTTCTGTGTGTCAAGACGAAATCAAATGTTATTTAGATTACAGAATTTAGATTCGATCATTTTGTGTTACATAGTTTCACTTAAATTGCCTTGGCAACAAGGGGAACTTGAAAGCCCTGTATCAAAAAAAAAAGACTAGCTTGAGGATGTTGAAGTCCAGCTGTTGCCATTTATGATGGTTTGGAGCTGCCAAAAATAAACTTTGTATTATAAGGTAACGTCTCTGTACTTAAGAGGAAAAAGAAAGTGTCATTGCTCATCCAATTCATGTTTATAAACATTCTCTTATAAAATTAATGACTTGTTTACGCTAGAAGACGTTCCAGAAGCGCGTAAGATTTGTTTTATTCTCTTTTTGAAAATTTAATTGTATCTAATGTGTTTAGAGGTAATGAAACATAAGATTTTGACTGCCTATAATATCGAAGCCATAGATTAGTAACCCATTGATTCATTATTCTAACACCAAAGAAGATAGGAATACGATCCGTTGCGCTCTTCTGAACAGGCTGTGGTCTGGCGGCAGAAGCCATGATGATATACTAATAAAGTCAGCAATTACTCCTTCCTTTTTTTTTCCCTTCTACACCTACAGTTGGATAAATTAAAGCAAACACAGCACTAGCTTTAAGTGTGGACAGAAAAAATGTCAAAATAGCGCCCGGTAATCCTAAGAAAGACCGGGTTTATATCTTGTTTCTCCTGTCATAGATGACCCTTACCAAATCCGAGATAATAACTCCAATGCTCTTCCGCAAATGTCAGTCGTTTTTCTATAGACCAATCATGCTTCATCCACTTGTATTCAAAACAGTAATAAGACATGACGATACAATAAATGATGAACGCTAGAACTGAGCCGACGACTGGTATCATCTTTAATAGCAAGGCAAAAAGGGCCATATTACCATACAACATAATGACGCTGAGATTATTATTATTATCAAAACTACCTCCAGTAGTATTTTGTTCAAATTGGGCTATCTTTGCGTATAATCTAGAATTAAATACGAGACATACTAGACTGAGTGGGTAACCTGTCAAGTCCTACAGTACCCCTCTCTTAATACTGATCCAATGTGTTGATGAATCAATCTTACTATGTATGAGTATCCAAATATATGATGGTTTGGATAAAATGTTTCCAACAAGACAAGAGTGCCCAGGTATATGACGCCATTGAGAGTAAAGCTCTTGATCAGCGTGTACTGTGTTTGTTTAGATCTATAAACCATTAGAATTGACCATCTAAGCTGTGTCTAAATCCTCATATTTACGAACTAATCAAACGAATGACACGAGACCAATTGAAAGCTTCCTTGATTCCTTCAACAAAATAAGTGACATGAGCAAAAGAAACCATTATTTATGAATTTTTCTGAAAAAGGAGCATCCCGCTCCCTTTTTTTTTTCTCTCTTTTTTATAATTCACAAACATGCAGACACACCTACTGTTGAGAGAGTATCCGAGAGCACTAGCATTACGACCTACAGTCCTTGAAGAAGCTCCTTCTGGAGTTCTTGTTTTGCAAGCACATGAGGAACAACAAAACAAGGCGATTGCTAAACTGTATAGTCCTAATGAATTTGAAGATTCCGAATGGCGCATATTGAATTCACGTCCTGTCTTTGGTTGCTTGGGACTCATTACGGTTCAATCAGGTAATTGCATCTTTATCTTATTATTGACATAATCCATATTTGGTTTTCAATAGATTGCTTTGTGGCTATTGTTACAGACTGTGTGTCAGTAGGAAGGATAAGAGCTGGAGAAGAGGTATATAAGATCCAGTCTGTATCATTCTATTCACTATCATCTGGGAGATATGATGACTTTATGGATTTCTCATACAACAACGGATATGACAGTGATGACTTTGATAACAACGTGCAGCATCCGTGTGCTCAATTACAAAAACTATTATCAGTTGGCAATTTCTATTTTACACCTGATTTTGATCTAACAAAGACAGTGCAAGCAAGGTAAGCTACATTTATTTTTTGGAAGTGCTCTTTTGATGATTTGTCTTTTTCTAGAACTTCAGTTGCTTCATCTGGTGTTTATTCTTTTGATCAGCATTTTTTGTGGAACCAATTCATGATCTCTGGTTTGCTTGAATTTAGGTCAAAGCTGGATAGGAAAAAGCAAATGGATCTCGACAGAGGAGGATTTTTGGTAAGTTATCCACATCAAAATTTACATTGATCAGCTGGACTGATAAACACTAGATATTCGCAATTAGAGGATATGTGGGGGTAGAAACAATAAGAATAGACCATGATCGATATGAGTTATCAGTTATTTCCAAATTAAGCTGTCAGCGTGCTGGAACCCGATTTAACTCGAGAGGAATAGATGACAATGGTCATGTAGCTAATTTTGTAGAGGTAAAGACGATAAACATGATGATAAGCGTATGAATCTCATTCCTGTTGCATAGACAGAAACAATATTTTACTCTGATAGAATATGTTATTCATACACACAAATTAGAGGAAGCGTTCCAGGTACAAGTTGATAACTCTATTCGCTTACTTTTTGCTGATAGTTTTTGCTATAGTATTCTGGGAACAACAAGGCATGCAGTTAGTACAGCACAAGATACAAATTTCAAGAGGACCAGGAGCAACACTCCCAGCAGTCAAACGACACTTTGACGAATTAATCAACCGTTATAAGCACGTCTGCAACGTTAATCTTTTATCACAAAAGGAAGGCACAGCATCTGGAGAAAGTCTACTGAGCACTGCGTTCAACACAGCCATTCACCAACTTAAAGGCTACGAAGACAAGGTTCGCATGATCAATTTTGACCTTCACGCAGAATGTCGAGGCGGCAACTATGATAATGTGGTGTACCTGATGAACGACTTGGAAAGCATTATAGACGAATATGGTTATTTCTTGATGGATACAGAGGATAATCAAATCGTGTGTAAGCAAAAAGGCGTCTTTCGTACCAATTGCATGGACTGTTTGGATCGCACAAATCTTGTTCAAAACGAGATTTCGAAACGATTACTACTCAATTACTTGTACAGTCGCTTTAGAAACAGTCGATCTTCCCAAATTGAACATCTTATGGCGCGTCATTCACACTTATGGGCAGAGAATGGTGATGGGCTCTCCAAGATATACGCAGGCACAGGTGCCCTAAAATCATCCTTTACCAGAACGGGTAAAGTGACGTTTATGAACGTACTTAGTGACGCCACTCGATCCGTCAACAGATTCTATATCAATAATTTCCAGGATAAGGCCAGACAGGAAGTTATCGATTTATTGCTGGGTAAATTAGCAAATCAAATGATGATTGCTATACATGACCCACTCAGCGATTCTGTCACACAGCAACTGACAAAGAGAGTGAAGGAGTATTCAAAGAGTCGAAAAATAACCATACTATGTGGGTCATATAATTTGAATGGAAGGGCATTTAAAGGGGAATTATTAGATTCATGGCTACTACAGCACTTTAAATGTAAGTAAGAACACAAATCAAGGTGATGCTTAACTTTTATATATATTTGTAGCGGGAAACACCGAAGAGCCTGATATCTACGCCATTGGATTTCAAGAAATAGTTGAGCTATCACCTCAGCAAGTGATGGCGACAGACGCCGAAACAAGGTAGTATCAGATGGGTTACATTTACTAGTTTATAATTCACACAAATGTTTAGAAAAGTGTGGGAAGATCAAATTGAGCATACCTTAAACTCACGGCCAGGAGGGAAATCAAAGTACACACTGCTTCGGTCAAATCAACTAGTAGGGGCTGCTCTCGTTATCTTTGCAAAATCAAGTATTGTGGACGAAATTAGAAATGTAGAAAGTTCGATAAAGAAGGTAAGACGTAACTAATGGAACTATCCCCCCTCCCCTGATGCATTATAGACGGGTATTATGGGAATGGCAGGAAATAAAGGGGCAGTGGCCATTCGTATGGATTATGGTGATACTAGTTTTTGCTTTGTTGCAGCACATTTTGCTTCAGGTAGGGTAAATGTTGAATATCCCACAATGATAATAATGCCTCCTTTTTTGGATAGGTCAAGCTAATGTGGAGGATCGCAATAGTGACTTTTATACCATTAACGAAGGCCTGCGCTTCTTGAGGGGAAGAACGATAGATAGTCATGAGTAAGTTATAAATCGAAAAGAGGCAATAATGACTAATCATGTTATAGCAATATTGTATGGGTTAGTGATCTCAATTACAGAGTATCTTTATCTAACTTAGAGGCAAGTCGTCATGTGAGCTCAAAAATAAAAAAAAAGTGGACTTATTTCTCCTTTAGGCTCGAGAATATGTATATCAAGGAAATATCGAAGCGTTACTCCATCATGATCAGGTAATGAGAATAAACAGAAAAAGAAGGCCTACATATACTCATGAGAATAATTATTAGCTTATACGTGAAATGAACCAAGGCAATGTCTTTCCAGGATATAAAGAGGGTTTGATCACCTTTTTACCTACTTACAAGTACGATGTTGGCACAGACATCTATGATACCAGGTATAAATTAAGTATGTATTTACCAAAGAATATAAACCAACACATTCTTAATAGTGAAAAGCAAAGAATACCAGGATGGACGGATCGTATTTTGTATAAAGGAGGTCAGTTAAGACAGCTTCAATACTCTAGAGCAGAACTGTATACCTCAGATCATAGACCAGGTAAAATGTAAACATGTTGGGAATGCTAAAACTAACCAACAGGTTTATAGTATTTGCATTATTTGAAGCAGATGTAAGCCAAGTCTATAAATATAGTCTAATTTCTTCTTATTGTTACTATCATCACTAGGTCATCACATTAGATAAAGAAGCTAAATTCAAGTTACAAAAAGAGATTTACCAGAGTTTGAGTTCAATTGAGGTCCGACAGCATCCACCTGAACTGCCCAAGAGAAAGATGACTGCACCTTTGCCTGCTACGAAAGATCCACTTGTAGATGTTCTTATTGACATTTCACTTGATTCTCCGTCACAACGCTGTATGCTATTCTTTGTCTCATATAATTTAGAATGAACTAACCTTATTTATTAGTGCCACCACCTAGTACAGACATAAGGAAATGGTGGGAAGACGGAGAAGGTAAATAGGAATAAAGTAAAAAGAGAAAGATGGCTAATTAATAGCATAGGTCTACCAAAGGCAGACAAGAGTCAAGTCAATACTCAAAATCCATTTGAAGAAGGCTTGAGTAATAGTCATCTAACAGATGGTTCACTGATTTAGCATTAAAAAAAATGTACACATGCTCATTTTACTCTCTTCTCTTTCCTTATCTGAAACGGAGTATTAGTATCCGAAATGGACATAAACAGTAATGATCAGCCACTTGTGATATTTTTCATATCTCTCTCTTCTATTTCTTCTTAAATTAAAAATGCTCACTTTTTATCCTTAAAATGACGGTGTTCATTTTACGTTCCCTTACAACTGAGATCTTCTTTAGTCCCGCTTTCTTTTCGGAGTAAGCTTAATTTTTATTATAAATGCCCTGATTGTCCTGTCACTTGCTGTACAGAAAATCTGTTGAAATTCTCCTTTTGAAAATAGTGTATCACAATGAATTTCGCGTGAAGGATCTAAAAGAATATTTGTTACACACTGTATTCATTAAACTTGTTTTTTTTTTTTTATATATGGCTTACGTTAATAGACCCAAACGAAGTCATTCACTTGCTCATCATAGATCCAAGTTACCAACTCCATCTACCCCATCACCTCAACCTACCTTAACACGATCCAGTTCACTTTCAACTCGGTCAACGGCATTACCCAAGGTATTTCTATTGTGTACGCATAGTTCAAGTAACATATTAATCGTACATAGTTGACTCGATCTTTGTCATTACCACAGAAACCAGTGAAACCTAATGTTGTCGTCATCACACCACCTACACGAACATCAAGTCTTCAAAAAGAATGTTATTTAGAATGGAAACATAGATCAGCATTTGACGAAGTTGACTGGGGGAATTTGTTTTCAGAATTCAATAAACTATGGCAAGACGACCAAGATATATTCGAATTCGAAGATACAGTTAGAGAAGAAGAAGCTAAAAGAATAGCTGAAATGATTTGGAATCAAGATGAAAGTGTAATCAAGAGAAAAGACGTAGCCAGTTATCTAGGCAAAGAGTAATGCAATGATAATTCATATATAAACCATGTGCTGACATAGATTCATAGTGTGCCTTCTCACCATAAAGTACTTGTTTGTTATATGAATTACTTTAATTTTAAAGAAATGAGACTAGACGTTGCGTTTAGAAAGCTATGTAGCAAGCTATTCTTTAAAGCAGAGGCTCAAGAGATTGATAGAATACTCAAGGTGTTTGCTTATAAATATTGGACAGAGAACAATGATCCATTGTATATGAATGCAGACACAGTCTATGCGATCACTTACTCTATGATGTTATTAAACACAGATTTATATGTCATTCAGTCTAATCAACACACAAAAATGACGTGCGAATCATTTTGTAATAACGTTATTTCTACACTAAGCGAGTTTGCAGATATTCAAGGACGTGAAATAGCATTAAGGCAACATTTAGCAGTAAGTCATAAAATGATACTCTCCAATTGTATTAATCGCCCGAGATAGGATATTTATACTTCCATAAGGCAGCGGGGAATTCTTCAGCCAAAGTTATCAAGTAAATCAATACTCAGAAGAATTCATTCATCGTCAAAAAAGCATAGCTAATAAAATTCTCACGACTATTCAACAAAATGAGCATGATTTTTCTTTTTTTGGTAATAGTATCAAGGGATTTGTGTATCACATGCATACGTCAAATAGACAAGCGAATAAGATTGAATCCTCTTATCATTACTTTATATGGTCATCAGAAAATATAAAAAGGGAAAGAATGAGATTTACATGACAGAACGTACTCGACAACAAAGGAAAAGAAGTATAGAACCACGATAGCCATCACCATGGAAATTACCAGTAAAACCAGTGTCTGTTTGTTTATTTATTCTTATTTCAGTTGCATATTGGCCTTGGGAAAAATATAATTTATATAATTATCCCACGTGATAAGATCAAGAAATACATACTAGAATACAAATATAAAGAAAACCATCTTATCAGTAAAACTTAATTTGGATTGTTACACAATTGCTTTCCGAAGTATATATAAATAATAATATATATTCGTATGTATACTCTCTCTTTCTTTCTTTCACCTCTTTTAATTTCTTATATTAATCACCATCGAATGACCCCAATGGAATCATTATTAAGCGCAATTGATAAAGCAGATCCTATTCAGCTTCCGTTGCCTAGGAAGCGTAAAGCAAGTATGTCTATTGACCATATCATTGAGAAAAGACAATACTCTCCTCCTCAATCACCCAAAAGTTGTCATAAAATCATTTGTTATCATGCATCTGTTGCTCAGAAATCATATGGTACAGAGAAACGATTCTTATGCCCACCACCTATTGTCATGACAACACCAAACCAATCCTCTACTGTCGTTTCTATGTCAATTATCAATGATCAAAACCAACCAACATTGGAACAACGTGCCGTATTGGATGATGAAAGCAAAGGATACTTTAAATATTTATTTGTGAATTCAGCGACAAAGCAGAAGCAATTCAAATTGAAAATCAATTTGCAAGATTTAACGTTTTATTCAAATCCTATTTCAATCATTTCAAAGCCATCAAAAAAGACTGCCAAGATCACAAGGAATGCCTCAAGCTGTTTATTTAATCATTCCATCATTTCATTGTTTAATAGAATCAATTCTCAAACTGTACGTACAAAATATATGTCATCCGATAATCATCAATTATGCGCCAAACACGCTTCATGGTCTCCATTCGAAATCATTGTAACAAGACAACCACAGCAACAACAACAACCATATCCCCATCACCATTCGACCGCCATCACATTTGGTACAGAAATTATTCTAAAAGATATCCATACTGGCACTACCTCCCCTCCTTTAATCCTTCGTAAGGTCGAAAAAGGTCAAATCGTTCATGATGCCACTGGTCTGCTCTCTCAAATGCAAAAGGTCGCTCTTCAATTAGCTAATGCCCCTCACCAATACTTAAATTCCAATGGAAAATCAATGCATCCAACTGAAGCAAGCGGTAATGTTTTTATTGACTTTTCAAGTTCAACAATGAATGACCAGCAACATGAGCTTGTTGATGATTACCTATGCTGGACTATCGTCGGCATCTCACGGTTTGAATATGAATACCAACACAGCACATTTATGCCCATACAGCACCCTCATTCTCCTCCTCCTTCACCGCCAAGAACAATCATTCCTTTTCCTATCATTAAATCAATAGAATATATACCTTCTACACATAAGCTCAAACTATCCAACCTAGAGCATTCTCTTGATTACTGGCTAGGCAGACATGGTCCACTCAAAAAGAACGCATCCACACAAGAAATTGAACTACCTGATATTCAAGAAGTCATCCTTAATAACCATGATCTACTTGTTGTAAAGTCAGATGGAAAACGATACCTGGAGCTTCCTCTTTTACTATCAAGGCACGATGGTTTCATCTACCACTCTTCCAAACTGCTATCCTACGAATTTGTCCTTAACTCTCCTGAATCAGGCGTATGGTCCTTACTGGACGCTATGTTACACAAAAGATAAGCAATCATTTGATCTTATCAAACGTTGTGCGTGGGAAAAAATAAACTATTTATTTTTCATTCAATCAAATTTTACTTGAGTCATTTCGCTTGACAGCCAATCTTTTTCTTTTTTATATTTATGTGTAGCCATGGCTACCTTTCTTTTCAAGTGGCCTGACCTAAGAACATTTGTTCTTATTCGTTTAAATGATGATGCTACTTTATCCATTTATCCTTTACACTCACGACTAGCCTATTTGTACTTTCATCACGCTTCATTACCATGCCAACCATCACCATGTGTCAAGAAGAAAAGATACCAATTTTGGAAGCCAGTTAGCTTACCAACAGTTAAGCATGCCAAGGTGACACTGAAGGAAGTCAGGAAGGGACAGCCTGTTGACTGGGTACATCTCAAGCACTGTAAGTTGGGCCATTACGATTATTCAAATAACACTGTGATCGTGTTGGTCAAGAAACAATCTATCCATTGGATAGCTCGTTCGCTTAACGAAAAGATTGTCTTTCTCAATCTCTTCAAGTTTAACTCTCGATTCAAACATCAGCCGCATATATCAAAACCGCCCAGCCTGTCCGTTGATACCTTTTTGCAGACGTGGCTGAAGCATAGTGAGTCTGATATTCAAGCTACCTTGCGTCAGATTGACGAGATGAAGTCAAGAATAAAAGCAGTCCATTCGGAGTTAGTGACATGTGAGTCGGCATTAAAGCAGCAACAAGAACAGTATGGCACAGAGGGTGCAATCGATAGATGGGATAAAGTGACCCTCATGCACCGCGTCAATGACGTGAATCACTCAGTTGAACGTACACAAGCGCTCTTTGAAGAGCATAGAAGGACAATGGCCAATGTACAGAAACGGATCTCGTTCTATGGATTCTTTTTCAATAGCGCGAAAAGAAGATATACCCACGTCAAAAACGAACATGGTCCTCTTTTGCTTTATGTAGCAGGTAAAGCATAACTTTATTGCCATGATATAAATACTAACATTTAACGAATATAGTCCTTGTTGTATTGTTTATCTGTGTTTATCTGTTTATAAATTAGGGTACAGGACCTGCATTGACGAACTCTGTAGTACACTATTCATCCTGCGTGTGATCGATTTCGCCCACTGTTCCATTCTTGTTGTGGAAGTACTCATTACAAGACGTATCTCGAATCACGCTGCTTGATTTCTTCTTTAACACCGGTCTTCCTTCTTCTTGCTCAATGGCGTTCAGTAAAGAAGGTGGCATATGATGCTTGCTAGGTGCAAATTCATCCACTTCATGCTTGGGAGTGTTATGAATCACTTGAATGGGGTTATCGTAGCGAAGAGAGAAATGGTCGTCCTCCATTATCGGGTCCCGGTTTTCAGGGTGGTGATGGGAAGGATGGGGTGAGTTAGTGTGTGACATGTGGAGATAGAGTAAAGAAAGAAGAAGAAAGAAATGTTTCTGAGATATATTTTTATAAAGAATACGTTTAATCCCGAAAATAGTTATCGAAAACATACATTGTCCGTAGTGCTTCAATAATAGAATAATTCTATCTTGTTACAAGTGCTATTTAGAAAAATTCTGTGCTCCTAAAATAAAGGTACAGATCTTTTTTGATAACAGATATTAAGCGTTACTAAACAAGTAATAGAAGAATTAATAAAAAATACTGAAATACTCAATATAAGATAAAACGACATATAATTTGTAGAAAGGAAGGAATATTCATTTAAAGACATGACACTCCTTGACAATCTACTACCCAACGCTAACATTGGTCAACGAACGAAATATAGTCTTGTTATACAGCCATTTGAATGTCTCGCCTCACCTGCTCTACCTATTTGCCGATGTAGTGCATATGGAGCTACGACCCTTTTAAAATTACGAATGTCGACATCACCATTAGTACCTTCAAACACGTCGTCCGCTCAGCAATTCCAGATGACCATGATTATGGTTTATTAGTTTGTGAATCAGGTTCTCATATCATTTTTGAAATCTCTTTCGGTCATACTATGCTGCAACAAAAGAACTACAGCTGACGATTGCAGCGTCTTTGGTTTCCCCCTCCTTTCTCATTGTTTGACTTCAGCTATCTAATATCCCATTTTATTCTTTGAATGATCTCAAAAAAGATTTAAGTGCCTTTCTTTCTCCATCTGAATCCATTGCTGATGGTGGTATCTGACGTTTCTATGGATTGTTTGAAGGCGAAGGATGCTTCACGCTTGAGCTCCCCTTCTCCTCTATTGGCACTTCTCCCATGTTGTGAAAGGTATTGTAAATGATTAAAACTGGATGATCTACAGAGCCTATCTTGATTTACTGTGTATTCCAGTTTGGACACTATCTTGCCCACTACTTTGGAGTCTATTGACAATCATGACGTTGCTATTCTCTCCTTGTCCGATTTTCCAGTCTCCCAAACTAGGACACAATCAAGATATCCCATGCCCTCCACTTTCAACACGTCTTCTATCCTTTCATCCAGTAAAATAGAGATTATTACCGATCCTCTGAACACGGTCTAGGTATTATTCATAGCGTTTTAGGTATAAAGTAGCAGACGTCTTCTCACTATCTAAAATCATCATTTCTTCCTAGGTAACTTCATCAACATATTTTATTTGTATAATAAAAAGCCGGCTTATATATTCCTACAGAAGGACTCTTTAAATAAACCGCCTACGTAATGTAAAAGAAGCACCAACGATATATGTGTGTTTACAAACATATCTAGTCTTCCAAGTAAAGACCAGAGATTCATATGCATCCCGTTATCTTGTTACTGTATGTAACAGTGAGTATTACGAAAATAATTTTATTACTATACTTGAGGCGCTTTCAGCTTCAAGCTTATTAAAAAGGGATACAAAATACAATAGAAATAAAAGGGTAGTTTATTGTTTATTATGAAGCCAATATAAAGATTACCTAAAATGTACCTAAAAAAAGAGAAGAAAAAGTCAGTACACATCCCATAGCCCACAAATTTAAAAGAGTTTGATTGTTGCTAGTTGACGTCCCAAAGAAGGGTGCCCACCTTCAAAGGAACTCTTCTCCAGACAGATCAGCTACACCGCAGTGCAGGCGATCCCCCATCAGTGTCAGTCATATAACCAGCCAATACACCAAGGACCGAAACAAAACAACCAAAAACAACTAGGATCAAAATAAAACCAGTCAACAGCGCCTAACCAAAAGATATGGGCAACGAGACCATAAACTGCTGAACATGGCTCAACGGTGATTTGTCAACTAGCCATATCACAGATAACTAAGCTACTAGTGCACACTATGAAAGCTTCCTTTGAAGAGAGGGCCTTAAGCTTCGCCACAGACGCACTATCTATTGACTTTTTGGGGGCTGTCCGGAGGGCCCCCTACTTTGTGTGAATAGTGGGATTAAAGTGGGCTTCAGGCTTCGTCAGGAAAGGGTCCGATAAGCTTCATAGTGAGACATTCGCGAAGAACCTGGATATATACAACCAAAGCATCTTGTGTACTGAATAAATTTTTTTTTTAAAAAAAAAAACTTACCAAGAGACCAAAAGAAAAATATGAGAAAAGAAAAGAAAGAGAAAAAGAATGCGTTCACTTCCATTTATTTGTTTGTTTACATGAAAACAAGTTATGGGTTACATCAAGTCTTATCGTAAACTGTTTCGCATTTTTCATGACTTTAACTTATTAAAATTATCCTTTATCTTGTATACATTTGAATGTCTTTTAAAAGAAGAAGAAATAAAAGGGAGAAAGGTACAAAGTATCTTTAATACACTAGAAAAAGAAAAAGGGGATATTTTCCATAAATGGAAACTGATATAATAGCTAATGCTCAGAGAGCATCATTCATGCAAATTACGCAGTAGAGAAGATGAGCTAAAATGTTGTCTTTTAAATAAAGTCATTTGTGATCGTATATTAATGTTATATGCCGCTTTTACTTTACCATATTCTTTTTTCACAAAATGGGGAAAATACGCAAAATGCTGAAGGATTCTATTTAAAATAGTTTGAATTTAGTCAATATGACAAATACATCATCTACCTTTGTTCAGTATGCAAGACACTGTTAGTGACAATCTCATCTTCTAACGGTTATCAGACAAGGCGATGATATTCAAATTGTGAAACAAAAAGGAATTTACTATTTATTCGATTCTTTCTATTTTTGTTGTGTGCACAAGAATGACTTTGAAAGCAAGAAATAATGTACAGTTAACTCATGTATTTTTCTAGTATGCAAGTCAATGCATTCGTCCACCAGGTCTCCTTTTGAAGATCAGTTTCAGATACAATCCAGCTACTGGTTTGTCCTCTTTGTTTACCAATAGCGCTCTTGAGTTGACTCATGAATGTTTCACCAGAAAAGTAATATCCGCCTTGACTTGAAGAGACTGTCATTATTTGAAGCAGGCAAATCCATGCTTCAATCACGAAACTCTTTTCTTGTGAAGTAATACATTCATGACCAATCATCACAAGGACATCAATAAGCATCTGAGTACACTCTGATACAGACCATTCGGATTCATTGATTCCAATAAGATGAAGTCTACATGACCAATCAAGAATGAATATCATGGTTTTGACAATCAGTTTCCATGAGGGGATAGTATGAGAAACAGATTTTACTATATGGCAGATATAGTTGGCCATAGCTCGAATCTCTTCACCAAAGACTTGAGTCATGATAGTAGCATGTATTGGTTCTTGTAAGGGAAGCCATTGAGTGAGATAGATTGATACAAATACACAAAACATATCAAGGTCAGGAATCTCATCTGACTCTGTATCAAAAAACATTCCATATGTACGACTGCAGCTATCAGCTATCTGCTTACTGGCATACTTGAATAAGCTTTGTATCAATTCTTTTCTATCAGGTCCAATATCTGTCCAGAATATACGTCTATGAAATATGACAGGACTTTCAAATGAGGATTTTAAATGAGCGTATGCTCTTTTTGAATTGGGTCGAGTAGACAAGAGTGGTTGCAGAAGACGGTGATGAAGATAGACTGGATTCTTTAGTCGGACCGAGCATCGAAGATCTGGGTCAAAGACGCGTTGTATTTTCTCTACAACTTCTTCTAATGATAGGGTATATTTTGGGATCGGTCTTAAGCTAGCTGCGTTCTTTGTCGAGCGCAGATATTCTGCAACATTACGAACCCATTCAACCGAAGGGCGCTGAACAGTAAAATGGCCATCATTGTATGCTCGCTTAGAAGATATCGACATATCATCTAATGTTTGTTGAAAAGGTCGATGCTGTGAAAGATGGGTTCGAGCTTTTGGCTGTGGGTGAATATATATATCGTCCATAGTTCTTCTTGGCCGCTTTCTCCTCTTCTTTGCCTTTGATGCTGGTCGCTGAGTCGAGACCTGGTTTGTCTTTCGAACCTGTGCGGTGGATTGTCGATGGGGTATTCGATTGTCTTCAATAGCTTCGGTATCATGGTTGAAAAATTCGTCAATTCTAGTCATATGAATGGATCGACTACTCTGAGACTTGCTGTGCATTTTTTCATGAATTTGTCTTGTGCTAGATGCATATCTAGATGAATCATACTGCTCGCTTGATCTATCCTCATTAAATTCAGATTGTGAGCCTAGGAAAGCGTCAAATGGCTGATCTAAAGTAGATGTATTTTTGTTATTATCAGATTTCCTCTTTCTTAGGGTTGAGTGTCTGGCGGTTCTTGATGTCGACTGATTCTCTTCTTCATTCAACTCTCTTTCATATACTTTTAAAAATGAAGCTGGTAAAACGCCTTTAAGAATATTCTTGTTCTTGCGCAGGTCAGCTACCTTTACACGCCTTCGCTTCGCAGGTCTATACTCAAATTCATCATCTACTACGGGCACAACGTCATTCTCATTTTTTTCTGCTGGTATGATCTTTCTTGAAGTATAGCCTCCGGTCAAAGATTCCACGCTTTCAGGGAAATCGAAAATGGAATCATGATCGCCTTGCTGCAACTGCTCCTCCTCGTCGTTATCATCATCGTCATCAGATTCTATTCTTCTACGTAATCTTCTGCGATGAAGAAAGACAGGTTGCTCATCTTCGTTATCATCTACCAACATAAGCTCAGCATCACTGTTATCGTGATTTTTTAAAAAGTCAAGAGAGGAAGACAGGGTTGACTGTGATGGATTCTTTTGTTGATTATGTGACATAGGCTTATGTTCCAAAATATCAACAAACGGTCCAAGCTCCTCTTCCAATCGCTTTGCTTCAAATATTTTTTCCTTGAGCTTCTCTCTGTGAGAACTTGATGTAGCCTTCGTCTTTCTCTTTTTGCTGTAAGTTACTATTTTCTTTTTCCTTTTTTCAGCCTCAAGCGGAATGCTTCTGGGGCTGCATGAGTCAATACGCATCGCCTCTTTTGGCTGGCTGTCATCATCCAGTGCACTTTGTGTACAGTCAATGGGTAGAGATGGATCTTCTTCTTCTCGAGCATCTGGCACGAATTCTGTATCTGACTGATCTTCCGTAATTGTTGGCTCAACGGACGATACAACCCTTGTGATAGATGACCCTTTTAACAAGCTTTTAAACTTGTTCTTTTCAATAGTAAACGGGTGAAGCTGAATATCCTTTCTTTTTCGTAAAGTGATACCAGGACGATAGTGTGTCTCATCATTGTCTATTTCAAGGGTCTTCATACTTTCTATAAATTCATTCGTATCAGAGGGAGCTACCTCTTGTCCGTTGGTTTTAGCATTGCTCTTATTGTCATCTAGTACAATTACAGCTTCTAAAGGATGATTTTGATCTTGTGAGTCTAATTCAATAGACGAATTTTGTTCCTGAAACTGATTTTGTTTTACTGTTGGTTGATCAACATGGTCACTCTTACTTTCAAGTTGCCCGTTCATCCCTCGATTGTCAGCATCGTCAAGATCGAATAGTCTGAAAAAGTCGGAATCATTGTCCAGATCGCCTGCTTTAGAATGAGTTTAGTTTTTTGAAAAGATGTATTTTTGAAATATATTTACCAGAAGAATTACTAGTGTCATTGACACCAAGATTACTATTGATCATGAGCGAGTTTTGGGACTTCATGTTGACATTTTACTAGAGTTTCTAGTAACTACAAAACGCGTAGAATGTTCACAGCCGCGCGATTTTTTCCCTCTTCGCGTCAGTTCATAGCTCCGACATTTGGACCAGAGGAAGAGCAACATTGCTTTGGCATTTTTTTGTCTCTTATATTTCCATGCCTATCCTGAATAAAGTTACTTTGGAACGCGTCTCAAAATAAACTTGTTCAAATGGATGCAGTTAACAATCTCTTTCGAACATCTCCAATTATCAAAAGTGAAAGGAGCTTTTAAACGAACTAGACACAACAGATAAGATTTGATATATATTCCCTTCTAGAAAAGGTCAGAAACAAGTCAAGCTTTTTGATCAAAGGTATCTTTTTATTTAAAGGAGATAATAACAGTAGAACAGACATTGCTATGAAAGATTGTGTGATCATTTTTAACTCCTCATTCTCTTCATAGTGCGCTCTTTCTGAAGCAAATTATTTTAATCTTTATTCTTAAATACCACCGTTGGCTTCATTACATGGGCATAGTCATTAGATATACATGGTAATTCTTTTTTCGTCGTTTGTTTGCAAGCTTTCAATAATGCAATTCTAAGTGAAAAAGAATAACAATACACATTATAAGCGATGCAAATATATGAATTAGGATGTTGTCCTTAAAGGAAAGTATGGCTTCCAAGAAGTTCGCCATTTCTTGGTTAGCACAAACAAAGCTTGGGAGAACCATTATACCATGTTGTACGTAGCTGTAAATAACATCTATGCTCAGTATCAATGAGCTAAAATAGATATCTTTGCCTAACCAATGTATAAGGAAGACGATCAAAATTAGCTATATAGCACATGCAAAATATATTTTTACCAGTAATGGACATGCCGAAGGTTGCAAACACTTTTGTCGTCTTAAATAGATATCAGGAGCATGTATAAAAACAAATGCATTAATATCCAATTATTCTGACAGATAGGTGGTAGCATCAAACCAAGTCCCCAAAAAGGCAAACACACGATGCTGTTATTCTGTACACTACTTCCAGAAAGAGATGTCGCGCTATCTTGTCATTTTTTTGTATAAATTATATTATAGAAATTACAAAAATGCGACTTTACTTTTTGAAAAGACTGTACAAAAAAGTTTATTATATACACAACGATTATAAATAAGGCTTTTGACCGATTGACTTATGCCAATTAACATAGGATCTAGCTTGATGCCAGTCTGCTAGTAGTTTGTTTATACATGAGTCAAACTTGTTCTTGCTCTTCTGACCATCTTGTGTAAACCATGGTCTTAGTGATTTTAACAACTGCAAATGTTGCATAGCTGAAGCTCTTGCATATTCTGAACAAATACTCTGTGCTTTATTCCGTGAGCACTTGCTGTAGCCCCATCCTAAGGGAATAGATTGAAAGTCACTCTTGATACTTCGAAACCCTACGACAGCCAGGATAGAGGATAGTCTTTTGGATATAAAAGGGTCATGTTGATGAGAACCAAGTATATCAATAACTATATGAAAAGGGTTTAATGGGGAGTTTTAAAAAAGGAGAAAAAAGGGGGTTCATACTTTTGTCAATTAAAAATCCCTCGTCACTTGAGCTACTTTGTGTCTCGATATCCTATCAGGTTTTAATTTGATTAGATCGGCATATTTGTGCACACATGATATTAACTCACTTGTTCGACCAGTTCAATCCATCCTCCCGGTTTTAGGATTCTATAAAACTCTTGAACAAGAGGCACCCAAGCAGATCCTGTTAATTCCCAATTGGCGTCACGCTGAAAGATGTAGTCGATACTATTATCTTCAAATGGAAGGCGATAACTGATGTCACTTGTATCAAATATCATAAAATTACAATTTCTGGGCTTGATATCTCGAGGAAACAAGGGTGCTTTTTCAATACCAACAAATGTTGCATGTGGGAATTGAACAGCCATCTCCATCGTCCACGCGCCAGCACCGCAGCCAACATCCAATACGACCACTGGATTCTTTTTTGCCTTCTTGTGATTTATCAAGGAGGACACCGGTGCAGAGAAATCGCTGTCAAAAGCTGTACGGAGAATGTAGTGCTGTGAAACCATGCGATCAATTTCACTTTCATCTTTTGGTAGAATACTCTTTGTGTGGCCTGCTTTCTTTATGCTACTGATATCGATGCCTGAATCAGTTGTGTCGACACTACCAGAGGATGGCTTTCTTTTGTATTGATAATAATAATCATCCACCTCGCTTGTTCTTCTTCTTGAATATCCAGATTGATCAGATAAGGAACTTGTCAACGGAGGCTTATTCATGTAGAGTGCATATTTTAAATCCTCAATGCCTATTGTATGCGCGCCTGAGAGAATACGTTGTATATCTTCAGAGTATCCATATGTTTTAGTATTCTTATTGGCCCGGTAACTTAGATTCGACAGAGAGGATTGTCTGATGAGATTAGTAAAGCGATGAGAAATGGGTGTATCATTATTATATAAAGAAACAGTAGGCATCTTTGAAGGATAAAGAGAAAAGAAAAAGACTAGTGCGAGAAAGCTTAAATGCTTTGATTCAACAGGGGGCAGTTACACAAATCAAACGCATGCTGCTCACATTAAGTAAAAGATTACTTTAAATGAGATTGTGTACATACATCATAGCAACGGTTATTGACACCCAAAAAAGGATATTTTCACACTGGTTGAGAGAGAAACAATCACCTTGATTTATTTTATTTTTTTCTTCTTCTCTTTTTGAGAAATTATTGAGCCTTTTGAGCTGTGTTGTTGTATGTATAATGTACGTATGCAAATTGCTTTTTTTTTCTTTCTATAATCCGCTGTAAAAGGGGGGGTACACAGTGTGTTCATATGATCAATTATCCTCTGCTCTGGGCGATCGAGAACTGTCTGAGGGATGACTTGGAGAGCGATCGTCTCTTGACTCACGGTCACGGCTTGACCGTCTGGGTTCTCTAGAAACTGAACGATCGCTTTGAGGGCTATGATCACGTCTCGAGTGCCTATCACCGCTGTAGGAACGTGAACGACTGGCGTGACGTCTAGGTGAACGAGAGCGACTGTCCTTTCTACGAGATGCGTGATGGCTTCTTGAGCGTGATACAGATCGTGATCGTGAGGAAGCTGAGGTGGATCTGCTGCGTCTACGACGGGGTCTATAACTATCACGACTATCACTTCTACCTCGACGTTTATCACGGCTATCACTTCTACGTCTGCGCCTGTCTCTGCTGTAACTACGATCTCTGTATCTGTCACGGCTGTAACTGCGATCTCTATACCTGTCACGACTGTAACTACGATCTCTTCTACGGCGAGTGCTATAATAAAGGGTTTTAATACACAAGCTCTTTTAATTAACATACGCCCCCCTTTGCTTATCAACAAACACAAAGCTAAATTAAGAAACATAACAGTAAAGCCACAGCACAACACACATACAACCACAAGCCTCCTTTTTTGTTTAACAATTCAACAGGGAGGAAAAAGGGGGGAAGACATACACACAAACAGAAATAGTGTTTGTCTGTGTATGCGCATTGTTTACATGTCAAAACTTAAATTATATTTACCTTTTACAGTCGCGTGCCCAATGGCCTCTTTCACCACACTTGAAGCAGTCTGATTCATTCTCTTTACGTGCACCTTTAGCTTTCTCGACAACAATACTGATACCATCGATTTTCTGCTTAAACATGAGTACGTGTGAAATGAATAAAGGTGGATAATTTACCATACGATCTACTTCTTTCATTGCTGTTTCTGCATTTTCGGGATCTTCAAAATCAACAAATCCAAATGCTGCAATTGTATGCATTAGCAAGTTGTGTGTGCACACAAACATTTGTATTACCAAATTTGTTTCCTTTTTTGATTTTGCATTCTGCGATTTTCCCGTACTTTTCAAAGAGTTCTTCCAATTCACTCAAATCAAAATCAGGAGGCAAACGGCCGACAAATAAAGACATTGCGCTTTTGAGAAGGGGGATAAAAGGAAAGGGAGAAAAAAAAAAAAGAAAAACGCTTGTTCTTGATAAATTCAAAGCCCGCTATCACTTGGATTTTACACTATGAAAGAGAAATATGACAGGCTGACATGGATAAACATGACTGAAGAGAGGACGACAATAAAAAGGGATGTGGAAGAGATAAAATAGAAAATAGACTCGATTCCTTATCCTTTCAAGAGAGGTGGTACAACAAAAGAGAGGAAAAGAAGGGTTATTTACCAATAATACACATAGAATGAGCCACGATGTTCCTGTCAGCTGTTGCTCACTTCTCCAAGAACCTTTCTTTCTTTCGTTGCTTTGCCACAAAAGCTTCCTCCCCCTTCAATATGAGTCAAAATGTATGCTATAAGAATAATAATAATTTGTGTCTTGACTCAAGTGGTGGCTTTGAAAGTTTTTTTAATATAAAATAATAAGCGTCAGTCAAAGTTTCAGGCTTTTAATTAAAATGTCATCCGCCGAAAACTTTGACAGAGCTGCACTCGAGGTACTTCCTCCTTTAATTTCATAATAAACTGTACATCTTACTTATAGCAAGTAGCAACTTGTTACCAAGCGTTTCTTTTACGCTCCCTCTTTCCAGATCTATGGAGGTAAAATAAAGGGAGAGACATCAAAAAGCAAAGTAGCTAACCCCTCTTTAGGTGTTGCTGGTCTTTATGACTATGGACCAACTGGATGTGCACTCTTGAACAACATCATTTCAGTTTGGCGTAATCACTTTGTCTTGGAAGAAGAAATGCTCGAAGTCGATACTAGCATCATGACGACTCACGACGTTCTCAAGACATCTGGACACGTTGATAAGTTTGCAGACTATATGTGCAAAGACTTGAAGAATGGTGAAATCTTTAGAGCTGACCACGTTGTCGAAGCTGTCCTTGAAGCTCGTCTTCAAGGTGATAAGGAGGCTAGAGCTGCCAAGGCTGGTAAGACCGCAGAACAAATCGCCGCTGAAGCCGCTGAAGATGCTTCCAAGGTTGACAAGAAAAAGAAAAAGAAGAAGGGTGTTGTCGTCGCTGTCGAGTTGGCTGATGATGTTCGTAAAGCCTATGAAGAAACCTTGGCCCAAATCGATAACTATAACGGTGAAGAACTCGCAGCCATTATGAAAAAGTTTGATATCCGTTCTCCAGAATCCGGTAATGAGTTATCTGAACCCAAGGAATTCAACCTCATGTTTGAATCTTCCATTGGTCCTACTGGCCATCTTAAGGGGTAAGTACCTTTTGGTATATAACAAAACTGGAGACCAACATTGTGTAGCTACCTGCGTCCTGAAACAGCTCAAGGTCAATTCCTCAACTTTAAGAAGCTTTTAGAATTTAATAATGATAAAATGCCCTTTGCTTCTGCTCAAGTCGGTCGTTCTTTCCGTAACGAAATTTCTCCTCGCTCTGGTCTCTTGCGTGTTCGGTAAGGGAAATGAGATAGTTTATGTAGCTTAAACTAATGATTTCACAGTGAATTCACCATGGCTGAAATTGAACACTATGTTGACCCTGAAAATAAGCAACACCCCAAGTTTGTCGACGTAAAGGATGTCGTCCTCACCTTGCTTCCCAAAGATGTTCAGCTTGGCGGAAAGACCGAGACAGTAGATATGACCATTGGTGAAGCTGTCGAAAAGAAAATTGTCGACAACGAGACACTGGGTTACTTTATGGCTCGTATCTACTTGTTCTTGGAAAAGATCGGTATTAAGCGTGATCGTCTTCGATTCCGTCAACATATGGATAACGAAATGGCTCACTATGCTTGTGACTGTTGGGATGCTGAAATCAAGACAAGCTACGTAAGTCATTCGACGTTTGTCTTTTTTTTTTTTCTTAAGCTAAAATAATTGATATAGGGTTGGATTGAATGTGTCGGCTGTGCTGACCGTTCTGCCTATGACTTGACTGTCCACTCCAAACGTACTGGCGAAAAGTTGGTTGTACGTGAGCAACTTCCTGAACCTCGTACAGTTGAGCTCTGGCAAGTCGAGATCAACAAAAAGACCTTTGGACCTAAATTTAAGAAGGATGCAAAGGCCGTCGAAGAGACATTGAACTCACTTAGTGAAGACAAATATGCTCAATTGGCCAAGGAATTGGAAACCGCTGGCGTCGGCTCCATCGAAGTGAACGGACAAACGTTTGAGGTGACCAAGGATCATATCACTGTCAAGCGTGGCACAGTTACGGAACATGTCCGTGAATACACGCCCAATGTGATTGAACCCTCTTTCGGTATCGGTCGTATCCTCTATTCTCTTCTGGAACACAGCTGGTGGGTACGCGAAGATGACGAGGCTCGTAACGTCCTCTCATTCCCTTCCGTTGTTGCTCCCTTCAAGTGTTGTGTACTCCCTCTCTCGGGCAATGCTGTCTTTGAACCTTTTGTTCGCAAGTTCTCTCGTGAACTTCGTCAGGCCGGTATCTCTACGCGTACTGATGACTCCAAGGCTTCCATTGGTCGTAGGTATGCTCGTAATGATGAACTCGGTATTCCATATGCTATCACTATCGACTTTGATACCGTAAAGGATAACACGGTCACTCTTCGTGAACGTGATTCAACAAAGCAAATCCGCGATACATTTGAGAACATCTTGAAGATTCTTAGAGATGCTTAACTGTTGTATTTGTTTAAAATAAAAAGCTGGTATTTTAAGATGACTTGTTTTTGTCAAGTCAATAGGTTTATACACTCAATATAGCTTAAAAAAGAGATTATGCAGAAAGAACGTTTTTGTATACAAGTCTCAGTTACAATCAACAGTTTAACCTTACATAAATGCCAAAAGAGTGGGTGATATTTTCAAACATCTGGTAAATTGAGAGTGGAAGGACGGTATTAGAAAATAACTATTTGGAAGAAACGTTAAGACGAGTGAACACCACCATCACTGCTACTGATGTTGCTTACTGCTTGTTCAAAAGACATCAAAAATGATAATACTTTATAAATTCGTATTCTACATCAAGCAAACTGATTGTCCACTGGCAGGAATTTTTTGGGCACTGCTGCATACCACCCTCTCAGAAAAATGACGTGAAATTCCAAAGTGCGACAAGTAAATTTTTACACTGGATTTTTCTCTCCTTTTTTTTTTATAAAAAAAATGTGGCAAGAAGCCAAAGCAAATGACCGAAGGGTAATTTATATTTGTTTTAATAAAGAATAAAAAGTAAAACATCACTTAGGTTAAAGAATTAATGGCTAATCATAAACGGCGTGCAGAAAGACGTCGAGCATATCATGAATCAAGAGTAAGATATGAACACGGCTTATATTCACATAATCTAACAATGTGCATTTAGCTTGGTGATCCACAGCAACTATTGCGTGTCATTGGTTCTTCATTGAAGCTATATCCTGATGCAGAACAATTTTATTACCACGAAAACCCAGAAAACCTGTAATAGATCATATTTTACATTTAAAAAAGCCGTAGACTTCTTTGAATATGTAAAAAGTGGACAATTCGACTAATAGATCACTATTTCCTTTTTCTTTACCACGTAGAATGCCTTGGTTAGGGAATCCAGATATAAAGATTGATCGGTAATATATATAATTGTAGCTTTATTATTAAATCTCTACTTAACCGCTATTACTAGATTCGATGGTCGATCCTTACTTGACTCTGTACCTGAGCCAGTACAAGGACTAAAGGAAGATAACGAAGATACAGATGAACTCAATTTTGAAAGATACAGAGATTTGATCGAAGCAGAACGATTGAATAGTAAGATGGGAAAAAAATGACCCAAGCTGCTGTTTCTAACTTTTTTTAAGTAAGTGAAGCAGATCAGCTGGCTCAAGTGGAAGAAGAATGGACAAAGTTATTGGATCGTCATCAAGCTAAATTAGCATTGATTGATAAATCTAGGTAAGATTTTTTCTGGTTCAAAAGATGCTATAGCTAACAAATAACAAACAGTAAAGAGTCAAAAACACGATCAAATGCCATTGGGTTTGACTATGGAACAACCAAAGTAGTAGAAGATGACACGAAGCAACAAGAGACTTTGCTTATATATGAACCGGATCTTCTGGAGCATGTGGACGATTTGACAGAAAAGGACAAGGAAAAATTGAATGCTATGTCTTCAAAGTATGGCGTCAAGAGTTATGCCCGATTACTCCGTGTAGCCAAAAAGGACCGAGATGCTGAACTAAAGGTACTGAAGAAGAAGCAGGACGAAAGGAAACCAAAGGATCCATCTGCAAAGAAGGGCAGAAGGAAGAGAAAGAGAAGAAGAAGACGGTATGAAGATGACGATGAGAGAGATAGGTACAGACGACGATATAGTCCAAGCTATGAGCCCTATGGAAACGATGATGATGAAGAGACATCTACTAGCAGTGGCAGTATGGATAGCGATGAAGAAAATACAAGCTCTGATGCATCTGATTTTATTATTGAGTTTGGATCGAACGCCCCTGAAGAAAAAAATGAATCAACTCTAGTAGAAAAGCCTCAAGAGTCTGTACAAACAACGCAAAAATCAGAACAAGAAAAGAAGCTGACGCCCATGGAGAAGCTCAAGCTGAAGATGAAGGCTGGGCTAGAAAAGCAAAGTAAAGAGTTTAGAGTTTACATAAAAGTTATCTAACTCTTTCTTTTTTTTTTAGTTATTTTGGATGAAAGAAGTAAACGGCAAAAGGAGCGAGAAAAAGAAATTGAACAACTACAAGAGCTTGCGAAAAGCCAAAAGTTACCTGCGAATAGCTATATGAGACCAGAGCCTCCCAGGAGACCATTACAGGATCGTAAAGAACGATATAGATCTCCATCATCTTCACCTGAAAAGCCGCCAACCAGATACAGATCACCTTCTACAGAAAGTGAAAGGGGACGCTCTCCTGTTCCAAAAGCCAAGGAAAGACACAGATCACCCTCCAGTTCAAAGGAGAGGACTTCCAAGCAGCGATACAGGTCTCCATCTAGTTCCAGAGAAAGGGCTTCCAAGCATCGATATAGATCGCCTTCCAGCTCAAAAGAAAGAACTTCTAAAAGACGATACAGATCTCCATCTAATCCCAAAGAAAAATCCTACTCAAGACGTAGATCTCCATCTAGCCCCAGACTTGCAAGCTCTAGTCACCGTCGATACAGATCACGCTCAACAAGTCACTCTCCTACTAGGCACCAGAAGAGAGACAGGTCAAGGGACAGACACTCGAAGAGATACAGATCGCCTCCTAAAAGGAGCTCGCACAGCAGTAGACGATCCCCTTCGAGAGAATCTAGCAAATATCGCTACAAGAGACATTGATATAAATAACAAAAATAAAAATAAAAGCCTGCTTTATTATTCTTCAGTCAAGTATTCATCGTCATCTGTGTGATGGGATTGAGTTGATGTTTCTTGCTGAGGTTGATCTTGAGGCAGCTCCTCTGCTGTCAAGGGTTCCATAGCAAATGCATCATGTAATTTATCCCAGAGATTCTTTCCGAATGCTTTCCATGCGATTGAAGCACAAATCAGCTCAATGACTGTAAATAAGATCATGAATACGAATGCTGTTGTGATTCGTCTGTGGTACATGTAATATCTATTTCAGGATTTAGAGAGAGAGAGCGACGTATGCAACTGTCTGTGCCTTACCTCAAGCCACGGAAATCTGCAACAACGCTTAGATGAGCATCATAGAGTTGTAGTTTAGGAGTAGATAGTGCTACTCTTGCATGAGTCATTGGCAATGCCTAATAAATAAGTTAACACAGTCTGAGCTTTTTGATGTATTCATCACATACCTTCTTTTCAATAAATTCTTCAATTAGATGTACGTTAATACGTTGACTCTCCTCTGTCCAGCCAATGAGTAGTGGTATAGCCTTTGCAAAGACACGAAGGATGCGCTGAGTGTTTGATTGATACCTTAGGATGGCCTAAAAAAAAAAAAACAAAAAACAAAAGATCAGAAACACATGATGTACACATCATCTCTTCGTATATTACTGGTCTACTAGACTGTGCTAATACTGTTCCATTTTGAGATAGCAGGTCTACATGTATCATAAAGTTACCAATGTCAAAGTTTATATCTGAAGTAGGTACATGGAGTTGAACAGATACATCATAAGCTTGATCACCTCTTAATGGCTACATACAGTCAATATGACAATCTAAAAAAAAAAAATCTTACATACCATGCTATTACTGTCGGGCTGCATAAAATGAATAAATGCTTGAGGTTGAGAATCTTTTTCGTACTGAAAGTAAATAGGTTCAACGTGAGCGTTCTTTGGTATATAACGTTGATAAAATGTGATGTAGGCCGTAAAACTAGTCAAGAGAATCCAAGCGACAAGAATAACGACAACAAATGTTTTAATAAAGGTTCTCTGAGCTTGAGGTGCAAAGAGGACCTTCAATATAGGCGACATGAGTTTCTTCAGCAAGTTGCCGGTCATGACCAAAGCTGGATGCCACTCGATTGGCTTTATCTTTTCTTCTTCTCCTTCTTCTTCCTCCCCTATAATCAACTTTTCATTGATATCACCACCTTCATTTTCAAAAGACTGAGAACCAGTAGAGGGAACAACATGAAAATCAGAAGACTATATGTAGCATTAGTTTATGAACCACGGTCATATCACTTTCGACTCACTGGTACCCCTTGATCTGAATAATCATCTATGTCTGAAAACGCTTTGCCACTACTATTAGACATTGCCAGCTTTTTAGAATAAAAAAAACAAGAAAGAAAAGGAAAGCCTTTTCCCCCTTCATGTGAAGAGGTAATAATTTTTATTCCCCGCTTGTTAAACCATGAAATTCATCTGATGTTGTCATGATATTCCTTCTTTTTCTGCGAGTTTATTTTTGTTATATATAAAACACCTTGGTGTATTTTAGAAATGTGTTTATTTTGATATATAAATTCACTCTTACAAGCTATGCAAGTAAGATGTTTTATTCTTGCTTTGGAAGAGACTGGGTCATGATGATACCAGCGTCAGAATTACTTCCGCTCTTAAAGACACAGGTAACAACAGAAGCAGTAGTGACGATCAAGAGAACGCTTGTCCAGAACAACAATTGGAAATCACCTACAGCATCAACGTATTGGCATGCGTCACCCGTATAAGAAGAGACGCACTGACAAGTGAAACAACTTTCACCAGCTTTAACGCATTCACCATGACCATGACAACCAGAGGTTCCATTTCTGCAGGCTCTAGCTGTACGATAGCAAACATCATCATTATCATCAAGGCCTCTCTTGTTGATAGTTTGAATAGGGGTGAAGATGAAAGCAGTAAGTGATTTTTGAGGATAAGCGTTTTCAAAGTTTGGTATAATTAATTTTTCAAACAAGTGAGAAAAGATGCGCTCTGCTTCCTTGTACTGATCGGAATCAACACCATAGTCTGCAGCAAGTTCCTGCAAAAAGCGTGAGTATTATTTCTTTTCACTGTTTGTATTTTGTTTTTATTACCTTTAAAGAGTTGATTTCGATCAAGTTGACAGAAGGAAACTCGGGTTGATCCCAGTGTTGTCTAATGCTTTCAACTTCATTCATGAATTTAGCATCTGCCTAAAGAGGGGATGAATCGGTCTGCTGTTTGCTTAGCCTCGAGTTTACCTTTTTAGTTTCATCAAACAATTCAGTCTTAAAATTGGAAAAGAAAAGCTTGAAGTATTCGGACTTGTCATCATCATCTTCACCACATACACAGTGTTCACCTGCATCGCGATGTTTAACGCAGACCTATGATGAGATGTATATTTAGGGCGTCATTTGCAAGTGTAAAATCATCCTTACGCGAGAAGATTTGAAAGTAGTCAAGGCAACATCTTGATTACTCTTTAGGATATCATTGACTACGTCGTTAGCCAAGGTGGAATATTCGTTTATATCATTATCATCAACATAAAATGATGCCTCTCTTGTTGGCAAGAGAGCTTTAAAGAAAAGAAAAAAAAAGCATAAGTAAATGAAACGATTAAATAAAGACTTTTGTTACCTTGAGGTGAATGAACAGAAGAAACAAGAACGACTAAATTAGCATCAAGTTTCTTTTCAAATAAGCCACTGTTACTATCAAAAGATAACCATTCGTTATCTTGAACAACAACAGCACGTTGACTTGAACTAGCATCCATAATGTGTGAGTAATACATGGAGAAGGTGTCAAAAGAGATTTGCTCTGCTGAAGGAGCGACAGTGATATCCTTGGATAACAAGTATACAGGAGAGCGTGCTATGATATGTCAGTTTATATATACACTTCCTTTATTGCGTTATTACCAAGTGCTACTCCTGTAAATAAGCTTGCGACAATAGTTGTTAATGATGCTGCCTTCATTAAAGCTGAAACAGTTAAAAAGGCGTCCAGCAAAAAAATAATGACGTGAAAAAGTCCACAGGTTACACAAAGGCACCAGCAGTCCTTCTGCCAGAGTCCTTCTCCCTTAAAAATTAGCCAAATATTCATACGAACATTTTATTTCAAGAGTTTAAAATGAAATATTTTCTTGAATTGTTCAAGATAAGCGATACTGAGGGATTTGGATACAGGCAAAATAGACTGCGCAGGCTTCTGTTGAGTACAATGACTGCATAATAATTGACACTGATTGATCTTTGGCCAGCCAGTATGCGATGTCTGACAGGCAGAGCAGTCGTAGCTGATGTTTAATGTGTCCATATTCCAACGACTGTCGCCATACACTTCGCGTTCTCCATATTCAAGACAAGCAAGCTTGAATGCCTTGATCCAAATTTGATCTATATCGACCGTCAGTCTCTTTGACACTTTGTGTCGGGTATTTTTTAATAAATAATTGGCAGCCTCCAGAACTACTTGAGCTTGATATGTTTCAAAATCAGACCAGAATTCGCTTCCTTGTTTCAGAAAATGAAGCACTTTTTCTATACGTTTTAGGCTATCTAGGGAATTGCTCTTTTGTTTGCACAATTGATCTTGTTTCATATACTGCTCAGTTATTCTTTTGGTGATCACTTTAAGTTGATTTTGGCATAGATCGAGTGCATGACGCATTTCGGACAAGTGTTGCTCTGTTTGTGCGTTCCTGTCACGAGCCTTGATATACTTGGTCTTGTACTGTCTCGAAAGGATAGGAACTGCGCATAAACGTGAATAATATTGTTCACATCTCGTTTTCTTCTCACGATATCTTTGTGCTTCTCGACGAATCAAAAACAAGGCGTGTTCAACCTCGGTCTGACGCTGCTCAAGAGCTTGTTGATGATCATTGAGGTGAGTGATCTCATGGTCTATGCATTCTTTTTGTTGATTGAGTCGATCTATAGATGATTCGATATCTTTCATCTTTTGTTGATACTGAGCTTCGATCATCTGAGCCGTGCGAAGATAGATATGAATACATCGTTGACGGAGTTGTACTTGATCTACTAACTTATGTAACCATGTCCTTTGTTTTGCCTTATCGCTTGTTTGAATGATCATTTCTGCTAAATCAAGGTTGATATTCATTTTAAATAAAAGAAAAAAAGAGAGAGAAACAGAGACAAGTTCTTTTTTAATACGGAAATTTTTTTTTATCTTACTGCAAATACGTTACAAATCCAACAATCTTTTTCCACTTCTCATAATGACTATTCGAGTGACTCAGTGATGGCTTGAGTAACCACTGATAAGCTTATATATATTCTCTCTTTCTCTCTCTTTCTTTTTATTCACATTACTTGTCATGTCGTCTGTCTTTTTTTATGGATCTTTAATGTCTTCTGTTGTACTCATAAGAGGTATATAAAACTGAAACTACCAGAGGCATATTTTGAATGTTGACTTTTTTTTTCTATTCAGTATTACTTGGGTCTGGTGCTTCAGAACAGGCAAAATTAGAAAAGTTCAAATCCATTCGATTAAAGCCGGCTTCTTTAAAAGTAATTTTTTTTTTAAAAAAAAAAAGGGCAGCCTATACTTTTTATTAAATTTATTATAAGGGGTATATTCGATCATCTCTTAAAGGTGAGGATTATCCAGCCATAGTTCACACTGGGAAAAAGCAAGATAAAGTTACTGGTATCTTGTGTGAAGGATTAGGTGAACAGGATGTTAGGGCATTAGATACCTTTGAAGGAGAGGTAAACATACACGAGCATATGCTTATAATGACATGTTTTCTTTATTAGGATTATTTACGTTCACCGGTGAGCGTGACAGTAGATGAAGACCAGGCCACTGTTGAGACCAATGTTTATCTTTATGTTGGAGATCCAGCTCTGCTGACTTATACTGAATGGACCCTAACAGAGTTTGTCTCTACTGGTAAAGAAGGAAAATGGTTGGAAGACAGAATTATGTTTTATCAAGTTGATTTAGTTCATTTGAACCCATAAAAAAGATATCCTGGTAACAGCTTACATAATTATTCTCCTCTTTTTGTTGATATTGTTGTGACAAAGATTCTTAGTCCAAATGTGTTTAAAACAAACAACAACAACTGCAAAAAAAAAACACAAAAAAAAAAAAAAAAAAAAAAAAAAAAAAAAAAACAAGTTTATGAGATGCTTTCTTGCAGCATTGTTTAATTCTAAGAATAACCAAAAAGTATTTGAGAATAACAAAAGAAAGATGATGTATAATTTTATTATTATATATGGTTTTTGAAATGCAAACTGGAGTAAAAAAAGAGAGAGAGATGAAAACTTGTTATTTACAAATAAAAATAATGAGAAATGAGAAGCTATTGTTCATATTAATGGATACGATCTACATATGCATAATGCAGTGGTAATGGAGCTACTAATGTAGGTGACTGCTGATGTTGCTTTTGATGCTCTGGTTGTTGCTGTTGATGATGATGATGATGATAATGTTTTAAATGGTTGGAAGAAAGAGGAGGTGAAGGTAGCCATGATGATGTTGATGAAGTCATAGAAGAAGAGCCCATGTCACTATATCTCTTTCGTGATTTTCGAATGCCCTGAAGCGTACGGTATCGATTAAAACAAGTGGCTCGCTTTCTATGAGGTAATTGATGTGATATCTGACCCCAGGTCAAACCTCTGGCTACACCTTCACAGATGATCGCATCTTCTTCGTTTGAAAAACGACTTCGTGATTTTCCACTTGCATTGATTGATTGTTTTACACTATTGACTTTTTGTTGAGGAGATGGTGGTGGAGACACAAGCTGGTCAACAGAGGTAGGGTTAAGCATGTCAGCAACTATTAAATAGAGTTAGTTCATATTATGGAGGTTATCACCAGTTTGTTATCTTACTTTTCATGATGGGCAAGAGTAATTTAAAATAAGAAAGAAAGAGAGCGATATCGTCGATATTTATATTCTAATGATGCTTGTATTTATATAAAAAGAAAGAGAAGAGAGGGAAAGAGAAAGATGAATGGATGTAAGGGTTTGAAAAGTAGGTATGCTTATGCATATAACCATCTTTGGTATATATTATTGACACGCACGCTCACACTCACACTACACACGCATATAGACGTACTTACAAAGGATGCATAAAAAAAGGCATCAAATTAAAATATGAAAGGGAGATTGGGAGAAATAAAAAACAAAGAGGCACACACAAGAGATGCACAGACACACACACACAGAGAGAGAGAGAGAGAGAAAAACAAGAAGGGAAAGGGTTAAATATATAATTCAAGGGGAAATTATTAATAGCATAGTATCAATAGTATTTGTATTGGGTTATTGTTGTTACTGTGTGTGCAAAAGATAAAGAGATTATGTAATATATTTCTTTACTCCTTGATCGCCTTAATGTTTTTATATAAAAAACCTGAGGAATGTGCATGTCTGTTAGCAAACCGTGTTATACTTTTGTGTAGTATTTATCCCACTTTACATTCCTATTGTTTATGAAACTTAAAATCAATCTAGCCTCTTGACACTCCCCTTGTTTCTTTATTTTTTAAATACACACATTTTAATACATAAAACATTCCATCCTATATATAAAAATTAAAAAGTTAGAAGGGTAAATAAACAAGCAAATGCAGGTAGAATCTCTCTCTCTCTCTCTCTCTCTCTTTGTATTCCCCTTTTTTATTTTCTCTCCTTTGTTTTATATTAAATCTAGAAAAAGGAACAAAAGAAAACCAACACTTTATATTTTCAATCACGTCATATACTCTACTTGCCCGTATTTAATTCAAAAGTGAAAGAGAGAAGGCGACCATGTCCTGTATTTTTGATTAAGTCCTTTACTCTTTTAATTACGACCCTGCCATATGATAATCTCACCCCCCCTTTCTCTGTTGTCTCTTTTTTTCATATGATTTAAATGTAAGCGTGCCTCACGCACTAGTCAAGGATATGACATAGATAGATAAACAGGATTATAATGTGTAATATTATAATATACAATTAAGCTCTGGTCACTATCAAATGAGCGGTTATACATTAAACAACTGTCTGTGCGTTTTGTCTCATATCTCTATTTTAAATCATCATCTTTTTGTTGGTTAGTATCCTTTGTTGTGTATTCATAAAAGAGTGTGAAAAATAAGCAACCATAAAGAGATCTAAAACATGCTGACGATATGTGTTTGTTCTTAATAATTATTAAAGGTACAGTTTATTGCCTTCTCTACATGTCTAAATGACTGTTATCACTCCTCCATGGCATCTTCATCTTCAGATTCGATTTCTAATTCTTCATTAACTTCTTCTTCAGGCTCTTCTACTGTTTCAGGGACAATTTGATTTATGGATTGAATAAGTTCTTTTGAATGTTCAAACATGGCCACATCATCAGATCCAATCACTTGAAATAACTAGAGTAAAAGAAGGTTACTAACAGTTGTTTGAAACAGAACAGCATCTCTTACTTTAACAGCTGTCTCTAAGCAGTCTCTAGCATCACTCCATAACGTGATCCTCTCTTCCTCTGTTCGTCCCTCTTCATCTCCTAAACAGTAGTATGTCCAACCATAAAGATACCACAAGTCAACTACTTCATCGTTTTCCTTTTGCAAATTTTCCAGCACTGTAAATGCATGCTCAAACATGCCAACTTCCAATAGTAATTTCACCAATGCTAATCTTGTATCATAAATGGGTATCGCAGCATCTCCAGGTTCTTTATCTATCCATAGCTCCATACTTCTATTTAATGCAGCTGCTGCCTCTTCATTACGTTGCTGACTTAATCGGACCGAAGCTAATAACTGATATACTTCAGGATTTTCAGGATCCACCTGTTGTGCTTGACTCAAGTATTCTTCACATTTTGATTCGGCTTCAGGCTCAAAACTAATAACAGCCGTGTGTGTATGTGAGTATTGTTTTGTTTTGTTTTTGTTTTTTTGTAATGTACGAGTTATTTCTTTACCAACAATCTGTTAAATAGATCTCAGTCATGGAGCATAAAGCGCTTGATATTTTTGAAGCTAAAAACTTGGCTTCGTCCGATGTTGTATCTTGAATTTTGCTTTTTTCGACTACCATCAGATCCACGCCTTTTTGAAAAGCTTGAATAGCATCCTTTTCAGTTAACATTTGTCCTAGATACATGTATTTGCTGTATCCTTCATTAGGTGCAACTTCAATAGACTGTAATAAATGCTATTTTGTGATGGTATAAGACGACCTTGTGTATCATTTTACATTACTTTTTTTTACTTGCCTTGTGTGCTGCTTCAAATTGTTCTAGTTCAAGTTCAACTTGTGCTGTCATTTCTAATAATTCTGCATTTCTCGGTTCAAGTTGTAACCCCTTTTGACAAAACAAAAGGGCAGCTGGATAATCTAATTTGTCAATATTTTCGGTAATCTTGGCTTTCAAATCATCCACTGTATATGACATATCGTTTATTTATATTATATTTATAGGTGCGTATAGGCGTATAAAAGAGAGAGAGAACCAGCCCTTTTTTATTAAGATCATACCTTGTTATCAAGAAAGGCAGTCCATGTGCTCATAAGCCACGTACACTTCTAAAAAGCATCCTCTGTTACACACACACAAATATCACTTTAATAAATGATAGATCAAAAAGGAGGAAAACAAGGAAAGACAAAGTCCTCGATATTACTCTCCCTATTCGTTTATTTGGTATATAATTCATCGGTTGTGGAATATCATAAGGAGAGTTCAGTCAATTGATATTGCTTTATTAGCAACAGTTATCCTTTGTCAATACAATAATGACATTCTCAATTTTGTAAGGGGAGGTTTACATTATACATCAAAGCATTCCCCATTTCTCTCTGTGCAAACAAGATTATTATAATAACAGTAAAAGAAAACATGTTTGCTTTTTATTCTATTCATTAAAAACATAGCACATACACAAGATATTTCTCTCCTTGGAGGCAAATGCGTTTTAATAAAGGTAAGGAGGGCCAATCTTGGTCGAGTCTCGTTTGACTTCAGTAGAAAGGTTGGCAACCTTGAAGCGAGCAGAAAAGGATTCGTAACTAGAGATAATTTTAGTATAATGTGCCTAATGTAAAATGTATAATATGCTTTTTACGTTGTATCTTGATCTTGGAACACCAGTTGGAAACAGTACGTCTTACTTTCCTCAAAAAACGCAGTTGCCTATATATGTCAAAAATAAGTTAGAAAACAGTATTATGGATAAAGAATATATATTACAGGGAATGAATAAACCGAATCACCAGAAACACTTTGAAGGCTAGCAGCCCATTGCGTAGGCTGCATACTATTTGGGTCATCACCTTCAAGTACATTGATACTTAGGGTACCAGGTTTTCCATTACTCCAAGAAAGACGAATGCTTTAAGAAAATTAGGAATATGTATCAGTCATAAAATAAAGTCCTTTACACTTCGCCTTTCACAAAGGTCGTTTCTTGACTAGGCTCAGTAACATAGAATGGACTTGATGGACTGTCAGCGATAACAACGGGAGCAGCAGTAGTCACTGCAAAGATAGGGACAAGGGCAAGAAGAATACGAGAGAACTTCATTATGAAAAACGATGAATGAAGAAGAGAGAAGTAAAATAGGACAGAATTTATATTCCATCAACTCAAGTCCTCGTTTTCACAAAAAAGATGCATTCTGATTTACTTTTTATTATCAATGAAGAAGGGGAATAGAATAAAGAAGGTAAAGAACGAGATGTATGCGCTAATTCATTATTCTTTCTCCTTTGCATGTTTTCTTCCCCTTATTAATGGTCCATTGGGTTAGGTTTCCACTCTACCTTGACGTATGGCTTATTACTTTCTTTTTCATTCAATTGTAACTCAATCGTTTCTTCTACATTAGTTGCTGCAGGTATATCAATCAATTCTTCGGATTTTGGTGTATTTTCCCATAAATCTGCAATAATCGGTAGAGATGATTTCTCCCAGTGCAGATAGTCAAAGGTGCCATCCATAACGTAAAAAAAATCAAAAAGAAAAGCGATTCTGGTTGTAAGAAATTGGGCGTAGTTTAAAAATGTTCTATACCTGTGCACTAAGGTCCACATGCATATTTACATGTTCTACTTGCTGTATGTATTTCATTCTTTTTTGTTCACTTCATTTCTTAAGGAAACATAAGTAATAGCTAATCTAGTTTCTTTAAGAATGCACGATCCGTTTTCTCTTTAGAAACCTCATGCAGAGATAATTCTTACTTTTGACACTTGCAGCTACCATGAAAGCATCTTTCTTTCAAGTTATAATGGAAAACAGACGTTTCAAAAACGGGAATAATCTATTTATTATTTGTGTACTTGAGCCATTCATGAGCCATTTTGCTTTGCATAGGTCTAAAGCGAACTTTTTCCACAGTCAAAATGGGCGGGATGAAAAAGAAATTGCTCGGACTGTCCATTTTAGAGTCCGATGTTTGTCCCAAGCTGTTAACCCCCTCAATGTATAACAAAACGAGTGGCCCAAATAGTATAACGTCCTCTTTTTCGTCATAGCCAAAAGGTAGAGTATTCATGATAGCCGATCAAAGAAGGAAGAAGGGGTTGTTGGATATATGTATGGATGGATGAATAGATGGATGGCATTTTGTATTGTAGTTGACCTGAGGTAGACAAGTGATGGAAAGAGATACAAAAATAAATAGACAGCAACCGTTGATACATTACACAATTAAATTCAGTCTAATCGCAGTAATTCAGTCATGGTCGATGCGATCTATATATACATCTGCATGTAGCAATACTTATTCTTTTGCTTAGTAACAACAACATTGATTGATCATGTAGGATTTCGATTATGCACACGTTTATACAATACAAAAGCAGCTATTCATTCATCCAGCACCATACTAAAAGAGACAGAGAGAGAGAGAGAGAAAGAACGGTTTAGTTAACTTTTACATATAGCTCAAATGTCGCACGCTCCTAGAAACAGCTTCATTGCTCCCGGCGTCTCTCGCTACTCTCGCTCTGCTGTCTACAGCAAGAAGGCTTTGTACAAGCGCAAGAAGACAGCTGTTGCTGCTCCTGCTCAACAAGCCGCTGCTGACAAGACTGTCGAAGTCAAGGGCGCCAAGAATGGTGGCAAGCGTGTCGTCCCTGCCCAAAAGGCTCCTCGCTTCTACCCTGCTGAAGACGTTCCTCAACCCAAGGTCACCCGCAAGACCTCCAAGAAGACTGTCCTCCGCTCCAATATCACCCCTGGTACCGTTGCCATCCTCTTGGCTGGTCGTTACCGTGGTAAGCGTGTTGTCGTCTTGAAGCAACTCGACTCTGGTCTTCTTCTCGTTACTGGTCCTTTCAAGATCAACGGTGTTCCTTTGAGACGTGTTAACCAAGCCTATGTCATTGCTACTTCCACCAAGCTTGATCTCTCCAACGTCAAGGTAAGATTGATATTTTATAAAGTGACACTCTGTTTACATTGTATTCCAGATTGATGAAAAGTTCAATGATGCCTACTTCAAGAAGTCTGCTAAGACTGAAAAGGCTTTCCTCCAAGGTGAAGAGGTATGTATTAAATGAAAAGATTGAGATTCCCGAAAACTGATTTCTTTATAGAAGAAGGCTGCTTTCCCTGAATCCAAGGCTGCTGACCAAAAGGCTGTTGACAAGGCTCTTCTTGAAATCGTCGTCAAGACTCCTTTCCTCCGCCAATACTTATCCTCCACCTTCAGCTTGCGCAAGGGTCAATTCCCTCACGACATGAAGTTTTAAATATAATACGAAAATAAACTTTATAATTTCATGTAACTGTATCCTATAAGACAATGCTATTTAAGGCATGAGAAAATAGATTATCCCCATCTTACCATCAACAACATGCTTACGTATCACGTAAAGAAGTCATCCGGGAACATTTTGATGCCCTTGTTTTTGTGTTTATGGGTGAAACAATGCTGGAACTGGTGGGAATAGCTCGGAAAGCATGCTAGAATAGATCAATCAGTATAAACGGTAATTTCAATATAGAAATATATGTACAACGATCAATGACGAATAAATGATGAGTAAAGAAGAAAGAGGAAGATTTGTTTATATATAAAGATCGTCCCTCACTCATCATTTACTTCTCCATCTTTTTTCTTCTCTTTTGTCTACATGTTTACCTTGATTGCTTTATTCACAGGTGTTCTCTTGGCTACATCATCTAATGGCTTTAAAAGTTCAGATATAAACACGCTTATTTCTTTTGGTGATTCCTATACCACAAGAAATATCAACTTGAGCAATCTTACATATCAATGTCGCGACTGCACGTCAGCAGGTGGTCCTAACTGGGTAACTTATCTTACCGAAGCTGAAGAATGGATCAGTTGGGACTTTGCTATGGGTGGTGCTCCATTAAATGACACGCTTGTTCACAAGGTAGAATAAACAATGTTTACTTTGTCGTATAAACTAACCTTGTTGTAGGATCCCTTGTAAGGGCATTCGCCCCTCTTATAGCATGTTTACATAACTTTGTTTAATAGAATTATTGATGTTGCTGGTCAAATACAAGACATCTACCCTAGCGTATTTGTCTCGCCTAGTAAAAAAATGGCTAAAATAGTCCAATCAGCCTACACAAAAAGCCCTCGTACCTCTCATTCTACCTTGAACAGTATCTGGGTCGGTATCAATGATATTGGTCTAACCTATGGTTGGCGAAACACGGGTCAAGTGGATGCAACCATTATGCAGCAATACAAGTCCTTGATTGTAAGTGTCTTTTTCTTCTTCTTTCTTTTTAACTCATTTGTGTGATAATAGAAAAAGCTGATTGCGAATGGTGAAACTCAGTTTATGCTGATGAATGTTCCACCTATTGAACGGTCTCCAATGTGGACAAACACGACTATAATGTCCAAGAACATCAAAAGGCATGTAGAAAGTAAGATCGAGCTCTTAGGTTGAGATCATTTTCTTATTCTGTTGAATTTTTCCAGATTTCAACAATAGGCTGTTAAAGATGACAAAAGACTTGAAGAAAGAATACTCCAATAGTACTTTTATTGTATATGATACCTGGTCTTTTTTCACTCAGGTGCTTGATCATCCTTATAAATTTGATATAAAATATACCCAAAAGTACTGTCCTGATTGGTAAGTTAAATCACACACAGACAAGTAAACTCTGTGCTCTCTCACACACGCATATCTAAAGGTCAACACCAGAGAAATATCACTGTCAACCAATGCAACAGTAAAAAAAGAAGAGTAAATTACATACATGTCTAATAACATTCAATAGGTATTTCTGGCACGACAGTCTTCATCCTACCAGTCACGTACATCAAGTCATGGCTAAAGATATCCAAGTCTTTCTTTCTAAACACTCTAATAAATAAAGCCTTTATTTAATACCAATGCATCAATGTCATTATATCACCGTTGAAATTCTAATGTGTAGGAATTACTGCAAGTCACAAATAATTGAGAGTCTTTTTCTCGTGCTTATCTATTGTTTGCGTCAATTGAAAGACGTATGTTTGTGCATTATTATTTGATTGGAATAGCTTTGATAAAAGTTGGCTGTACTTTTATGATCCATTAGACTGTATCCACGGAGATTCAAAGCCAATTGGAATTTCTTAATCCGCAATTTCAACTGCGAGCTACTGGTGTATTTTTTTTTTACTGTCCTTTTTTAAATCAACAACATATAAAAAAAGGTTACTACAATTCAACAATCAACGACCTATGGGTGATTCTTTTTTTGGGTAAAGATACAAAAAGGAGAGAAAAAGAAAGAAGGGAGTTACTCAAAGCTTGAACATAGTTTCGACACCAACTTACCGCCTTTGAGCGAAAGAGAATTGCAGCAATTGACTGACCAAGAAAAAAATAATAATAAAGATGTTTCAAGTTATGATCAAGCTGATGTCGATGTCTATGACTTTGCCACACTTCGCGACGAACTTGGTGCTCATGAAGATGTGTTGCTTGAAGACGACGATCATCTCGGTGATCAGTTATTAGAAGAAGGCGATATCAACAATGATATTACGTTTGCGGATGCTCCAGTCGGTAAAGTTTTGCTACATTATAGATTTATACTCTTTATTAAATTGTGTGTCAATTAGACAAGGACTTCGATTTTTCTGGCAACACTCAGAAATTTAGTGCAAACTTTAAAGAAACGGGCTTTACAGAAGAAGAAGCTTTCTTTGCTAAACGAAGAACAAAGGAAGAATCTGGTAAAGAAGACATTTAAGTTTTGAAATGTACTTATATTTATTGTTGTTGTTGCTATAGTCAACAGCAGTTTTAGAAATATCTGGGGGCCTTCAACCAATCCTGCTGGACACCAGACAACAGTTGGAAGAAACTTTGGCGAGGTAAAGAAAAGAAAAGAAAAAAAGCTAGGGTTTATATATTCATATTGCTTAGGCTTCTCCTATCGCATCTTCCAAATCCATTTGGGGCAACTTTAGCAGTGGACTATCAACACGTACTGTTAATATACATATTATAATCACTATCGACTAAAGTCACCTTTTATAGCCGAAACAAACGGGTTCTCTCCTTTAGCTACAGGTCACAGTGGTTTGTCTCCCTTTACGGCTGCTAATAAACAATCTGTGCGTACTCCTCAACATCAACCACAGCAACAGCAACCTCAACAATTTGTCGGTGGCCTTTCTCCTAGTGTATCTGCTGGATATGGTCCTCAAGCTCGTGTGAAGCCTTTGACCTTGGAAGATTTAGAAGCAGACATGCAGCGTCAAGCTGCGGCCAATCGATATCGTACTAATGATCCTGTTAATGGCAAGGTGATGAGCTTGGCTGAACTAGAAGCTAGTTTTGCTACTAGTGGTAATCGTCCTCAGCCAGGAGCACAGACATCTCCTTTTGCCTACCCTCAACCTGATCCTATGCAGTTGTTAGCTATGAAACAGCAGCATGAATTGAAGGAACAGTTGTCGATTGCTCGAGAACTCAAACGCAGGGAGAACTATCGAAAGGTAATTCAATTGTTCTATGGCGTGTTGAAAACTGACTGTTATATGATAGTCTCAGTATGATGGGCTCATGACTCAGCATGATAAAGATCTTGTGAACCGCATTCAGCTTTCTCAGCTAGCCTCAGGTGATCCATACGCTGATGATTTCTATTATCAGGTATACACCTCTCTTCGTCAACGAGCTGGTTTACCAACTGCCCCTGCTGTCAACACACCTAATGAACGTGGAAACCGTGGCCGTAGAGACGACAATATGATGCATCGTATGCAACAACAGTTACAACGCATTGTAAATGAAGCCAAACGTCGTCCTAAGCAAACCCAAGTTTCGCTTGAAGGTGCACTTGGTAAGATTACATCCTTGACTGTCCGTAACCCTCGTCAAGTATTGCAAGTCGCCAATGCACACGCTGCCCATACTGACTCAGGCCATACGTTACATGATGCTCACTCAGCTTCTGTCTCTCAAAAGGCTAAAACCAATATCGACAGACGTCAAGTGTTGAAATTGACTGAAGATCTGTACACGACTATACTTGAAATTGAGCAAATGCGTCGTCAAGGACCCCCCAAGGGAGCTGAAGAGGACGATGAAGCAGATGCAGTTGAGGAATTTCATCAAGCGCTTGCAGACAAGGTTGAAAAGCTGTGGAATTCTTTACGCCTTTCAGAATCTTCTGATCTGACTGTTCCTTTTTTGGTGCTCTTATTATCTACAGCTAAAGGCAAGAAGTTGATACCTCGTATCGTTCGTCAATTAAACAGCAGCCAAAGCATGAAGGTTTTGAACGCGATGATTGCCAATTTCACCAAGCTTCAAGTCTGTCGTTATGTCATCTATCCTGGAACAGCTGTTGCTAATGTACAAGAAGCTCAACATCACATGTTTGTCCCTTTTGAGGAAGTAGAACTATTCATGAACGCGACAGCTCCACCACTTTTACAAATCATTGCCGAATCACCTTTGCACACAGTCAACGATTTACTCCAACTCTTCCTTCAGCAAAACGATGTACTCTCGATCGTGCATACAAAGCCTGGGCTCGCTTTTCTGACGATGCTCTTGTCGCGTGCAGAGATTTTGAAACAAGGAGGAGGAGCTTTACAAGGATTTGCTCCACCTTCTCCTGAGGAAATAACACGATGGCAGGACCTTTATACTGCCTTGTTCAACATGATCAAGGGACGCTATCTCGGCATATTTCCTTCTTTATACTACCTGATTCCAGTTAATCCCAATACATCGATAGTTCAGCTGTCACTAGCAGTAGATGACATGTATGTCTGGCAATTTTTGGCCGCGATGGCAGTTGGTGCCTCTATGGAGCAGCAACATATTCTCGTCACAGAAGTCAGGTAAAAAAAAAAAAAAAATGCATTAAAAAGAAACGAAATTAATGAAATATACAGAGACCGAGTCATGGAAAATATTTTGCTTGCTAAAAGTAATAGACTTCCTCTTGAGCAAGCAAATCACCGCATTGCAAATGTTAACTTATTCCTACATGCCTTGGGTTTGGATGCTTCTCAAGTCTCCGTTCCTCTATAAACAGACTTTCTCTAACAAAAAAAAAAAAAGAAGAAAAAGCATAAACCTTTTATATATTGTAATTTGAATAAAAAAAAGATCCTTTTATGAAATTATAATGAATGATATACATTTATTACTGAGCAAATGCTGAAAAATATAAAGATGAATTCTAGTGAATCTAAACAAAGAAAAAGGGGGTATTCTCTTAATGCTTTTGTTTGTAAACGAAAAATTGAATAAATATCTACAAAAAAGGATAAGTTTCATTACAAACAAAATATAGAATATCACTTTACCAAAAAGTCAAATAACAAAGTACCAACACTTCCCACAATCCATGACATATTCTTCCAGATATAGTCGACGTCAGTTGACTTCAAAAAGATGGACTATGATTGGATAAGCATTATAATAAAAACAACACAAACATGTATACTTACGGCTGTATAAAATATATTTCCCATGACGGCGCACAAAAACATACCAATACTTAAACCTTCTGTACTTTGATTTTTATAGTTTTTTACTAATTGAGGTATACGACTTCCGACATAAAGCAAAGCACTCAACCATCCCATGAGTTGAGGCAACCAGGTGATGCCACTGGTATCGTGGGTTTGATGGACGTTGTAGTATGTGTAACATGACACAATGGTTACCAATACAATTGACAATGCTGATATCCAATTGAATAATGTGTGGTATTTGCTACTTTGCACTTGTTCCTTCTTTTTATGCACATATGAATTCAATAAGGATGATCTCTCGGATACACTTTCTTCGTCATCCGAGGGTAGTTTTTTATGCTGATAATAGATAACTTGCCATATAAGTCCCATGTCAGCTACTGTATAATAAAGTGCCAAAAAGAACTATTTATTTGTGATTAACTCTTTTCTGTTTTGACTTTGTAATATCACTTTACCATTGTCACTAATAGATCTTGCATGATGACACCCAAGAGATTAAAGACATCTCCTGCTAACCAAATGACAAGAAACGTCATTGAAAGCCCGTCCCCGCTCTTCCGTCTATAGTTCTCCCATAGCTGTCTATAAGATAATAAATGAATATAGTTCCAATGAATAAAATCATGCGATTATTTACGGTGTGAACACAATAAGCCAACATAAGATAGATAAATAACCTGTGATGGATGACGCTAACGAAGGATCCATTAGAAAATAAGAAAAAAAAGGAGAGAAAAAAATGTTTTGAAAGTCCAACTTTAAAATTAAGCGTCATTTCAGCCACTTGACAGCATTTGTTGTTTATTTACTTTTGAACAACAAAAAGTGTCATTTTCTGCTTCTTGTTGGAAAAAAAAGATTAGTTATTTATTGCAGTGGGATCTTTTTTGGTATATGCTCCGTTTGTTGAGTTGTGTCACTTGTAGAGTTTTAATGACAGGTCTACATTGACTGCAGGAGAAAGGAAAGCGGAGAAAAAATGCCTGATTGGTTAAAAGTATAATTCAGTAAATGGGTCAAGCAAAGTAAAAGAAAAAAAAAAGAGAGAGAAAGAGGCAATAAATATCAAGATATATGCTTTACATTTTCAAAGAAGACCGTCATGCTCAATCTTGGTAAAAGAAATAGCAGTTTATCATATCGCTTAAAGAAAATGTTTGGTCTAAAATTACAGCTTTTCTTTATGTTCCATCAAAGTGAGCTTGCCAAGCTCTCTTAATGTAAAGAAGATCTGCCAAGCGACTGTGGTTGAATTCATTAAAAGAAACAATATTGATGATGATGGTATTATGTACTATTGTTCTTGAGGAAGTACGATTAAGAATATTACTTCAAGCACTCAATTTCTGATCATTTCGCACGCGTTCAAAACCGTCAGCACCATAAGACCATTCTTCATCTCTTAAATGCGACGGTAGTTACAACTTTTTATATTTGTGCTTAATCGAATAATGACAGGGATTTTCAAGTTAAATACCACTCGGCAAAACCACTGGCTATATCCATTATACGGAGCTTGCTACACAGTCTATCTATCCCAATCATGACTAATGTGATATTTGACCTTATAAAAAGGCGCCGATATCCATCGTAAGGTAAATAATAGTGCTTAAACAACGTTTCTTTCTACTAATTTGAAGACATTATATTCTAGCGCTTGGTCAGCTACGTCAAGCATCACACTCTAATGGAAAGAAACAGCCAGCTATTGGATCTATTATAATAGGCTTTATCTCTCGACCTTGGTAGTTCTTTGATATGTCAAAAACCAACCTTGTCTTGAATATAAACATTATCTACCATTCATCCAAATCAAATTCATGTCTTCGGTTCATTAATAAAACCTTATGCACACCGACCTTACATCCTATTTACTTTGTATGACAATGTCCGAAGAAGTAAACCAGACTATTAAAAGGGATTGCAAAATATACAAGGAAAAGATCAAAAGCCGCTCTCGTGTAGATCCCCAACATTTATATCAGCAATTAATCAATAAAAATCCGTAACTCTAACCTTAACAAAAGCCTTGGCTTTCTTGTCAACCTCCGCATGTCATTCGTAATTTCAGATAATGCCTTTGTCGAAAAGTGCATCGTACAAGTCTTTTATTAGCTTCCTCAATCAATATAATTTCTTTTTTAAACGGCTTTCATTAATTTCTCTATGTCTGAGGTATTTCTTTGCGGAAACATTATTATAAAGCTCTGTTTTTCTTTTAAAGCGCCATCGAGCTTTCTTTGTGTACTTATCAAGCTGAGCCAGTCAAAGTAATGCTTTTGAGCCATTCAATGTTTTACAAATAAAGGATTTTGTTTAATCGTATCTTAAGCCCTAACCTCGTGCTTGGCTTAAAAGTATCACTCAAAAGCCAGACACACTATGACGATATGCTCATCATGACAGGTGATTCATTTAATAGAGCATTGATTATAGACTAGGAAAATATATAAAAGGGCAGGAAATCAGATATTATCTTTGAAATGAATCGCTAGAAAGTTTGTGAGTGCCTAGAAGTGGCAGCCTTGGCTGCATACAATAATAATCTTCATGTAACATTTGCTGAATGATTTGCGCTAGAGTTAAAGTAAGAGTATGAGCAGAAATAGAAACAACGTGTCAATTGGTTGCTATTTACAGAAAAAATAACGTTTTTATAACGTGACGTAGAGATGTATCCCTTTCATCCAGAATAAATTTAGCATGTCCTTACTATGTTTGTGACACATGAAGGTAGATCAATATATGTATCATAGCAACAAATGCTATAAAAACTGTCCAACATCCCAGGCTAACAGTATGACTTGATACTAGTTCTGATGCAAAATAAAAAATACGGTCCAAGCTAGTAGCTTGATCTGAGGGTAGCCAACTCAGCAAAAAAATGTCTAAAGATGGCAAAATGTTTAGTATGACAGAAGTCTTGGCAGCAGTAATCCTGTGTTACAGCACAGTTATTTTAATAGCTAATTTTACTAATTTTAGTTTTTTGTTTTTAGACTAGTGTCTACAGGCAAAAGGGGTGCGCACCGCGAAAAGTTATTTCCGCCATTGTTATAAATACAGTGAATGACTCTTTGTTATTTTTCTGTGTTATTACCTCTTGTCTTTACTGTAGAATGCAACTCAAATCCATTGCTATTTCAGTTGCACTTGCAAAATTGGCAACTATTGTTTCCGCAGATGCTTCAAACTATTGGCAATCATTCACCTCTCAAGTCAATCCTCAAAACATCTCTATTCCTTCCATCACTCAAACAACCAGTGTTGACCCAACTGCTGAATGTCAATATTATCAACCTGACTCATCTTTGTTTGTCTTTAATCAATCTGAATGGCCTACTTCCTGGCAAACAGCTACTAGTAACGGCATGTCCCAGTCTGCAGAATTCCAAGCGTTGTATAACTCTATCGATTGGACTAAGGCACCCAGTATTCAGCCCCGTAAAATGACTACCAGTGGTGGATTGGATATGAGCAATTATTCTTCTGCTGAGGATCCTGACTGCTGGTGGTCCGCTAGCACCTGTACAAAGCCTAAGTTGGCTGATGTCAATAAAGATATTGTCAACTGTCCTGAACCAGAAACTTGGGGTCTTACCTATGATGATGGACCAAACTGTTCTCACAATGCCTTCTATAATTATCTTCAAGATAACAAATTAAAGGCTACCATGTTTTATATTGGTTCTAATGTCATTGACTGGCCCTATGGTGCTATGCGTGGTCTCAAGGATGGTCATCACATTGCAGCCCACACTTGGTCACACAACTACACAACTACTCTTACCAATGAAGAAGTCCTTGCCGAACTTTACTATACACAAAAGGCTATTAAGCTCGCTACAGGTGTTACTCCTCGTTACTGGCGTCCTGTAAGTAAAAAAAAAAAATAGTGTGAATGTTTCAAAAAGCTTATGCATTACATATAGCCTTACGGTGACATTGATGACAGAGTCCGTTGGATTGCTACACAATTAAACCTTACTGCTGTTATCTGGAACCTTGACACCGATGACTGGGCTGCTGGTCTTACTACTACTCTGGAAGCTGTTGAACAAAACTATCAAAACTTTGTCACAATGGGTACCAACGGAACCTTTGCCAATTCTGGTAACATTGTCTTGACTCACGAAATCAACAACAACACAATGCAGTTGGCCGTAAATTACTTGCCCAAAATCGTCAGTGCTTACAAGCAAGTCCTTGATGTTGCTACCTGTTACAACATTTCTTACCCCTACTTTGAAAATATCCAATGGACCAACACATTGAACGGTACTTCTGCCAAGAGCAGCAGCAGCAACAGCAACAACAGTGGAAGTAGCAGTAACAGCGCTGCTTCATCTAGCACCTCACCCAAGATTGGTTCTGCTGCTGCTAGTAGTTCCGGTAACTCTATTGTTCCTTCTCTTGGCTTAGCTGCCGTTTTCATGTTTACTGCCTTGTTTTAAGTAAATAAATCCATAATTTAAATTAGATGATACACCAGATAGATGATACATGTACTACTTACTTTATTCGTGTAATTTATCCAAAAACTATCTATTTTAATATTGCAACATGTGTGTATCCTTCAAGGGTAACATTTCAAATGCTCATCTCTAACTTTATCAAGCGTTATTGAACTAGTTGCTCCTGAAAACACTTCAAAGTAAAAAAAGAGGAGTTAATAATGGAGCAAACAGTTTAAACAAAAAATCGTTTCTAGTTGACTTTCCCATTTTTACCTAAAACCATGTGAATAGTTAAGCATGTAAAGCTTAGAAATCCCCCTATAAACATGGTTATCGTAAAAGAAAGAAAAGAAAGAAAGAAAGAAATGTAGTTTCAGTAACACTTTCCTCATTGACTTTGATGCTTTTTTTACGTTTGCATCTATAAATCTTCGTCATTGATAAATCTTAGAAATCATATCTATCAAGATTCATTTTTTTTTAATAGCAGCCGTTAATGTTACTCCCATAAAACGAATGCAACAAAATGTTCTACGGAGTTCTAATTGTACTTTTTTTTTCTTGTGGATTCTTTTTTTTTTTTTTTTTTTTTTTTTTTGTCAGTAAACAATGGATTCAAAAATTGAAAGTCATCGTCAATCTATGCTTGAAAAGCAAAGACAAAAGATCTATGAAGAAGCAGAAAGAGAACGTCAAAAGAATGCAAAGGTAACCTACATAAAACAAGTGTAGCTAAGGAATATAAGTATTAAATAAAAAAGTTTTTTATTCTTTCTAGATGAGTGAAGTGCGTGTTGGATCTGACAAATTCGTAAAGACAAAATCAGATATCGAATCTCAATTAAAAAGTAGTACTGTGGGTCTTACAGAATTAAAAGATTACAGAAAGATTCGTGAAAATTTGGAAGAACAACAAAAGAGAGAAGCAGCAAAGACATCACTATTAAAGTAAGCTGAAAGATCTTTTAGTATGTGTGCTTGTATTCATGTTTCTGCAAATAGTGAAGATAAGAAGAAAAAGAAAAAGAAGAGACAACTCTTAAAACTATCATTTGCTGAAGATGGAGGGGAGGAAGAGGAAGAAGAAGAAAGAACAAAAGAGAATGGAGAAGAGAAGGCGCCAAAGAAAAGAAGAATCATGAAGGATCCTACGATTGATACAAGTTTTTTGCCAGACAGAGAAAGAGAAGAAAGAGAACGAATTGAACGAGAAGAATTACGAAAAGAATGGCTGGCAAAGCAAGAGCAAATGAAGAGTAAAAAGGAATAAAGTGACACTAGGAAAACGCTTACTAATGCACCTCTTCCATTGCATAGATGAAAAAATTGATATTACCTACTCATATTGGGATGGCAGTGGGCATCGTAAAGTTGTTACAGTAAGTATATTCAGTTTTGAAAGCGTCTATGATACTCATCATCTGCTGTAGTGTAAAAAGGGAGATACTATTCAACAGTTCTTGGAGCTTTGTCGTACACAATTCCCTCAACTGAGAGGAGTGAACACAGATAATCTATTATATGTAAAAGAAGATCTTATTATCCCTCATGTAAGGACCAAAGCACATGCTATGTAAAAGGAACAGTGCTTACATAATATAACTTAGCATTATACATTTTATGATTTCATCGTCAACAAAGCAAGAGGAAAATCAGGTCCATTATTTAATTTTGATGTTCATGATGATGTTCGTTTAGTCAATGATGCAACTATCGAAAAGGACGAGGTAGGTTTAATAGGAACAGAGAGAGAGAGAATAGCCGCTTATGCATCTATTAGTCACACGCCGGTAAAGTGGTAGAGAGATCTTGGTATGAAAGAAACAAACACATTTTCCCTGCAAGTAGATGGGAAGTATTTGATCCATCAAAATCCGTAAGCAAAAAAAGATAACCTCCCTTGTGTTATTTACTAATATTTTCATGTAGTATGGCAAGTATAGAATTAAGGATACCAACAAGAGTTTTTAAATATAATAAAAGCTTTGATCAGTTTTGATGTTTATAAAAGATAAGACGTTGTCTAAAGAAAACATTTTTACTTATGTACAGTATATTTATAATAAAATATAGATAAATAGAAAGATTTAGGTCATTTCTTCTTGTGTATCGAGTTTTCTCTTTTTACGAATTTGGTATTTTTCCTTCTTTGTTTCATCCGTATCGCATCTTGGTCTTTCCAATACTGGCTTATACTTTGTCATCCTTGTTTCCTTCCCTGCGCCCAGGGGCACCACGACTGTTCCATCTGCTCTTTTGGGTTTGCGCTCAGACATTAGATCAGCTATGGTCTTGACGCTCTTATCTGACATAACAGCTGGGAATGATCCAACGCGGGTAAGATAATATTGATAGGTGAGTGTTCGGATCATCTGCATGTTCCATGCTTCATTGAAATGCAAGTAAGTACGCATCGTGGGTGGGAACGTTTCATAGACTGTATCTTTAAATGCATAGTGCCACTCGAGATCCTTAAATTCGCAATCATAGAGGACAAGAGGCAAATCACTCGCCATTGGAAAATCAGGCTTTGAAGGTACCTTTTCAATATCCAGTAAATCGCGAACTGTCTCCGGAGGCTCCAGGCCTTGTCCGACAAGGAAGAGAACAGACATCATGTATCGAACTTGATGCCAGAGAAAAGCGGTACCCTTTAGTTCGACCTCATAAAAATCTGTTCCGTGTCCTACAGACTTGGTATCTGTGTGCTGAACAGGATTGATCTTCATGGAAAGAATCAGGCGGCTATAAGAAACAATATTCTTGGACGGATCCATCTTGCAGAAATTGCGAAAATCGTGCTCTCCTTCAAAATATTGACATGCCTGACGCATTCGATTAATGTCCATGGATCCTCTCGAGAAGAAATACTTGTATGTGCGTGACGTACAGTGGTATCGAGCACTAAAGTCGTCAGGAACAGGTGCCCACGCAAGGACGCGGATATCATCTGGTAGGACACGATTGATCGTCTCGGCATAAGCAAGTTCCTCTTCGGGAGGCAACAGCCCTGGTGAAGGGTCAGAGGCCAGCTTTTTAGATCTCACCCAGAGTGCAATAACTTGTCCGAGGCCACTGACGCCCTTGTCTGTTCGACCGCATCGCGTATAATCTACACTATCGTCGATTTGCTCTATCAGTCTACACTCCTTCAGGGCTTTGAATAGCATGTCTTCAATCGTCGGTACTCGTTCAGGATCTTGTTGGCTAGCAAACCCAATGTAGTTCCAGCCGATATAAGCCACGCGAAGTGCTATCTTTCGCTTCGTGTACTTGGACATGTCGAATGGTCGTTGCTTGTCACGCTTTTTTGTCTTTTTGTGCTTCAGCTCTGAATCATCTGTTTCAGTCTTATTCAACTGTCCTTCTAATTCGGCAATGCGTTCCAATAACTGTTCGCGAGTACAGTCGCTGTATTTTGATTCCATTTTCCTTGCAGAAAAAGAATAGTAATAAATGAAATGTGAAGACGGCTGTCTGTTTTTATACACAAGCCACAAAAAGCCACCATGTGCATATCTGTCTACTCTCGGCTTGATTTGTCTGAAGCTATGGCATATTCGATATAACATGATTCTATGACAATATCAAGAGAGTTGTTTTATTTTTTTTTAAAAAAAAAGGGGTGACTACTTGCATATGTATTGTCTGGCTTGTAGAACGTATGCTGTTACTGCATAAACTATATCAAATTCAAACTGATTCTACTTGTATGCTTTCCAATCAAAAGTTTATCCTTTAATATCAATAGAGAAAAGGTTATCGATTGAATCAGATAGAGAAGAAGGGTGACTAGAGTCGATGAACAGGGCAATACTAGAGAGTATATTGACAGCTTGAGTAACGTGACTTAATTTTTTATTCTTTTTCTTTCTTGTTTGGAACATGACAACGTTTGAAGAAAAGGGGAAAGCATTCTGGGATTGGTTAGTGGCAAATGGGGCGACGATAAGCGACAAGATTGCGTTTAAAGACTATCGCTCAGAAAATTCTGGACGTGGTGTTATTGCCACACAGGACATAAAGGAAGGAGACGTCTTATTTTCACTACCTCGGTCTATCCTTCTCTCACAAGTGACAAGCTCACTTAAAGATAAAGTGAGCGAACTATCAGAACTTCCTGGATGGGCTCCACTTATTCTTTGTATGATGTATGAAATTGATAAGCCAGAATCGTTCTGGAAGCCTTATTTTGGTAAGAGTGATAATACAAGATAGGGGTCATGAGGACTTACACACACGCATAGATGTTCTACCTCGAGAATTTTCTACGCCAATGTTTTGGAATCAAGATGATTTGAAAGAATTGGAAGGAACCGATATTGTCTGTAAGATTTTAGTCATGTGTATGTGTCTTGATATGCTTATTCTTTCTTAAAAGCTAAAATAGGAAAAAAGGATTCGGATGACTTGTTCCATAATGAACTTGAGCCAATTATCAAAGTAAGGAAGAAGCAAGAATTAGCTAGGGTCAAAGTACTAATAACATATAGAAACATCCCGAGTTATTTGATGAAAAGAAGCACAATCTTGAATTATTCCATATTTGTGGATCATTAGTTATGGCCTACAGTTTCCTTGACGAAATGCAAAAATTACCAAAGAAAAAGACTCAAGAAGAAGAACAAGAAGATGAAGAGGATGACGATGATGATGATGACGAGGAAGGATTGATCACGATGGTACCAATGGCAGATATGCTAAATCATAAAGCTGGGTTCAATAATGCACGCTTATTCCATGAACCAGATTGCTTACAGATGAAAGCAATCAAAAACATAAAAGAAGGGGAACAGATCTACAACACCTATGGTGATCTATGTAATGCTGATCTTTTGAGAAAGTATGGATTTGTTGATGAAAAGAATGATTTTGATCTTGTCGAGTTGGATGGTCTTTTGGTTGTCGATGTTTGCTGTGAAGGCCAAGATGAGGCATTAAAGGAGAAAAAGGTAAGGATACATATTGTAGACAATTGATATTGACTTTATTGTAGATTGAATTTTTAATGGAAGAAGGTGCTTTGGATGAGTAAGTTTTTCTTAAAAAAAATGGATGCTGTCTTCATGTTATTAACCCTTTTGCTAAAAGGTGTTTTGTTATCGATAAAGAGTACGAAATACCTCCTGAACTGATTGTTTCTGGTATTCAAATGCTATATCAACAGAAACTCATTTACTAACTCTAAAAAAAGTACATGTATTGTGTAGTACAAAGGATGAGTTCAAAATGATGGAAGAGAAGCAAAAGTTACCAAAGCCAAAGTTAACAAAAGAAGCAAAAGAAAAGATTGAGACTATTTTAAAGAAGAGACTTGAGAGATATCCAACTAGTTTGGAGGTAAATTATAAAAAATGATAAGAATGAGCATGTCCTGATGATAGATTAGGATGATGAATTGATGCTTACACAAGTAAAAGATAACAAAAAGAATGCACTCATCGTACGCATAGGAGAAAAGAAAATAATAAAGGAAACATTGGCAAATGTCGAAAAGACACCGATTGCAGTAGAAAAGAGACCAGCGCCACAAAAAGTAGATAAGCAATCAAAGAAACAGAAAAAATAAGTAAAAGCCAAAACGATCTAGACTTTCTATTTTGAGTTAAATCATTTAAAAATATATCCATTTTTGGTTTATTTTGCCTGCAAGGGTAATAAAAAAGGAGGCTGTACTTGTCCCTTATTTTTACCTTTTTTTCCTTTTATTATTCTTTATGATTAGTTTAGCATCAGCACATCACTTTGAGCCTAGAAATATTAATCATCTTATTGCATACACGGCTTTAAATGTAAAGACGTTGCTTGAGTGTTCAAAGGAGAGATCACATTATCAGCATAGACTATTACCCACATTACAGGTCTTTATAAAGCATACATTCTACCATTGTAAACTTACACCTACAATACTGGTTGTGGCTCTTATTTACCTTGATCGTCTAAAGAGTTGCCTACCTCATCAGTCAAAAGGAGGTAAGCCTTATATCATATATACACATGTCTTTACTTACTCCAAGTAGAATTCGATACACCTTACAAGATGTTTATTGCCGCAGTTGTTTTGGCTTCGAAATTTATTGAAGATTCAAACAGTATCGTGCAATCAGTACACAAATTTGTATCCCCGTTGTATAGTCCAAGAGAAGTAAACGAGATGGAAAGAAGCTTTCTAGGTAAGTCATGTTTTTTTTTTTATCTATTTGACATATGTTAATCTATTTTTATTAGCTGTTGTAAAGGTAATATTTAAAGAATATATGCATCATTCTTTTTTTATACTAAAACACATTTTTTTAGTATAACCTATTTGTTAACCTGATCGAAGTGGATCAGTTTATCAAGCAATATAAAGATTCTCTAGAATTTGCACTCAAATGAATACCCGCTTATTATACTAACATATATATATCAATTCCATCATTTGTATCATACAACTTCTTGCACTATCACACATCATGAATAAATAAAAATTATAACCGCCTGTTTCTTGGCATATTTACCATTAGACGTATTGTCGGAATTTTAAGTCTCATTAATCTATCTTGTGTACACTATTAGGAAAAAAAAGTTTGCGAAAGAGCCTGTTTGAACCGCATTGTCCTTCAGTTGATAGATCAATTAAATAAAATATGAAAATAAATGATAAACATGAAAAAAAAAAGATTATTATGTTGATATCAAGTTGTATCAATAGAATGTCAATAGACTGAACTTGTATTTGAAGCGCTTCGTTAATTGCCTCATTCTATTCTATAATAGACTTGACTTATACGTCATACCTAACAGATGGCGTTCCTTGCCCATTTTGTGAGCGATAATCTTTAATAACGCATGGTTACTCAGGGTGTTGTACCCATGGCAACATAAAGGTGGATAGTTTAGGATTAGGAAGATTTGCTCAGCTTATGCCAACGATTGGCTGCAACTTTAACAAGAGCAAGCCAGCAATGGTAAGCTTTCTACATTTGGACAAATTGTAGCAAGCTCAAAAATGTATTTATCCATCTTGACGCCTGCCAAAATTGAGAAGCTGCATTTTTAAAGCCCAATTACAATATCTTCGGTTGATGTCCTGTGTACGTTTTATGAATTTGCTCACACTTGATCGGCTACAAAGTTTGATTGAACGATACCTGAGTTCACTTGCTGCTTGGCTTTAGTTTTTAGGAATGTATTGATGTTGTACTAACCAACTTGAAAGGTAGTCTCACATTTATTTTAATCGTTTAGAATATCTGTTGCAATATCTCTGTAGGCAATTTGTCCCTACTCTACATATCAAAGGGATACCTTTACGTAGGAACACAGTAAAGAAAACAAATGCTTAACTTTTGATAGAATTACGTCTGGTCTATGATATTCCGGTTCGCACTTTCATACCCCGAACTTAGCCTGAAGTTGGGCGTTCTCCAGCTGTTTGACAGTTTACTTGCTGCCGAGAAAAGATTTTATGACAGAGAGGCGAGGCTTTTAACGCAGTAGACGCATTCAATGTAGATTTGTGATACAGTGTGACTGATAGTATCAAAGTTGTTAAAACAAGGACCATGTATAGAGGGACTGATGCACAGTCATCTCAGCTTTGTATACATGAAAGGTATTTGAATAATTGTAAGTACATAACCAACCCCAAAGCTTGAAGGGACAATGCATGGATACATCAGTTTGCATAAAAATAGACGAAATAACACAAATAATAAGTCTGGAAGAAAAAGAAGATCCTTGTTATAGAAATATACAGCTTATTGCATATAGCGCACAGTCTTTGATATATCTATTTTTTATCACTATGAAAAGCAAATGACTGTATTATATACTTTTAGAAAATGGAAAAAAAAAAACTTAATGGAAATACTGCAATGACAAATAAAGAAGCTATGGAGTTTTTTGTAAAGCGCAAACGTAAAATCTTTCCACAGATAGATCAACGTAATTTAGTAACGTACAGTTAGGTAATAGAGCTTTGCTTTAGTTTTTCATTATTTTCCAGGCTCCAAATATATATTAAAAAAGTGTCATATTTCTTTCCATTACTACAACCTCAGTCAGTATAATTACAGCCAAGCCATGACGTTGTTGAAAGCTTTTTACATTAACTGCTCAACATTGCTTAAAACTGCCTTTACCTCTGTCCTTCTTTCTTCTTTTTTTAGTAGTTCTTCTTGGTTAAAAAAAATAGAATGCTCTCATATTTTCTGCCACTTCTCGGATATTATATTGATCGTGCCAATAGGTCTGGTTTTTGCTACTTCACCGTTAGTAATCCTTTAATTAATGTTTCTTCTGCTAATACATCATGCTGATTACACTTGAACGGCATCAGTGATGCAAGGTTTCTCAACAATCGAACATCTGAATCTATAACGACATAGATTACCTAGAACGATGAACCATAAACAAGTATATTTATGTTGTCAACACCAAGACTGTCCTTGCTCAACTGTAGACTCAAAGTTAAGTAACCTAGGTTTAACCAAGTTTATCTCTGAGCCTTGCGTTTCAATCGAAGATGAATTTGAAGAAACCTTTGCAGTCGGAAGAAAGTTCAGTTCCAAGGATGCGCTTAGAGACAAAGCAAAGGCTTTTGGAAAGAAGAATAACATCGTTCTTAGCACCCTCAGATCAGACAAGATAATGGTCACTATTATGTATAAGCATGGATCTCAATATCGTTCTGCTAAGAAGGCGGTTATCATTATGCAGCAAACCGAATCTTCCGAGAAGCCCAAGGGCACGCGTAACACTGATACTCAGCGATATGGCTGCCCTTATATGGTTTATGCTGTTCTTGAGGGTAATCAATCCGTCATCAGAAAGGTTGTTTCACAACATAAACACCAGATTATGCAAGGTCCTCGCATGTATGCTCTTAACCGTCGTTTAGATGCAGTTCAACTTGAAAGAGTATGAGCCCTTCTTGAGCTTACAGGAAACATTCCAGCAAAAGTTTATCAAATGCTGGCTAACGAAGGTGTTCCTATTGTTAAAGTGGATATATATATATATATATTATCTATACTCAATTTGTGAAGCAAACATCTGATGGTTTAGAAATGCTTCGTTTCATTAAAGGCCATGAAATGAAAGGGCACTTTGTTTGCTACTCCATTAACAGTTCCAATACTGTAATGAAGGTTTTCTTTGCAAACATGGATGGTATTAAGCAAGCCCAGAAAATGTCTGAATGCACTGTTTTAGATGCAGCCTACAAGTTGAACAGTCATGGCATAGCTTACTGAATATTGTTGGTACTGACTGTGTAAGTGGTTAAGTAAAGAGTACGTTGGCCAACTTCCATATTGCTGGAGCCTGGATGGACCATGAGAAGGAAAGTGACTATGAATGAGTACTTGAGAGTTTTAAGGAATGCGTATTCCCGGAAAATTTAGTGGTAAGCTCGACCATTGAACTGCCTAATGTTTTCGTTACCGGCAACAACAAAACATTAAGGAAAGCATTGGACAAAGCCTTTCCTCAAAGTGGCAAGCTGCCTAGTTATGTTCATATCATGTGGAACTTTCAAGTTCATGGGCTTTCTAAACTAACAAGTCTCTATTCAACTGAAGAAAACAATAAATATGTGAAAAGAGAAATTGCCCAGCTTGTTTCTGATATTGCATTATCAGCCAACACTCGCCAGAAATCTGAATGAAGCCATAGACAAGTACAAAGCATATTTTAAGTTGGAAAGCCGTTGTACTGATAATGGCGAGCATGTAATTAAGTACTTGAATAAGATGCTTAAAGAGCAAAAACGCTGGGTTGCTCTGTACGCAAACGAATACATACACTTGGGCAATAGAACATCAGATAGAGCTGATAATACACATGCCTCACTAGAGCAGTTTGTTCAAACTTCTTCTGGCAAGCTTGGCCTGGTAACTCAAAAGATAAGCCAGTGGGCAGAAGAAAAAGCAAGCATAAGAAAACTGAAAGACCAGCAAGAAAAACTAAAGCAAAGTACAAAATTGATCAACCCTAAGACTGAATACAAGCTTCAATGCCTTGTAGAGAAGCTTCTAGGTATACAATGGATAAAATCATATTGGAAATGGCCATTTCAATTTCTGCAGGCACTGTAGCTTGTAGCTCTTACCTTTGTTCAGCGAAAAAGAGCTTTCGCTTGCCTTGTCAAGTTGTTGATTAGGTCCAAGGTTCTTGATAAATCTTAGAAAGCGTGCGATTGGAATCATTGAATGATCATTAGTAAAGAAAAAGGTGACTGGGCAACCACTTCCGGTAATGGAATGTCTAGCGACAATACTATATAATATAATATTGGCTATGTTAGGTACACAATGGGCAGCATCCAGGCAAAATGATTCAGCTCGAATTAGCTGCTGCCTTTGCCATGGAGAAACAAAACCGAATATATAGCTCTGTTCGAAAACTTGAGCAACATAGGTAAAATAACCTCGTTGTTGCTGAAGATCTTTCAACCAAAGCTTGATCGATTCTTTCTGTTCATTGTGTTTTTTACATGATAGTTCTTGAACCTTTTTATATATGTTGTACACATCTTCTGAATGGGCAAACTGAACACGGTGTACAGCACACACTGAAGAGGATGATAAGCTAGCAGTTTCATGAAAAAGACCTCTTATCCTTTCATTAAAATGGCGTTGAATTGCAGCTCTTGTATCTCTTGTACCATAGCCTTCACGTAACTTTTGCAATATAGCTTCTTTGGTATTATCCGATAAAGGCAAAAAAGAGATATCATCAAGGCTTCCAATGAGATGATTGTGCTCATTATGAAGCTTAATGGTGACCTAATTCGGTGTCACGAAATAGCAGGCGACAGTAGCATAGCATTTGCAATCGATCTTCTTGTTTAGTTTCTGAACTGGTCGGCTTTTAGATGATTCATCTTCTGCCTATACGCTAGCACAACTCTTATAGGCCGCAACTTTATGGCATATATTGAAGAAATGGTTGAATAGTTGATTGGCAATGAACTATGATTAAACAATAACTTCCAAGTATATCTTTTTATTTTTGTAAAATAAGAAGTGAAGAAATATATAAATTATTAATACAGGGTAGCAATATACACCACATTATAGCACAGATTATTAGTGAGATGTCACTCTATCTACAGGCTCTTTTATATACAGTGTAATTTGGACAGGTACTGTACAAATTATGATAAGCTCTTTGAATACTCTATAAGTCAACATCAGTGCTAAATATAACATATGTACTTAAATTATGCTTCTTCTTGTTACACGCTTTAGCATAGGTTGACCTTCTTCGTTTGAAGTAGACATACCACCATTCGTCTTATCCTTATAAATCCAACGTTCTGCATGATAGACAGGTGAATTTTCAATAATATTCTTTTAAAAGTCGATATCAACGATAATTTCTCTAGGTAATGGTGTGTATTGCTCTAAAACTAAGCTCTCAGACATGACTACTATTCTTTAATAAAAGGGGAATAAGTGGACGAAAAAGCTAAAGAAGAATTAATGGCCACAACATCAAGAATAAATAGTCATTTCAAGAATTTAAAATTCAGAAAGGGGGGAAATAAGAGCAAAATAGAATGTGCTTTTTTTTTTTTCTTCGTGCCAATCACGAAGATGCCTCGTGGCTAGTAGTTTGTGATTCTAATTGAATTGTATAATTCTTCCTGAAACATAGTACGAAAGCCCCCGATACTGTCTCCCTCGCACTGAACGCTCTTAGTCCTGGAGATGGGTTCTTCGTGTTTCTTGAATGCGCTGCAGCTAGTAGCCTATGATTCTCCAATAGAATTATATAGTTCTATCTGTAATCACTGGCGAACCCTCCCGATACTATTTCCCCTGCGATGTTTGCTATTTTGTGAATATCCCTGGAGATGGGTTTCAAGAGTGCACTGGTTCATTACGATTAGGTGTCAAGATTTAAATTCGTTTGAGTAATTTTGAGCCTGGAAGGTCTGAAAAACAAGGACATATTGTTCTGATAACGCCAATAGCTTGTTAATTTAAACTCAAGTTAAAACAAATTATGCTCATTTGAACTTTGTAGATAGTTTGCCCAATCAACATGCAATAAGGCAGCTTTATGTACTGACTTAGCAAAAATCGCTTGTTTTAGCAAGGAGGCCATTGATTATCATCTCCTTGAGTCTGCAATAGCATTTCAGATTCATGATAATTCTGTTTTCTTATATCTATGTGCATACATTTTTTGACAGTAAATATAGGGTTTGCTGTTACATTTTATCTTACAAGTCTTGATCATGACAGGTTTTATACGATCTATGAATTTGGTCATCTTGACATCTCTTTTTCTTTGGCGCAGCTTCCTGTGTTTATAAACCTCAAGAATCTTAATATTTTACTCCTTGTTTGTCATGTTTTTTGGAAGTTTTGTAAGAAGTCGCAGATGCCCGATATAATCCAACAAAGGCGTCGATTATCAGTACAGCTACTGATTTAATCGACCTAACAGATCCAACAAAAGATGGAAATCGAAATCGTTCAATTCGGATCTGATAATGCTAATGTGTATATTTCAAATAAAACTTGTTGAAGTTCACTGAAACAGATAACCACATAATTGATCACTTTTCTTACAATTTTGTATACCTTAGAAATGAAATATTTTGATTGACGAAACTTTTTTTTTGTTAACTTTAAGAAAGAAGTTGTATTTACTTACCTTTTTAGTACTTACCTAATTCTGTTGAGTATAAGGCATCAGTGGCCATTATATGGACTCTTTATTCCGGCATTTATTCCAGTACTTGTAAGAATGCGAAACGAACCTTTTGAAATGACTTTTCTCCACACTTTTGCAGGCCTCCGTAATTCTTTTTGATAAAGTGTCCTCCTGTAAAAATCTATGGCGCTTTACCTTGCTCTTTGCCGCTGCCTAGAATTGTTCTATTAGGTTAAGTTCGGGAGAGTAAGGAGGAAGATATACGCATTGATATCCTCAATACTCAATGTACTTCTTTATGTTTTCATTCGTGTGAATGGGTACATTATCCATAACTATATAGTGGCCTTTCATACGTGGATGTTTATTCGTTTCATCAAGAATCGTTTGTAAGAAACTAATGTAGTGACCTGTTACAGTCCCTGAGCTTATATATCCATCAGCTTTTCGCTTCTTGGCAGGTCTTGGTTTCTTACGCCAATCGTGATCAAATCTACGGCAGAGATAGCGCCCAATATAAACGTTGTGTTTGCTCTCGTAGTAGGCCTGGTAACAATAGCACCGATGCCTTTTTTGGACCAAGCTCTTGAACGTTTCATGTTTATATCAAAAGCAGATTCATCAAGAAATACGTAATTCGTCAGGAAGTCCATGTCTGTATTTTCCCACTTACAAACGCAATCATGTCGTTCCTCAATCTTTGCTGGACTGTTTCTCTTGATAGAATGAAAATCTGCTTTTTTCAGTGAAAGGTTGCATTCACTTCTTATAAAGCTATAAACAGTGCTGTGTGAGACTTTAAGATCATGAAATCGCTTCAATAAATACTTGGTCACTCCAACAGCAGCAGCAGAGGGATTAGTATCAATGAAGTTGATAACGGTTGCCTTATGCTCTTCGGTTAAGATACATTTACGATCTACGTTTTTACAACTCTCAAACATACTATCAAGGCACATATCATACTGTCTGGCCCATCTCTGAGCAGTTCGAATGTGAATGCCCAACTGTTTCGCTGCTGCTGATGCACTCATACACTTTTCAATCCTCAGGTCGAAAAATCTAACCTTATCCTGGACGGTATAACACACATAATCACGTTTCACGCTGACCGCCCTCATATGATTGTCTTCATCTTTTAGCTTTTCTATTCTCATTGGACAAGCCGAAGAAGCTTCGCTAGAAGCTGCATTTTTCAAGTAATCAGTGTGAGTGGCAATTGTTTCAACAACAAACTCATTCTGATCGACAATGTACTCCATGTGCTCAAGGCCGCCATTCTCATCAACAACATATCCATGTCCATCTTCAAATAAAAAAAAAGCACGGCATTCATCTTAGAATGTAAAGTTTTGAAAGAAGAAAAAAAGCACACACACGTACAGTTTAAGGTCTTGATTTTATATTTTTTCGAGTGTCAAGAAATCATGGTGACACGACGTCATTTCGTTTAAAGATGATATTTTGTTGATGGTCCAAATGAGCGCAAAAATAAAATAATAAAATAAACGTCCGCCCGGACTCGTTTAATCCGTTTGGAAGTGAATGTTAGCGAAAAAAACCCTTTATAGGTACAAGGGTAAAGAATGTAAACGAAAATGAATGAGTAGGGTTATCGATGAAAAGTTAAATGAATTGCTTTAACCATACAAGAAGCTTTTGACCATGGGAATGCTTAGTAGAGATCAATTTGTTATGGTGTAATTGATCTAATTCATGTAGTAGGGAACATAAATCAGCCATCGTTGAGACCAGGTGAGGACTAGGTTTGGGGGAAACAATATCATTTCAAGCATAGCAATATGGTTTCCAAAAATACGACTTCCATCTTCGAAAATGTAAAATTGATTTTGATTGGCTGCGACATTGCTTTTTGGAAGCACTGTGCAGTAATTCCAGCCTACGCAGAACATTTGGTGGTTCTTGCAGATCCTCTATAAAAGTAATGTTACAACTGACAAAGTTGCCGACTATGACAGGGCGTACCCATATACTACAAGCACAATTCCTCTTACGATCTCTGTCATTGCCAGATGATGTGTTTCTGACTTACTTCCACATATACGTCTATCCACAAGTCATTCAAAGTGGTATACTATATCAAAAACGCCACTGTGGAAACGTTGTGCACAATATACTGATATCCTAGACAAATAGCTATTAAAGAAAATACGTCTGCAATACCTGCAAGGCAACTTAGAACAGCGGCGTACTGCACGTAGCTCAAATCTGCTTTTGCTGTGTCACCCAATAATTTCTTTGGATCCAATCCTTTGGTTGTCTACGACAAGGCTAGAAAGAAGCCGATACATACGGTGACGTCTTAGTTGGTTAGCCAGTCATAGCACTACTCGCTGCCTTCGACACATCTCACAGCTCCTTATAAAGCAACATGCCATCTATTGCCTCGACATGCATCACCATCTACAAATACCGAAACCTACAGCTGATCCCTGTCCTTCCTTTTAAATAAGCTTCCCACTCGAAAACCATACCCCTTTCAAACAAGATTGTTTTAGACTATCAGATGGCCCGTAATCTGCGCTATCTTACATGAGTTTGATCACCTATACCATGAAAAGAGCCACCATCACCATCTGACCCAGGGAAGAAACTGCTTAAATGGCTATTTAGTTCTTCATAGTAGTGTTTTTAACACTTGTTCCGTGAATCTGTCAGCCAGAGCATTTTTGCCCTCGAGCCCAGAGGGATTTTTAGATACTGTTTCACAACTTGAACCGGTCAGGGCAAAAACGGTATAATAAAAATATCACGTGCCACTTATGGCCTTTATATATTATAAATAAATAAAAATTGTTTAACCGTATATCCATGGATGTCAAGGCTGATACTACGAAAATATCCCTGGTGATGACGAATTTACATTTCGTACAGCATGAATTTTGCTCTCACCATTGAGTGCATTTATTTTCGATCACAGGCGGATTTACTTCCCGGAAAGAGTGTACAGCATAGAGACAAATGCAGTCTATGTATTGAACAGGGAAAAAAGAAAATAGGACTAATTAACAAAAACTTCCTTATTTGGAAATATCGTAATACAATACTTTCTTTACTATTAAGACAATGAGTTCTGTCTTTTTAAGAGAAGAGAAGATAAATGTGGTCAACACTTATGAATACCACGTAACTGAAAAAGTTGCTAGAGACTTTGTTTAAATAGTCTGATCTTGGCTTCTTTTTCTTTTCTTCTTTGGACCAAAAAATAAGACCAGCTATTTCCCAACTAGCCCTAAGGTGTGTTATATTATTTACTCTTGTTTGGTTCTTACCAAACTTTGGTTTCCAACACTCCTTCGACCCCTTCCGCTCCTTTGGCCGCTCTCTTCCTTGCTCTCACATGCTCTTTTTTCTTCTTTTCTCTTCTTTCTCCGGGCCAGTTATCGCTGGCCTTATCCATGATGCACTTTTGGTAAGATATTAATAATCTCTTTTACAAATTTACTCACTTTTCTTGTTTCTCTTTTTCCCTTGTAAATCCTCTTTATAATGTAAGTATTTAATATCAATTTAATAACTGATTTACTAATCATTTCTTTTTATATCCTATTCTTTTGCTTCTGATGGGCTCCCTTTTATCATTGATTGTTATTTCATTTTGTTGTCTGAAATTATCATTTTTTTTATCAGTGTGCGAATAATTTGTGAATAAAGTGTACGATTAATTACAAAAATAGCATCTACTGTTTGACCTTGGTTACGTAGGTTGGCGCTTTTTTAGAAACCAGAAAAGAGATGGAGATAAAGAGAGAGATGCATAGAATAAAGAAATAACTTTTACAGGCAATCAATTTATATCCATATATTAAAACATATGGATAAAAAAAACGATAAATGTCACTTATAACTGCTGCTGTGACATTACTATGGGAACAGTAACAAAAAAAAAGGTGATGATCAGGAAGACATATACATATAAGTTTGTTCTCCGAAATGTTACAAACAAACAAAAGCACATTTGAAACACATAGCTGTCACTTTTAAAGAAAATAAAGTAATTGAATAAATTGTATGTCTTTGACTTTCATGATTTAAAGAGCAAGTAATAGAACATCTAGGATACGTTAGCCAAGGGTATGGACTAGTACAGTTTTAGACGATTTGGATGCTACACAAAAAAAATTAAAGGAGCGGTAAAGAAACCAGTTATTTTCAACTCCTATCCTAAATTGATCTAAAAATGGCTTTACTTTTTTTTTTGGTTTCTTGATTTCCCTTTTTTCTCTCATTCGCTCTCATTCTAACAAAGCTTTACCCTTTTTACTTTCTTTTTTTTTTTATCTTATACTTATTCCTCTCCTTTCACTCTTTTCACACACACATACATCATCTCTCTCTCTCTTTTTTTCTTAGGAAATGGCATCCTTGATGAATGAAAATAACAACAGTCAATCATGGTCAAATAATAGTAGTGGTATTCAGGAAAATAATAATGAAAATGAAAACACTACGATGAATGACAGTAACGATGACAATAATAATAATGATAACGTAACAAATGCACAACCTGTTCGTAAAAGAACAAGAGCAACTGCTGACCAATTGTCAGTATTGGAAGATACTTTTGCAGTCAATGTTAGTCCAAACTCAAAATTAAGAAAGCAATTGGCCGAACAGTTGCAGATGAGTGAAAGATCTATACAAATTTGGTTTCAGAATAGAAGAGCAAAAGTGAAGCATATGCAAAAAAGAGCACAGATGCAAATGCATCAAGCTTCTATTAGAGCCCAATTGTATCAGTATCATCAACAACAGCAGCAGCAAGGTTATGCTCAACCCATGAATTATTATTACAATCCTGTTACTGCTGTTAATTATCATCATCATCCAAGCCGAATTCTTAATGCAATCCCACGTGCTCAGAGCGTTGATGCCATTCAACACTATCATCGTCAGCAGCAGCTTTTTGTTCCTCCACCTCCTCCGCCTCCTGGTATATCTCCTTCTAATTACAATCCTACCATGTTTTATCCTGCGATGGATATGTCACCAATATCAAGACAGAGCATGCCACCTTATGATCTCAATGATATTGGATTAGAATTTCCTGAATATCTAAATGGTCCTTCTCCTTCACCAAGTCCTATTCAGCCAATGAAACCGTCCACCATACCCACTTTGATACCTGTACCTGATGCAGGTCCGACTGCTGTATTAGCAACAACAACAACAACAACAACAAATACAAATACAAATACAACAACAAAAATAAATAATAAAAATAATGACACTGCAAACAAAAGGACTTCATCCGTGGAAGACACTTGGATATCTTCCCCAGGTAAAAATATATATAATGAATACCCTTTTTTTTCCTTTGTTCTAAACGCCCTCATTTTAGATTCTTCCAATAACAACGATGACAAGAATAATAAGAATGCCACATCAACAGACAGCAGTACGGTTGATCCATCAAATTTACTCATTACTGGTAAAGAACAATCGACTATTGTTATAGAAGGCGACGAAGAAGAAGAACCTAAAGACCTATACCTAAGTGCTACTACACTTACTATTGGTACGTGGCACAGATTAAGGATGAGTGAAACAGACTTGGTTTGTGTTTATCGACCAGATACACGTACATTTGCGTGGCATATTGTTGACGGAGGATGTCATTTTAAAATGGAAGTAACGCAAGATGCAGTGAGTAGTATTGAATATATTGTAAATGGTGAACATGATGCGTTAGCAGAAGTTCATTTTGATATAAGTGAGCCTCCACTCTTTTATATGGAGTCCACGACAGTAAATACAACTATTGAAGAAGACCCACATGATAAAAAAAAGAGAAAGGCTAGCAATGCAAGCATAATTACACCAGTATGGGTGCAGTGCTCTGACTTTACAGAGGGCAAGCAAGCATCAAGATTCTTTAGACATACATTAAAAGGTGTGCAGCATCATCTTAAACAAGAACTACTGGCCTTGATACAAAACCATGAAGAAACAAGACGACTTGTTCATTTCATTGAGCCACCAGCACCCTCTGCTGCCGCTGCCGCTGCTGCTGCTAATATTTATCCCATGGACTATCCAACAGATATCGCTGGTTACTTAAACCCAGGCGTGTACTGGAATAATGGAGGTGGTATTCCGATTACTACATCTGCTGGTAATACGAATGGTGGAACATCAAGTAACAGTGATCTATTATCCTGTGGTCTCTATATTAGTTAAATATCTATACATATATATTCATCCATATACTCTCTCTTTCTCTCTCTGTTTGTTGTAGGTTTTACTTGTATAATCTACCTTTTCTTTTTTTGTTGTCATATTTTTTTTTGTTGTTGTATAGTATCATTATTTTTTCTTTCTTTCTTTCTTTATTCCTCTCTTGCTTAAAATAAACCACCCGCTTCCTCCCCTTTCTTTTTATAGGTTAAATGACAAACACACTTGACATTATGGACATTGATGGTCCAGAATTTATTAGTCAAGTGAATGAACAAATTGCAAGCTTACGTTTACTTGACAGAAAGGATATTGTGGATGTCACCATGTTTGACATTACTCATGATTATGTAAAGACAACACATGACCTTCATCTATTCAATCAAAGCTTATCAATATCAGATATCAATCATTTTGCTCAAATTGCAATTGTTGATACAAACTTTCTTATTTCAAACTTGAAATCTCTTCAGACTCTATTAAATTTGGCAGAAGAAAATATCGGAAGCTTGCTTATATTGATACCCTGGGTTGTCATAAGAGAATTAGACAGTTTAAAGGTAAGATACAATGGAACTATCATGTTCTCATCCAACCCTAGACATGTAATAGGAAAGAAGAAGTAGCTATTTTGTCAAGGAAGGCGATGAAATTTATTGAGAGTCAACTACGAAGTCAAGTCAAATCAATAAGAGGCCAGAGATTACACGAAACTTTAGATCAGAGTAACATGCAGGTGATGTATATTAAGCTATTCAACCCGCGTCATTATTGATCTTAAATGCTGATAGAATGATAAACTTAAAGGAGACGATAGGATATTGGACTGTTGCATGTACTTTCAATTAACTACACATAAGCCTATAGTGTTATTATCCAACGATAGAAACCTTTGTATCAAAGTCATGGTTCATGGCATAGAGTCAATTTCAACAGAGACAAAGGATAGAATGAACGCGTTCTTTAAAAAGATGGGCGTATCTCAAAGACAGATAGCCGAACCTGAAAAGTACACTGTTGAGGAATCTTATGTACGTATTATACATATTTGACGCGTAAAAAAAATATGTAATTGACATGACACATGGTAGGATATGGATATAGATGACGATAATGATTATACCCAGTACCAAGGCCATTCAATGGCAATCGATAACGTCCCACATATCCAAAAATCCTCTTCTTCTGGTAGTAAATGGGCGCATGAGACTCTAATTGCTCCCCGAAGGCCGACGCCTCCCCCTCTTCCTGATCTAGCACCTCCTGCTAATGCATCAGATCGTTCCACTTGGGCCTCCATACATGCTCCAAGGCGCAAATACAATTAGCTTTATTATTTATTAAACTTGTTCTGATCGTTTACGTAATTGTTGTATGTCATAAAGCTCGTAATAATTGATTGCATTTGGTTCTACCCAAAAGTCAAGACAGTTATTCCAGCATCCATGATCAAACACATTTCCTTTCTTTGTATGTCTTCTTGCTTTGTGTACTGCATGTGCACCTGCTACAAGTTGCAAGCATGGACAGAAACTTCCTTTGTGATGATGGTGATGTCTGGGTCCAGCTTCTTCAGATATTGAAGGGCCATCTGTACCTGCTGTTCCCCCACCTGCTGCTATAATGCTGGTACTGGCATTCATGTATGCATATCGGTTAATATTAGCACTCTCATTCGTTGTTGTGCCAACCGCAACTTGGTATAATTGGACAACCAATAGAAATACAGTCCAGGTCAGTTGAAATAACACCCAAATAGTGAGTGATAATGTCCATGCATCATAATCAAAGTATCCGCACATGGTGGATCCTATTAAACAGGCACTATCTACTCTATGATCATAAATGGGCGAGCTTATCGATAGGTCTATTGAAAGAGTGAATATATTTGTCGTGCTTTTTTTTTATCTTTGGCAGAAACTTACAGTTGAGAGATAATACAGTGAAAGTGACGATGGCAATGACCATATTAATCAAATATATTAAAAATGATCGATGATTTTTGATTCCAATACAGTTAAATATCCAAGGACAGTGACTATAACGAAAAAGGTTGAGTTCAAATTGAGCCCTTTATCAGCGTAAACTTACTGATCAAATCTTGCAACACATCGATTACATATATTGCAATGCTTGGATCGCAATGGCTTTTTGACTAAACAGGTAAGGCAGAAATGTCTGGCATCAAGACAATTGTCATTTGCCAATTCTTCTACTGCAAGCCGCTGTTTTTCTCTCGAAAGGTCGTTTTTCACAAAGCCAGGATCAGATGAAACAGCTTTAAAGAAGGCAAGCATGGCAGTAAAGAATGCGACGATAAATAAAAGATGCGTGAATAACCATTGTGAGGTTGCTAAAATAAAAGCAAAAGGTTAGTAAGGTAACATGAGTTGATCCATTCATATTACATGGTAAAAGAATACGTATCCAAGTAACAAGGACCCAAAATGCAGAGGCCTGAAAGATGCTTGAAAAATAGGGTGTCCTCCAGACGGCGTCATTGCTGGGTATTGGGACAACATAATTTACAATCGTCAAGTGCATTGCTGCACATAAAAGCAACGTCAGTGGCAACCCAGTGTACCAAGGAAATGTAGCAAGGCATTTCAAAACAAGGCCAAGAGTGATGTATGGAAAGATATAGGCTATTGTATTCACAGTTCGCTATAAATGAGTTTAATGGCATATCGTTCAAGAAGAAGTGATCCACGCACCTTGGACAATGGTTTTCCTTTTGAACCAGGATACTTGCCCACAAGAGACGCATGAGAAGGGTTCTCTTGTGCATACACATCTAGCTCTAATACTGCTCTTTCCCAGACTTTTTCAGCTTTGTTTTCACGCACAAAATCCATGACCGACTTCCCATCCTGACCACGCGCATTCGCATCGGCACCATATTCCAAAAGCTTTTTGATACACATCTTGTTACCTCGAACAGCAGCCCAATGAAGTGGCGTAAGCTGTGCATGGTCAGTAGCTGCAACGTTTGCTCCAAATCTCAACAATAGTTCCACTGATTGTGCATATCCCTGATAAGCTGCCCACATCAAGGGAGTGTGCCCTCCTACATCGTCTGTAACATCCACGTCCATATCTAAATAAAGCAAATAGAGTACTAGCATCGCATGTGACGAGTGAACGGCCAAGTGAAGTGCATTAAATCCTTGACTATCACGCTTTGAAGGGTCTGCACCTTCTCTTATTAGTCGATGCACAGCAGCTAAGCGACCTTGTCTGTGTGAATTGTATGTTTTATATCATATACTTCTTTGGTTTGTGTGTATATGCTTTATTTACCTGGTTGCCCAATGTAAAGGCGTTGCTTGTAATTCACCGCCTGGTGCATCAACCACTGCTCCTCTGTCAATAAGATATTTTAAGCACACATCATTATTTGCTAATGTTGCATAATGCAGTGGTGTTGCTCCATGAGAATCAACATCATGAACCGTTGCAAGTTTATTATCTAGTAAATAACGCACAGTTTGAAATGAGCCTTTCTGTGCAGCTTCGAATATAGTCATGGCTAAAGAGAGAAGGTTAGTTAATCAGATAACTCATCATTAATAACTTACATTGCTCAGCAACAACATTTGCAGTTGCTTCAGTGTTTGTTACAGAAGTAGTTGGTTTTTTAGCACTCGATAGTACCTCTTTGTCTATTAATAATGGTTTTTTATCTTCTATACTTGTCATAAAGAACAGTTACTGAAAACAGTAGAAAGGACTTTTAATTCCTTTTTTTAATATTTATAGAAAGTTTTCCGGATATCCGCTTTTTCCTCAAACGTGGATATTCGCATAACAAAGAGTCAGTCTATTAGCTCTTCCCTAGAATAGCCATACTTTATGAAATCATGTGCCTAGATGCTTCCCCAACAGCTGAGCAATTCCTCTCATAAATAAAATTGCTCTCTAGCAGTAAAAAAAAGCTCTGTTTGTTTAAGGAATTCGTATCCTTGCAAGATTTACGTGTTTTAAATTCCATTACTACGAAACATTTGCGTAGTATATGACAAATGAACTTTACTTTGTATTATTGAACAGCATGAGAAGAGTTATTGAAAATGCCTTCGAATAACTGACGAAAAGTGAGCATGGAAGCTTCGAGAGGGGGCTTAGATATCCAAAACAGTATCTCATAGATATATCAAGGCGCTTGTACAAAAACATCGAGGTTAATAATGCTTTGACCCAAAGAGGAGGACAAGGCTTAGCTAGATAGCCACATATAATTTCAGTAAACTACAGACGATGATATATCAAATGCACTCAGCAAGAGAGAGACTGCTACTATTAATGAAAAATTTGAACGGAGCTAGAGTAAAAAGATATAAAAAAGAAAAAATTTTCGAGTATTTTTCTTTTTTAAAAACAATGAGGCTCTTTAACTAAATGTACTTTATTTATAGTACTCCTTAGTCACTCAGCACTCAAAGATTACTTAAACATTTCCATATAGACAACAGATCATGATCAAAGAGAGAACACATATGTATTTTCTCTTTTGACATGAGTGCCTCTGTTCACTTGTGGAAATTCATCTTATAAACATTTAAATGAAAATATTTACTTTAATTCTATAAAGGCTATGATAATTGTCCAAAAGGTGCTAATGGCGATGCGTTCGTGCGTTTTGCTACTCTAAGTTTAGCTGATCTGCATCTGGCATTATTTTCGAGTTCCTCCTCTGATGGTTGTATAACATGTTTGGTGCATATTTCAAAAGAAGGCGATACACTTTCTGCTTTTACAGAGGGCTGTCTAAATAACGTATCATCAACATCATCATCACTGGTATATTTCATCGCCTTTCTTCGTTCTCTATGAACTGCTCTTTTAAGATCAAATTGGTTATGCTGTGAATCAGCCAGGGATCTCTTCCCTGAGCAGTGATATAAGAAACGCTTAGCCATTCTATCTTCTAAGGAATGGAAGGTCACAATGGCCAGTCGACCTTCTGATTTGAGCAAATATTCACTTGCTTTTAAAGCACTTTCAAGCTCACCCAGCTCGTTATTGATGTATATACGAAATGCTTGAAAGGTACGGGCAGCAGAGTTTCTTAGCATGTCATCATTACCCCGTTGCCATTTTGGTTGAGGACACGCCTTGTGAATAATAGCTGCAAGTGCAGAAGTAGTTTCAATAGGTCCCTTTTGCCTTGCTGTTATAATAGCAGAAGCAATCTTTCGAGATAGTCTGTCTCCACCGTATTGATATATGATGTCTGCTATTTCCTCTCTAGAAAAATAATTGACAATTTCATAGGCAGAGACTGATTTTTTCAAAAGAGCCGTTTCATCCTCATGAACTGGTGCATCAGTACTGTTTCTACCTCTAGAAAACATACGCATATCTAGTGGTCCGTCTAACTTGTAGGAAAATCCTCTCTCTGGTGACTCTAATTGCCCACTGGAAACACCGATATCCATAACAATACCATCAAAACAAGGGATTCTAAAGCAACATGGATTAGTTTGAGATATTCAACAAATTATTTTCATCAGTAACCTATCAAAATGAGATTTGCAGTAATCATAAATAGAGCCAAATCTCCCTAGAACAGGGATTAGCCTGGTCTTGTATTTATCTAGTTGTGATAGCTTGAGAGCCTTTTCGTATGCAGTTGGATCTTGATCCACTGCAATCACTTTACAATTACAATGATCTATTAAAAAAGGAGTTTAGTCATTGTCAATAAGAAAGCGATATTGAGATTTACCAAGTAATGCCTTTGTATATCCACCATCTCCAAACGTCAAATCACAATAGATCTCGTTGTCCTTTGGTTGTAAATGCTGCATCACTTCGGATAGCATAACGGGTACATGTATCCTGTTGTAAGGTAGCTCTGAATAAAATCGCTTTTGTAATTTGAATGTGTAGCTTCTGCTTGCAAGTAATCTCAACATGTCTGTGAAGGGAATAAATAGGTAGCATAAATTTCTCAAGCATTAATAAGTATCTGAGTTACCAATATAATAATCCTCTTCAGGGTGAAATTGTTTGTCCTATTATTGAAGGACTACTAATCATTTGAGAAGATAGGACATACATGTTGATAAGAAACTGGGCTGAGTCCCCTGCTTGGGGCACGATTCCAATACAATGTCTCTTTCAAAAGGGCTTTTTTTTTTAATAGTCCATCTTTCCAACACAATATATGATAACTGGGATTATTCAATGTTCATTCTTTTCTACGTCAAAAGTCAAGAGTGAACTATCTGATAGATATAGGGCATCTCTTCTTGGATTAAAATAGGCTATGTGGTCAATTGCCCTAACCTTGTGCTTGTTCCCGACAAACAATCTTATTGGATGATTACTGAAAAGCTAGACATGACAACATCTCTATTATGTCTCCTTTACTTACATCCATCCACTAGCTTATCTTCTCTAGTCGCTATTAGAAAAGATGTCTTAATCCATGCATATTTATACAAGTAACAAGTATTACAGCAAGTACAGTGTTTTAAAGTAAGCCTTGTAAGATAAACGATTTAGAATCTATCTGTCTCTCTCTTTTTCTCTTTAGGTTCTGTCAGCTTATTTACAAATTTACTATGATTAATATATAAAAACTGGATTCAAAAAAAATGTACACAAATATATTAAGACCTGCTTGACCTTAAACCAATCAATGCACTAAAATGCATGACTTGTTGTCGCATGACCAAGATAGCTGATAATATACAAAAATGATATCCTCTTAAAAGAAACTCCAAAGCATATAGTCAGTAGGGTTTAGTATTCTATGGTACAATAAATAAAAATGGTATATGTATAACTCTCCATCGAATGAATTCTCTGGAGAATTTTATGCGACGGTCGGATAGAGCCAACGAGGGGAGATTGTGAAAGTTAAAACCAATAAAAAAATACAATGTCATATAGTTATTACTTGATCTTCTTTTTCGCTCGGTCAAAACTGCATCAAGATCATCCTTTATGTCAGAATTTACTGAAGAATCTTTTAGTGCGTTTCGTAAGCAACTGGCTGAAACTCAAGCTATTGCACAGCAATTGGTACAAGAGCGTTAAGTATCTATAAGCGAGACTGGTACGCTGAATAAGGGTCAATAAGCAGTGTATACATATAAATAACAAAAGCTCAGTAACATAAACTGACCAATCACAATACTAATTACAATTTTATATAATAAGTGTAATTATCAATTTTTATACCTTCATCTTTATTCTTCTAAATAAAAGAAACATAAAGAGTCCCATTGTACTTTCTGTCAATTCACATTAATAGAACAACAACAACTACAGATGCCACAAGAGCAATAGAAATTATAAGAGAAATATGTTGATGAGTCTCTTTATAACCACTTAAAATTACGAAAAGAGAGAGCTCACTATTAAAAACAGGGTCGTTTTATATGAAAATAGAATTATTAAGTGAATTATATCAAATAAAAATTGTGCGGTCAGTCTCTTTGTATTTTCATTTTTATAAATTTAAAGTAATCTTATGCATTTGTAGAGTAAATACTACGGATAAGCTGTATGAAAGGGTCTTGTATACATAATGTGTAAATGTGGTGTGTATTGATTTGCTTACGTCACTAATTTGGAAGCATGTAGTGTTCACTCCGCTATAAACGTTTGGGCGTGTACCGCTGTAGATGCTCAGTCAGGTGGCCATTTGGCCAAGCCACTCTCCTAAGTAAATTGTCCAGCTCAAAAGTTAGGGTGGTTTCTTTTTTTATAATTTACAAACAGGCAGGTATGGAACAGAAATTAACGCTAGGATTCTCTATGCACCTTTTCTTTCAAGAACAAACACGGTTTCGGACAGCCTTTATGACTGGTCGCCAGCTAGGGCCATGCTGAAGGACTTTGCAAGGCATGGTTGCTAGCCTTTACCGTGAGCAATCCCCTTAGACTTGGTGGCTATCCTTGCCTTGACGCGACTAGATGAAAGTAGAGTCGACTTGTTTGCTTTGCAAATAAGGTGTCTATCGGGGTTGCTTTGCCTTAATCTCGTTTCTGCTCAAGTATAGAAGAAGATCAACAAAGCACTTACTAATTACTTTAAACTTGAGTAATAAACTAGGAGACGACTTTTTCCAAGCTCAACCGTTGTCACTAGCCTTTATGTTTAACAGTTCACATCAACAACCTGCAACTGAATTGCCAACTCTCTTTAAAAGCCAGTAACGAACATCACAACCAATCAGTCTCTAACAGCAATTGACTACTACTGAAATATTTCCAAAAATAATGGCCTGGCTAATTCCTATATCTAATATCTGCTTCTTCCAAGTATCGTATCTATAGTTTTTCAAATAAAAATTTAGACGCATTAGCAAAAGTTGAACTAGAACTTTTGATTTTTCTTAGTTATCTTTTTGGATAAGAAAAGAGGTTTTAAATAAGGAGCTGTTAGCTAATAAAAAAAGGTAGGAAATCACTTATAGTTTATCTGTATCGTGCTTTAATCTACCTTCTATCTATATCTCAGGTAGAGGCATGACCTTCATCGGGAGGTGCAGAAAGGAAATGTTTAAGTTGGAGAGTTTTCAGTGCCTTCTGAGCTAGAGCGCTTGCGGTATTTTCAAAGGGCGGCCACAGTCTTATCGATGACTGGGTACAATATCCCTGAAGCTTGATACGACCGTCAGGCCTTTGTCCCATAGCTGTGGTGGTTCCAAACATTTTTGATCTGTACATCTAGTAAAAAAAGTAGTTATGAAAAGTAGTTTGCCTTTTAGAAAAAAAGGTTGAGGCATATCCTAGGAGTTCATGGCATATAACTACTGAGTTATTGGGTCTTCGAAACTCTCGAGGCCTTGATACTTTCATAAATGTCTCCAGCTTAACATCTTTACATTTAGGCGAAGTGAAGATAACTTGAAATCATCGATAAATTACACTGGAAACTCATATTTTTTTTAGCATTCGCTTTTTACCCTTTCCTCTGACAGGCTCGTGAAACTTGATGTTAGAGGCAGCCCTGTTACCTATGAACAGTACCTAGTCCTCTACAGACTTGCCTCTTAAAGCCTTAGTAAGCCGACTATCCAACTGTTTCCTGTTGAGGATGGAAGAAAACTTCATTTTGCGAAACGAGAGAAGAGACTTGTCACACTCTGATGACTTGTCTTCATTGGAGTAATAATACGAAGCGTCTTTCTGTTGGTCTTTACGCTACCTTCAAAAAGAGTCTTAAATGTCGTGAGCGTTCGTCTAAGATTAAAGTTAAAGAGTTTAACAAGAAGCTAAGTGGTAGATGAATTATTGACCTGAATAAGCAAATAGATACAAATTTAACCATCTTACTTTATCCCCCTAACTCTACACTTTTCTCAAGTTCATTTTGTTTAGTAACATTGAGACATAGTATATATCTGAGCAAGACTATTCAACATATGCTTAATGGCTATGGCTTTAGTATTGTTAAGCGGATGCCTCTTAAATACAGGCCGACTTTTTTGCCATCTTGACCACCCATAGATTGTGTATTTTAAAAGAATGTCCAAATTTACTATGAGGCCCTTCTTTCAGCATGGCATTGGTCCCATAGTCTAGCCAAAATTCTTTGAGCGTTGCATATCGAGAAATATGACGAAGCTCAGTTGCAGTATTATGTGCCTTAAGCAGGCCTACTCTACGAACCATGCTCCAGGGCATCTCAGCTGATGAGAGTAACTACTTTGAGATATTCTCAAAGTTCAATGATAAGACGAAGTGCAATGAATATGTTCCCTCGTCAAACTACTTAAATTATATATATAAGTATATACTTTACCTTGCCTTGGCCTACTAAAACTACATATTCCAACCTCATGGGGTATGCTTTAAGAGTTCTGAGATACTTTCTTCTAATAAAATATAGTGGAAGGAACGTATTTTATTTAAAATTATTTGTCTCAACTTTGTGACAAAATATAACTCTGACGAATAGCAATATGGCCGATACCACTTCATACTAGTATAGAGGGTACGAGAGACGGAATTGTAATCACAAACAGCACAAAACCACCTCACGGCACGGTCTTCGCTTCGGCAACATCTGGATTTTTACAACAATCTATTACTTTTTTTTTTATCATAGCCGTTGTAGATGCTCTAAATAGGTATACACTTTATGTAGTATTTTATCCTTCCTCACTTATTTATACATTAAAGGATTATGAAGAACTTACAGTATTTCCTTTAATGCTTGAAGTCTGGAGAGACATGATATTCAGTGTTAACAATAGACCTACGTATATCCTATTAGTCGACATCATGAAAAAAAAGATATCGAGTAGTCATCAATGGCCGTATAAATGTGAAAAAGTATTGGACTTGGCCTTGTTTTTACTAATAATACAGTCGCACCCCGATTCAACAATACTTTGTGTGGATAAGAATTGCATCGTTATATAAAGAAAAATTTATCGCTCAATATAGTGACAATAGGCTGCAACACTTCAAGCGTAGGAAGAAAATGTAACGTAATTTCTGAAAACGTTTTTAGCTAACAGTACTGTTAAATTGAAGTACGACTGTACATGTGCTTGACTTTTTACATAAAAAATGAAAGCTTCAACTTGTGCCATTCAAAAGCACTAAAAAGTTTAGTCTTTGTCACTATTCCCTTTTCCTTTGAGCGTCATTTCAAGCTCTCGAGTAATTTGAAGCAATGCATATGACCTGAATGATGTTTTGTTCTATAAGCGAGAAAAAACAATTTTTGTCCATTTCAGTATTGTTTTCGACTGAATATTTGTAATTTGGCAGATGTGATTCAATCTAGTGAACTTCCATAGATTACACAGATATGATGGTAATTAATATTAATAGAACTCTATTGAATAATAGTGAGAGTTTTGTTGTGCCAGCTCATTACCAAAAAAAAAAAAAAAATTGCTGCTACTGAGATCTCGCATTTCATCAATAGAGCAGCAAGTGCTGGTAAATAACAAGACTCGATTCTATATTACTTGTCTCAGATATCATACCACTATGATTATGACTAACAAATCAACAGCATGCTAATAGTCACAAGTCTTTGTATCCAAGAAAATGAGGGTTTCTTGTGTTCTCCATCATTGGTGTAAATTATAGGATCACTAAAATAGCTCAACAAATACTGTAACAACCAGATATCTTTAAGTAAGGAATAAACAATGTAGCTACGAGCAACCATGGTTCTCGAGTTTCTTAGTCTGAAGCACCTAAACTCTTTAATCTCTTATTATCGAGAGGGAAATACTATTTTTATTTTTATTTTTTTTTATTTTTTTTTTAAAAAAGATTTGGCAATATGTATATAAGCTATACAAAGAAAAACTAAAAATAAAGTAAAAATAGTTACAGGAAAGAGGAGGAATAGATAGGTCCTAGATCGCACATTCCCGAACTATCTTCTTCATAAGTCAGCTTCATAATGATGGGATCGATGCTCTCCCTCAAACTAGCAGGCTTCTCTTTTGCATATCTACAATTGGCTGCATTTTCGAGGTGCTCTTCTCTAACACTCAAAATGTCTTCCACGGACTGATCAAGTAAACTCTACTTGAAAACACATTGTAAGTACTTTTGGACAAACATATCAGATCAAAATGTTAACTACCTTTGCAGATAAGCAAAAACCAATCAAATCCGGAATAAATTCTTGCTTGTCTTCGAAGTTTGGTTTGATGTGCAGATGACGTTCTCTAAAAAAGTCAAAGAGATTGTTTTCTCCGTAGGACAGACTCCATAAATGTAGATAGCTTCCTTTAGATTTTAAAAGGAAGAGAGTTAGCTCATTTTTCTTTGCTTCTTATTTGTTACTTACCCGCTGCATTTAGAAAGAAAACTTTCACCCTCTTGAACTTATCAATTGAGGCATACTCAAATTCATCGGCGATTGACTTCAACATTGCAAGGCAACCAAACATCCCTTTATGATGATCAAAATTCAGTTTGATCTTTTCCTTGTTGTCAAAATAACCTGATGTCTCTAGCAGTAAAAGTTCGATGTTTTTCAAGCCAAAAAGCTTTATCAACCCGTCTGATTTATACTGACTACTATCGTTGAAATATAAATTTGAAAGTTTAAGTTGCCTCGTCATACTTTGCAGAATTGGTTGTCCTTGTATAAAGTCCGGCTTGACATTGGCTTTCAGACTCTTTCCAATAATCTTCGCATATGGGTATACAGAAATTTGATTAAAGCCATCTTCCGTATCTTGTTCAACGTATGATGAATATGCCTCATGGCTGCAAAAAAGAAAAGAATAGTAAGTATTGCTACTGGCAAAAAAGTTAGAAAAAGACACTTACGCCTCGTTTAGAATTTTTTCGACAATCTCTAGGCACTCGATGTCTTTCTTATCTGATGATTTTAGAGCTGGGGTGATAAGCCTAATAGCCTCCTTTGATTCTTGTAGATTCTCCTGTAGCGAAAACAGAAGTTAGCTCTTATTTTTCTTGAACAAGATTTGACACAATACTTTACAGCGTTGACAAAGGCGTCGATAAATTGATGACTACATTTTGGAACTAAAAAGTCTGAGGCCTGATGGATTTTCATGTGTTCAACGTACAAACTTGGGTCCAAGAAGGGCTTAGGCGATATTCCTTCTCCTGATCGGATTACATCGTTGGCTTCCGGGCTGAATAGAGTTCGATTAGTTTAATAGCTACGTTATGTATGGAGGTCTTCTCGTTCTACTTGCCTAAATGGGTGGAAAGCATCAGCATGACTATTGATGTATCTGAGCCATTCAGACCAGATTGTTGTTGGCTTCTGAAATATAGTAAACAAAATTAACTGTATGAAGAATACCTGCCTTATCTCTCTCTCTAGTACTTACATTTTCATTCTCTTTGACTTCATGTGCTTTTCCTTTGTTTCCTTCTTTGTTCTCACTTCCAGTTACATCTTTGTCGTGAGAGTTGCTGTCGTTCTGGCTCAGATTTGACTAGAAGTATTCAGTACCTAATATGTATTTTCTTGCCTCAATGAGTACATACCGAGTTTGGTACGTTCATATTACCCATCACGTTGTAAATAGTGCCTTGATTTCTGCTGTTATCCACCGTCAGCAATACTGGTGATATCTTTCTTCTTTTTCTTGCATTTTTCGCGAGCTGATTGCGCAGAAGTGATCTTTCAGGCTTAAGGAACAATTTAAGCTTCATGTTCTAGTTTCAGTTCTATATATATTTACATACCTTTTTCTCTGATAGAAGATAAAGTGCATACTTTTTGATTGCCTCAGGCACATCGGCTAGCGTAGTAATCCATTGAAGATCGTTATTGTAATCAGATTCTATTTTCTTAAAACATTTTGCTTTGTTGATGTTATCGTGTGTTTTTTCCCAGTACTCCAAAAAGCCCCAGTCTTCTGCACTATTGGTAGAAAAAAAATGTCTTGAACCCTCGCTTACTACTGATAGCTTATATCTTTTTTCGGCTTCTGATAGCTGCATTTAGCTTCTTTAAAGGTCAGGTGTTTTTCAAGCAAAACAGCACGGCGATTTACTACCAGTTGCTAAGATGGTGTAACCCTGGGAGATAAGTTTCAATCCCAATCACTAAATGACCCTGAAAAAAGGCACGCTCTTCGTTTTTCATTTTATATTTCTCTAAAAGGAAATGTAAATCCTTGTCGCAAAACCAAGCAACAGTTACAATACTTCCTGCTACCCTCTTTTTTACTTACTTCAATATTATTACTTAAGCAACTTAGTTGTTTACCCCATTTTGTTTTCTTTTTTCTTTTCTCTTTGACTCTCACATATTTTATTTTATACACTTTTTGCAGAAAATAGAAAAAATAAGCATTTTGTCACTTTTGTTTTTGAAGCTGTTGCTAATGAGCCCAAAACTTATCTATTTAATAAACTCAAAAGAAAAGAACAAGCCACGTATTTCAACTCATTTTTTATTGCATGAGTTGCTGTGAGAGGGCCATCTTTAGTTTTTACTTTTCTTCTTTGTGTCTTATCGATTTTAACCTTCAATATGAGCAAAAACAACAACAACCTTAAAAACCTAGACATTGACCAGATGAACGATGAAGACTTGATATTTTTATCTTTGCAGATACTATCTGAAATGAATGGAGTAGAAACACTTGCTGCAGCCACTTTAGCCGAAAGTACAGCTATTGTAAACCGTCAGACACAGATAATTCACGACTGGGTCGCAACTGTTCGCGTATTCGATCAAATAGTGCTCAACTTGAACGAAGATGCCAAATTCTTTCTCCAAATGACGAATGCAACACCCATGCAATACAGGGTTACGTACCTTTGTTTGGAAAGCAACAAAGGATTTTGGGAAGTTTAACATCCAAACTTAATCGATGAAGAACGTGACATGTTAAGACCTATTATGACATTCAAGTATCACTACCGAACGTTCATGTTGAACGTTTTCATGGCTTTTTAATTGCTATCTGATCATCCAGCCTACCAACTAGTTACACAAAATTCTACTACTGATTGACAGCAAGTAGCTTGTATATTTCAGCTGTTATTTGGGCAATATGGTGCAGAAAAGTTTTTTTTTTTTTGGTTTTGGTTTTGGTTTTGGTCAAGGATCATATCACAACTTTACCAACAGATTTCTTGAAGTAATGACTAGACTTTCCAGGAATATCATTGCATGGCCTAAAAAACACAAGCAAGTTGAACAGATTTTACACGATTTTGAGTATCCAGATGAGGAGCTCACCGCACCGGATGCCAAGACGCTTCCGACGTAGTTGATGGAAAGCTTATCAACATTTATAAGCCAAGAAAAAACCTTCAAGAGTTATAGAGATAGAAAGGGAAATATCTCTATCAATTTGCTTGCCGTTTATGATAGCCAACAAATATCCACTTACATGTACGTTGGAGAATTAGGTAAGCTCTCATTTATGGCGACTAGAAAGAAAGATACATAGAACATATTTTAACAAAGCGTGATGTAAATTAGAATGCACTCACTATGCAAAAGCCTTCAACAGAAGTGAATTGAGACACTACTGTCAAAATTTTGAGATTTGTTTTAAGAATGACAGTTACATGCTAGGAGGAAATAAACATATGTATATATGCAGTGTTATCATAAACTAGTCAAAAGAGATGCTTCAAGCTATGTAAACTCTGTAGGAAATCAGACAATTGTTGCGTAACTTGAAACCAAAGACAGAGAAATACAAGGTGTTGACCCGGATACTAAGCTAATAATTCATTTTTTTGGGTAAGTGATAATTGAATACTAAACTATAAATCACCAAAACGAAACTATGGTGTTGTATTCACGCTCGCTATTCTACGCTATCACAACATCCTTTATTCTTTTGCCGTGAACTGAAAATCTCTGCAGCGCAATTTGGTTTTCTACGCAACGCAAATTGACCAATCAATTTTACGCAAATTAGTATTTAAAAATACGCAAAAACATTTGAAAACACGCAAATTAGTACCGTGAGCACCGTATGGTTGTTTATTTCTTATTTAGAATATTAAAAATTCCCATGAGTTGATAGCAAGGGGAAATAAGGAAACTTGAATAGAGGAGAAGGAAAGGGGGAGATTGTAATGTAAGAGGCAAAATAAGATTGCAAGTAGTTTAACTTTTTACGCTTCTTCCTTTTCTTTCTTTTAAAGAAGTAACGCAGGAGATAAGGGCAAATGTGAGCAGATGCCAAAGTGTATCTTGAGAAGATAGAATCTTCTTTTTGTAATCTACAAATTCAATGAACAGAAATCATGCTTACTATATAATCAAGAGAATAAGTTGTCAGTGATATGAATAAATAAGTAATAAATTACCTTTATCTAAATGAGATGATTTTGATGATGATCTCTTTCTCTTTTTGTGATTATTCTTTTTATGATGACTAGTATGCTTTTTCTTTCTATCCTCTTCTGTGTTCTTCATAGGAGGCTTCTTGAGACAACTTTTTAATTGAACCGTAGCAGAGGCATCTTTTTGCTCTTGTTCCTCCAAGTGTCTAGCATTAGCTGATGTATCTGCTTGTATTTCGACAATAATATCTTCACTCAACATTTCTTCATTGAGTGTCTTCTTTTGCCATTCTTCGCGCCTTGCTTGTTTAGCAGCATCACGGCACTCTTCAAAAGAAGGTAATAGATAAACAGTATTATGAGATAAATCGAAGCTGACTCTGCGCTTAGCGTTATTGATAGGGGTAGTAGTAGTAGTGGTTATAGTGGCATTAAACTATAATATAAGCTTTAATACCAATCATCATAAGTTGCTTTTTATTATTTATTTACTTTTTGTATTAAAGAATTATTGCGCATGATTTTTTTGGTTGGAAAAGAAAAGAAAAGAACAGAAAGGTTTGACACATTTTAGCTTTATTTTATGTAAACTGAGTCACCATCCCATCCAATAGCAATGGGTTTCGGAGTGACACCAGTCAAATAAGGAAGTATTTATTATGCTTCTTCACTCTCTTTTTTTAAAAAGCGTATAAAGCATGTTTAATTCAATCAAAAGAAACATTTATTATTATTATGACTAAATGTGCCTTTTGTTGCTATTCTCATCTATTTACAGTTGTTTTCTATTAGAATACATATTCCGACACAAAATTAATGCCAGCCAATAAGACCAATGTTTGATTATTTCGATAAAGTTCTTTAATTACAATTAAGGAAAAGTTTTGACACATGTATGTGTATGTGTTGACATCTTTGATCGCCATAGAGTCTAGGGTGTCCACAAAAAAAGACAAATGAGAAGGATGAGTATTGGTTGCTATGCTACTAACGATAGCCTTTTCCTTGACGTGTATTTCACTTTCTAAAAGTCAATGACACACGTTTCTGTTGAAATACATGCAAGAAATCTTATTAATTGAGAAAGAGAGATGTCATTTTATCATGACAATAGATCATATCATCAGTCAATTTATGCTTGGTTGTGCCTAGAGAATTACGATCCCTGAATGATCTACAAATGACTGTCCCTTGTTTTCAAGCTGGCCACGTGTTCTTTAGTAGCTTGTCTCTGATTTCTATTATGCAGTATTAACAGCATAGGATTTAACCTGTCAGAGAACAAAGATAGTTAATTAAAACAAGAACCATAAAACTGGGGGAAAAAGAACCATTGACGTACATTCAGTGATTGTGGGGTGTGTTATTAGATGTCCATAGTAGTATAAACTTGGTAAGCCAATCATAATCGATTTTATTTTACCATTTTTGTATCTTTTTATTATTATTCTTATTCTTCATTTCTTTCTGATTAATTTTTTTATATTCTTTTCCTTTTCGTTCTTTCTTTGGTGTGTTTACCAACTATTCATAATACAAAAAAAAGTCTGTCTATGTATAATACATATGACGACAACTATCGATAATCTCTCAATGAAAACTACTATTATTATGAATAGTACCACTAATATTAATGATGTTACAGCACCCCCACCTTCTTATGCAAACACCATGACGACTAGGATAAAATCCTTTTTTGTTACCTCAACACCCACTTTCACTATACCAAACGACTTTGATACTGCCTCTCAGAAAGGTTTCAAGAGTAACTCTTGGTTTTCAACAAGCGAGGAAAAGAACCAGAGTGAACACACAAAGACTATCCGTCGTGTCGCTTCTGCCCCCAATGCTAAACTATTCAACAAGACTAAAAAAAATATCAACAACAATAATAATTATAATAATAACAATACCAATAATAATTATAGTAATAATGTATCGACTATCTCAATACCATCATTAATGACAGAACCGTCTTCTCCACTCCAAAGATTGCATAGATCCTGTCGACGCACTTATTCGAGCAGTAGTATTAAAGTTAAAAAAATTGAAGTCGGTCCTTCCAGTTTTACAAAAATTCGAATGCTTGGGAAGGGTGATGTTGGCAGAGTTTATATGGTTAAACAAAAGGAGACTGAAAAGTTGTATGCCATGAAAGGTTAGCTTTTTTTTTATTTGCAAGGAGTTGGGATATGAACGTCTAAATCGAACATTAGTTTTGTCAAAGAGAGAAATGATTAAAAGAAACAAAATTAAAAGAGCTTTGGCAGAACAAGAAATCCTGACAACTTCAAATCATCCATTCATCGTTACTCTTTACCATTCCTTTCAGAGTCAAGACTATCTTTACTTTGTAATGGAATATTGTATGGGCGGTGAATTCTTCCGAGGTACAGGTCTAACTTTAATCTTGTGGTATATAGATGGAACTGATCATTGCTAATTGTATATTAGCACTTCAATTAAGACCAGGAAGATGTCTAAGCGAGGAAGGAGCCAAATTTTATGCTGCTGAAGTCACAGCTGCTTTGGAATATCTACATCTTCAAGGACACATCTATCGAGACTTGAAGCCTGAGAGTAAAATAGTTTTGTGCACAGCCATTATTTTTATGTAACACTCAATTGTAGATATTCTTTTGCATCAAAGTGGGCATATCATGCTGACTGATTTTGATTTAAGTAAAGGCTCTCATCCACCTGGTAAACCATCCATTGTGAAATCAAATTCTCCTCATACAGTAAGTTTATACAAGTGTACTATTTATATCATTAACATGTGGCAGCCACCTTCTATCGACACAAAAAGCTGTGTTAATAACCTCCGAACAAATAGTTTTGTTGGCACAGAAGGTGAGTTTATAAAAGATAAATAAACCATATCTTTGACTCACAACTGGCATTAGAATACATTGCACCTGAAGTGATTAAAGGATGTGGACATACAAGTGCTGTCGATTGGTGGACACTAGGCATCTTGATCTATGAAATGCTGGTAATACCAATAGATCACTCCCATATTTATACACCTATTCATTCCATTGTCTAGTTTGGAAGGACACCTTTTAAAGGATCTGGACGTAATGAAACATTCTCTCGTATTCTACACTGCGATGTTCAATTCTCTGAACAACCATCACCTTATAAAACGCAGATATCAAATCAAGCAAAGAATCTAGTTAGAAAACTGTTACACAAAGATGAAAACAAAAGGCTTGGTTCGAGGGCTGGTGCTTCTGATGTTAAAGCACACCCATTCTTTAAAAGTATCAACTTTGCTTTACTCAGGCATTGTAAGCCACCTATTAAGCCAGTTGTGGAGAAGCCCAATGGTATAGACGCAGTAAACTTTAGAAAGATGCCACCAGACAATAGTAGTTTTGATCTTGAATCAGATGACCTGCTTGTTACCATTCAGTCAGACAAGTCAAATCCATTTGAAAGATTCAGTTCGAGTAAGGCATAATACTATTATATGCTCTCTTCATGAACTCACTCTCCTCTTTTAGTTACTCTCTATCATGATGGTGACTCTGATTCTGACTATGAAGATGAATACTAAAAAGTCATTTAATGTACACTTATAATCTATACATCTACAGTAATAATAATCTATAATAGCAGTAATAAATAATGATAGTTATACTTATTTATGTATTTGTAATTGTTATTGTGATTGATCAGTTTATGTTACTGAGCTTTTCGTTATTGATGTGTAGACACTACTTATTGACTCTTATTCAATGTAGAATACGACACTGATTAATAGGGACACAAGCCTTGGTAAATAAATCTTCATCTTTTTGAGAAAAAGCAAGAGACTCGTATAATGTAGTCAACACTTATAAATAACAGGCAACTCATTTCCTAAACAGCTACTTTATATCTCATTCTTTTGCTTCTTGCTATTATTATCTGTTGTCTGAAGTCATCATTTTTCTACCAGTGTGCGAATAATTCCTGAATAAAGTGTACGTCCGTTTTATTCTTATAAACATTATTTAAGATGTTGATCCTAATACACCCATCTTTTCCAATGAACGAGGCCCCATTTCTTCCCATTCTTGCTTAGTAACCCACCATGATTCATTATCCTTCATGATATCGGCAAGGACAGCTCCTCCAAGGTATACCATGTGCTTACGTCTAGGTGGGTCTTCAATACGAATCTTGAATTTCTATAAACACGTATTAGAAAAGCATCAAAATAATTTCATAATCACGTACGCTTAATCTACTGGCATCTCCATTTAATACATTTGTAAGATAGAGTTGTTTCATTTCCTTTTCTAAACGACTAGGCAAGCCAGGATACATGGTTGATCCACCAGATAAAACAATATGCTTATAGAGATCAGCACGGATATCGATATCTGCTGCTTGAATAGTATTGAAGAGCATTTCTAATCATCGTTATTATTACACTGCTTGCTTTATTTATTCGTCTGTGCTTACCGGCCATTCCTGGAGCTTCAACATCAATCAAATTGGGCTGGAACAAGCACTCGGGTGCTTCAAATCGTTCAGATCCAACCTTGATAACTCGTCCATCAGGGAGCTATGACACAAACGTTAATCGGGAGTATTAAAAAAGTTAAAGCAAAATATAAACCTCATAGCTCTCTACTAATGTGGTCGTCTCATTACCGAGTTTTTGATCTAATTCAAGATCATAGCTATTATCAAAATGATTAGTCTATACCCATTTATGCTTCTTCTGCTCCTTACCTAACATAACAAAGCTTTTCCTTCATTTGACGCACAGTTTCAAAATCAGCAGTACGGTTGAATGCATATCCTCGTAACAGTAATAGCTTGATCAAGTATCTTGTCACATGACGACCTGCAACATCGAGACGACGTGTCAAGTTGGCAGGCGCATAGCCTTGATAGACAGGTACCTATGATGATAATTAATAAATAAGTCCCTTTTTCTTTTCATATAGATCTTTACAATATGTGTAACACCATCTCCAGAGTCAACTACGACACCAGACATCAAACCTATGTTATCCTTTAGCCTTCACTTTCTTTTTTAACACATTATTCAAGTTTACCTTGAGCGAAAAGCGTCAACACTGCTTGAATAGCCACATAGACGCCTTGGAATCCATATTCTTCAAACATGATTTCAGCCATTTTTTCTCTATTCTGCTTTGGATTCATGGGTGCTTCTGTCAGTAAAATCTTTGAATCCCTTGGATCAATCTTTAGCTTTTCGTCAAAAGTATAGTTCCACAAATGACGCATATCTTCCCAGTTACGAATGATACCATTCTCCATGGGATAAGACATTTGAAGGATGTTTCGAAGCTGAGCGGCTTCATCGCCCACCATTATATCTTTCACTTGAAGGTTTCCGACTTGTTCTTCCGCACGTAAAATAGGTCTACCGACGACACTAGGAAATACGTGTTCAGGGAAATTAGAACCCGCATAACCACATTTTACAAACTAGCATGTATAGATGACAAAAGATATAGTTTATTAGCAAAGGTGTTATTGTCAAATAATACTGCTGTTATTGCTATTGCTACTACTTACACCAGTACCATTGTCAACAACAAGTGTTTTTGAAGCATTCATCTTGAATAAAGTAGTTCCAACGTCAATTGGATAATACTTTGAAATAGCGGCCGAATTTTTAGAATATATGAACAACTCTTGGCGCACCACCAGACGCACCACTAAATTAATTAGTGACGTTGCTATCGAAAAATGCTGTGTTTGGAAGAAGACAACAAAAGATAAAGACAACAGTCTATCTGTTTAGTAGAGTAGCTTTACTTTATTTTTAATACATAATGAAGAAATCTATAGGGCATACTGTTGGGAATTTTTTTATAACTGCTTTATGAAAGGATTGATTTTTAGTATAGGAAGTTTTGCTAGCCTTCCAGTCTTGGTTGTTGCAGCCTGTACAAGGTAAAGATGGCTGTGGCAAACTGTACAAACAATTTACTGCTTGTGCGAATTGCGCCATTAATAGACGCTTTCGAAAAGACTGCGATAACACGACCAAACGTATCTGCTGCAATTTGTGGGTAATCAACGGTGTTGAACCAATAATCTACAGGACGTGGAGATAGGTTACATGACAAGCCTTTCTCAAAGCTGTCACCGTCATCCACTATATTTGCATACAATGTGTTTTTATATTTTATGTATGTTTGCAACATTTGCTCTTTTACTTCTTGCCATCTGCTTTGGTCATTGAGTATGGCCATGCTGATTGCTCGGAAGCCACAGTTTCAATCTTTATCATGGCTGTAAACACACGTCACTTTTCTTGTCTATTGTTTAATGCTTGGCAAACATCTTGAATTATGCCATAACAACCAAGACTACAATTTGAAATATAAGACTGAAATTAGCAGATAAACCAGGATGCCTCTTGATTACATCATCCATTGTGTCCTATGTAAATGCTGACAGCATCTTTATTAAAAAAAAAGTTAATCAGATACTTTTTGTGGTGTCATTGTTGAGTATTCATGACTTTACCTGCATATATTGGTGCCATGACCCATTTATACTAAATACTTTCCATGGCATTTTTCAGTATAAGCAAAAGATCTTCCACCAATAGGACATTGCAAGAGGAATGGCATTTTCAAATACCGCCAAATTGATGACATGTGGTAAGTGACGTAAAGACGGTCCTCGAGACTGGCGGCACCCCCTTTTCGAGTTTGCAACCCCCCCTCCCCTCCTTCGAAAAAATTTCCTGGGGAAAGTAAATTTTGAGTAGCTAAAAAAAATTTTGCTTGTTTTTTTTCTTTTCTTTCTTTAAACACTAAACCACCCTCTACAACAATGCTTAGAAACGTTGCTCGTGTTGCCAGTCCTTTAGCTGCTCGTAACTTGGCTTCAGCTGTAAGCATTAACTTTTTTTAATAGACGCTTCTCAATCTCTATATTGACATTAAATACACAAACATGTAATTGTTGACATGGCAACTACATAATTATGTTCCTACACCAAATATATATAGTCTACTGATACACAAGAAATTTCTTTGATATACACCAGTTAGAATGTTCTTGAATACAACGCATAGAGATTGAGAAGCGTCTTCTTTTGTTTTAAAAAAATAGTTAAACTCAACACCATCATTTCATAGGCCCGTATCAACCTCGGTGCTGTTGCTGCTGCTGCTCGTAGCTATGCCACTGCCAAGCCTTCTACCTCTGAAGTCTCTTCCATCCTCGAACAACGTATTTTGGGCTCCAGCTCTGAAGCTGATCTTCAAGAAACCGGTCGTGTCTTGTCCATTGGTGATGGTATTGCTCGTGTTTATGGTTTAAAGAACTGCCAAGCTGAAGAAATGGTTGAGTTCTCCAGTGGTCTCAAGGTAAGATAAAACACAAAGATAGAGGTTATGAAGGCTGACGTATTTATTATAGGGTATGGCTCTTAACTTGGAAGCTGACAACGTCGGTATTGTCGTTTTCGGTAACGATCGTTTGATCAAGGAAGGTGACACTGTCAAGCGTACTGGTGCTATTGTCGACGTTCCTGTCGGTCCTGGTATCCTCGGTCGTGTTGTCGATGCCCTTGGTAACCCCATTGACGGTAAGGGTCCTCTCGAAACCGTTGGTCGTTCTCGTGTCCAAGTCAAGGCTCCTGGTATCTTGCCTCGTCACTCCGTTAACGAACCTATGCAAACTGGTATCAAGTCTGTTGATTCCATGGTTCCCATTGGTCGTGGTCAACGTGAATTGATTATTGGTGATCGTCAAACCGGTAAGACTGCCGTTGCTCTTGACACCATCTTGAACCAAAAGAACTGGAACAACGGTTCTGATGAATCCAAGAAGTTGTACTGTATCTACGTTGCTGTCGGTCAAAAGCGTTCCACTGTTGCTCAACTTGTCAGAACTCTTGAAGAAAACGGTAAGTAAAGAATAGAATGGAAAACGAACAAGAAGCTAACTGACTTATAGATGCCATGAAGTACACCACCGTCGTTGCCGCCACTGCTTCTGAAGCTGCTCCTCTTCAATACCTTGCTCCTTTCTCCGGTGCCGCCTTTGGTGAATGGTTCCGTGACAACGGCAAGCACTCTTTGATCATCTACGATGATTTGTCCAAGCAAGCCGTTGCTTACCGTCAAATGTCCCTTTTGCTTCGTCGTCCTCCTGGTCGTGAAGCCTACCCTGGTGATGTTTTCTACCTTCACTCTCGTCTTTTGGAACGTGCTGCCAAGATGAACAAGAGCTTCGGTTATGGTTCCATGACTGCTCTTCCCATCATTGAAACTCAAGGTGGTGATGTCTCTGCTTATATTCCTACCAACGTCATTTCCATTACTGATGGTCAAATTTTCTTGGAAGCCGAACTCTTCTTCAAGGGTATTCGTCCTGCCATTAACGTCGGTCTTTCCGTCTCTCGTGTCGGTTCCGCTGCCCAAACCAAGGCCATGAAGCAAGTTGCTGGTTCCATGAAGCTCTTCTTGGCCCAATACCGTGAAGTTGCCGCTTTCGCTCAATTCGGTTCTGACTTGGATGCCTCTACTCAATTCTTGTTGAACCGTGGTGCTCGTCTTACCGAATTGTTGAAGCAACCCCAATACACTCCCTTGTCCATTGAAACCCAAATTCCTATCATCTTTGCTGGTGTCAACGGTTTCCTTGACAAGGTCCCTGTCAACAAGGTCACTGAATGGGAAAAGGACTTCATCGGTCACATCCACACTGAACACAAGTCCACTTTGGAAGAAATCCGCTCCAAGGGTGTTCTCTCCAAGGAACTTGAAACCAAGCTCCGTGAAATCTGTGAAAACCACACCAAGAACTTCTACTAATTTAATGACTCAGCTATAATATTACAAGTTTTCCTAAAGACGGGTAAAGAACTACGCTAAAATGTATAAAATAAAAAGAAGAAGCAAGATTCTTTATATATACACTTTTGTTTTAAAATAAAAAAAAAATGTGTCTCCTTTTCTTACTACATAAAATCGTCTGGCGTGTTTGGCATTTGTTCTATGGACGGCATCAAGCCTTTCCAATGATCTGTCCACTGACTTGAATGGGCAAGTTCGTGTTTTACATAGTTATTGTACATGGTAGACACATTGGTTTGCATCTTGTGTAAATATGATAATTCGGTCATGATGCAGTACTTGATGAATATCTCCCTTTGCTTGATTAGACTTAGACCATGATCTGCCAATCGTTTGTGTTTAGCTATCTGTTGTGCCAGAATATCATTTGATACAAAGGGCATACTTTCTTTTCGTTCAATCAATTCCTGCAAATACATGATTCATATGAAATATATAAAATATACTTTGCAATGTGTACCTTGAATGACTCAAACAGGTCTTTTTGGCGGATCAGATGCTCTATGACAAGATCTTCCATTGCTACTGCCTACACACACAAATAAATACAAGTATTGATTAATAGCTGCATTGAGTCTTGTTTTTGTAAAATTTATTACTTCGCGATTAAGCGACATGCCTGCCTGCTGCATAGACTTTGCTATACTTGATTGACTCTTTGCTAATTGAGGACAGCCTTGACAATGAGAAAAGGTACAGTCTTTATCAAACTCGGCAAGATTACTTTTGAATAATGGGTCATTCATCATATGCCTATTCAAAGGGGGGAAGCAACTTACGTCAGGGCCATACTATATCGAATATAATCCGTTCCTAAAGCCTTTTTAAACTTGACAATCCGATGCATGATAAAAAGCATCTGCTGGTATTGCTTTATGTATTGGATCGACCTCTTTTTCATTCGTATCACACGATCATCCCAGTCAATGGGAACCATCTTTTCTAATTCTTCTATATTCTGCTTATGCTCTATAAACTCGTCATCGAGAGCTATAGGCGGTTGTTGTTGTCTCCATTCTGTCAATGAGGATGCGTGACTCAGAAAGATATGTACAATATCATCTTTGCCGAGTACAGGATGTCTAACTACGGCATTGATGAATCGCTCAAGTCCTCTTCGTCTATTTTCTTCAAATTCTAAAGATCCTAATGATCTAGTGTTATTTGATTCATCTCTTTTTTGTCTAGTTTTATTTTACTTGCAGTGAGTCTCTTGGGCGGTAAATGAGGTATAAGCCTAAATGGGTATCTTCTTAATAGCACTTCCCACAACCACCAAAAGTCACTGAATCTTCTTATCACCTTTGTACCCAACTTTTCACTTTCGAGTTGATAATTGACATGCTTGAATAGAAAGTTTCCTTCTTTTTCAGGCACCTTGGACAATAAAATGGTGTCTAGGCTCGAAAGCCATTGGTTGAGTAATCTTTGCTGTATATCATGAGGCGATAGAATTGAAGAACGCGAAGGCGATGATATGGGTGGATCGATGGGATCAAAGTAAGGAATTGGTAAATCTATTCATATAGAATAACCACTGTTTACAAATCAACATCCTTTTTTTTACTCTCTGTATACTTACTATGTTTATATTTTGCTATCGACACTAATGATATGTCTATTATATCTATGAGTAATCATAATCAAGGTTCATAAGCTGTTTTTTTTTTTTTTTTATACCTATATCACTTTGAGCTAAAGAAACAAGAGCAAGAAAAAGATGAAATGCATTCCTTGTTACAAACAGAGGGTTATTGTGATTGTTGAGATGGATGATATCAAGAATCTGTTGTTGTACTGTCGTTGATAGACTGGATGCCTTGAGCAATTGCTCCAAGCAGCTTATGTCAATCTTTTCGTATTTTGATTTTATATCATGGTATATTCTATTGTATTCATCAGGTACAGTATCAACTAAACATCAATAAGCATAGGTGTATATATTGTGTATTTATATTATAGTACTTGTAATATCCTGTATGCTATCTATATGAGCTACCCAAGGATCTTCGGTATCATTATCATTATTGTTATTATTATTATTAGTTGTATTCATTTTTTATTATTATTGTAATTATTAAAGAGAAAGAAAGAAAGAAAAATTATGCACACAATGGCGCTATATATTTCGGATGTTTAATTCACTGGAAATTCAGATAACCCCAAGTCATCCTCTTTATCTCCTTCTTCCTCCTCCTCTTCCAAGAAATAGTCATTATCATGGTATCTCTTATCTTGCTCTAAAGCCAATAGACGATTTCTAAACTCCATGCATTCATTTTCCCATCTCATCTTTTCTTCCCATAACTCTCTGAGTTTCTTGTACGCTAATCCACAGATGACTTCAAAATTGTCCAAAGTTTCATCTAATGCTGCCTCTAGTCTTCTAACTTCGGTTTCGTCCTCTTCACTTTCTTTTTTAGTCTCTGGCACCGTGATAGGGTCCGTTGAATGCTCTACATCCATCGTCTGCACCTGCATATGTCTTACTCTCTTTCCATGATGTATATTATCCCTCTTCATCTCTTGGCTACTCTGTTCGAGTACATGTGTAATACCTAAAGCCCTTATGTGTTCCGTAGCTAAGCCAGCAGCTACTTGGTCGCTTGGAATCGGCTGATCCAGTATGCGTATCCTTTCTAGCCTTTGCAATAATGCTGTCTCTACTGTATCACTTCCTTCTGATGCCTTCAGAAAACTATCTGTGGCAACTCTAGCAATTTTATGACTATCAGGGTGACTTGACAGCAACCTACGACCTGTACTCAACTGACTCTTGATAGATAAAGAGTGTCGGAGTGATTCACTGTATAGACTAGATTCTCTCTTTTTGTTGGGCAGAATTGGATCTTTTGTTGTTGCAGTGCTACTCTTGCTTGGACGTAACACAAATGACTGGATTGATGCTGCCTCAAAAGAGGGAGCTCTACTGTTTCCTGCACTTTTAGGTACAAGTTCAACATAGCTCTTCTTGGAACCATTTGCGCTAGTTGGAGGCACCGATCGAGCAGATAAGGAAGGTACTCTCTTGGCTCTTCTCATCCTTGAAAAAATATTGGTAGATCTTTCCGGCCTTTGGAACTCTTCAGGACTTGTTGTCTTTAAGAACTCGACCAATGCTTGAGTGCCTGTCATCGCTTTCCGTGTAGGAAATAAGTCATCCATATCTTCATCATCTTCTTGATACGTATTACTTATAGCCCTTGCATCTTTTGGCTGAAAGTTGTTCTTATGAATAGCCATTGTTTATAAATATATATAAAATACAAAGAAAGAAAGAAAAAAAAAAGAAAGAGAGCTAAAGGGGAGAGAGAGGGGGGAAAGACATGGTTGAACAATTTATATTTAAGGAGACATGAGTTTTGACAGTGTAAACTTAAGGTGAAACTAAACCTTCTGAATTAGAAATAAGTCACAATATTCATAAAAATAAGGTTTTCTTTGCTTTACCTTTGGTTATGCAGCGCTACTCTTTAGAGCCACAAAAATAAAAATAAAAAATTATAAATAGCTTGCACAATGATATGTCATGGCTGGTAAAGTTTATAATCATAGTATTTGCAAAAGGAGTGGCTTTTGAGAGATCTTTTCGAACTAATGTGATGCAAATAGACAGGGCCTAAAGAAGAGGATTCCCGTATGAGATAGGTGACAGAAAAACGTGCTTATACATCCTACACTCTTCAAGACAAAACTAGGTTCTTTCAAACTGATCACTGAAAAATTTACGAGTACTTCGTCTACAGCGAAATAACTGGAATATTCACGTTCGTAAAACACATAGATGAATTAAGCAGTATGAGGAGCGTCCTGATAGCACCTTTGAAAAAAGGCTGTAGACGCATTTTGACTGGGAAACACGTAAAGGCCGGTTATTAATTTTATTGACGCTAATCCTTCTGCTGCTGTTGCTGAAGTAATTGAAAATATAATGCAGCACCCAACACTGTTTATAACTCCATGTATTCTTTTCCTTAAGCAAAAGCAGACTTTCAGCCTGTAGAGAGAAATAACCCAGCAAAGATCGAGGAACGACATGATTGGGCTCGCAAGTAGGAAAAAAAGCTGGCGTGTAATAGTACATAAAAAAGGCTTGGTATTTTTGAGAGAAGAGAAAATAAATGTGATCAGCACTTATAAATAACACGTAACTGATTTACTAACCATTTCTTTTACTTCTTGTGGGCTCTCTTTTATTATTTGCACACAGAGAGTCTTTTCCATAAATGGCAGGCGAATGTTCGAAAGTACCGGTCGGTCATTCAATCCTCAACCCTTGCTTTAGCCTCTTTCTCACTGTCTGTCTGAATTTTCTCTCATTAACAATTAAGGAAATCCACTATTTTTTTTTTTTCTTTTCTTTTTTTTTCTTACATTGACTTTCAATCATTAACAACCACCGTCCTTTATCTGCTTGCATTTCTTTCTCTCTCTTTTTTCTTTCTTTCTTTCTTTCTTTATAGTTGCTTTATGAATTAACAAATGAAGTCAGTTCCTGGTTCACCACATCCTTATTACGATGAAAAAGCAAGTGAAAGAGAAGCTCGAATAAAAAGTTTATTTGAGTCATTGGACTGTAAAAAAAGAGGATACTTGGATGCTGATGACGTTTTAGGAGGATTTTTAAAACTTACTCACTTACCAGCACATACACGATATGTCACCGATTTACTAGCAAAGTGTGATACGGCGCATGATGGAGTGATCTATTATCAAGAGTTTAGAAACTATGTATTAGAAAAGGAAAAGGAACTTTGGGAGCTATTCTCAGAGATTAATCAATCGAGCGACTTCAAGCTACGTCCTAAAGATTTGGAAAATGCTCTAAAGGCAGCTGGGATTCACGTTACGAATGATGATATCACCAATTTCATACAATGTATTGATACTGGTAAGTTGAATTATATAATATGTTTGTGTATATATACTTAATCTATTAAATAGAGGGTAATGGTTATATTGACTTTCAAGACTGGAGAGACTTTCTACTAGTAAATGATAAAGATAACATCCTGCCATTGTATTAATCATCCCTATAGTTATTACCTAGAGAAACAACACTAACTGAAGTATATCAATACTATCAAACATCAACCCAGATCACCCATGATGCTGAAGTGGTTATACCTCATACAGATGAAGCTGCCATCAATGCTTATAAATACTTAGCTGCTGGTGGAATTGCTGGTGCTGTCTCAAGAACATGCACAGCACCATTTGACAGATTAAAGGTTTACCTAATCACTCAGACCGCATATAACCCAGTTCATACAACAACAGCAGCAACAGGAATAATGAAGCAATCGGCCATATTGAATGGTTTAAAGAACATTTATCATCAAGGTGGTGGATTTCGTGCCTTCTTTGTTGGCAACGGATTAAACGTGATCAAGATTGTTCCTGAATCAGCCATCAAATTTTATGTGTTTGAAACGGCTAAATCAGTTCTTGCTGAACTGACAAACTCAGAAGATAAGAATGATATCCCTGTTGGTGCTCGCTTTGTGGCTGGCGGTGTAGCAGGTCTGTGCGCTCAGTTTTGTATTTATCCTTTAGAAACTTTAAAAACAAGAATTATGTCATCGAATGCTATACACGAGAAAAGACATCACCATCACTGTAGTGCGGCTTATAGATCCAAGCAACAGTCTATGATTATAAATACTGCAAAATCACTTTATAAGGCACACGGTTTAAGAGGATTTTGGCCGGGTTTAGCTGTGAGTCTGATGGGTGTGTTTCCTTATCAAGCCTTGGATATGGGAATCTATGAAACGCTAAAGGTTACTTATCTACAATACATGAATTCTCAAAAGGACGACCAAGGAAAGAGCAAACCCCCTAATGTGCTCGTTCTTTGGGCGTGTGGTATGGTAAGTGGATCTATTGGTGCCACAAGTGTATATCCTTTGAATATGATTAGAACAAGGTAAGTTCTGCTGTATGAATAGTATATTCGATATTCATCACAGGAGTATATAGACTTCAAGCACAAGGTACACCAGCACATCCATATAGATATACGTCTGCTTGGGATGCAGCCAAAAAGACGTTTCAAGCTGATGGAGTGAGAGGATTTTATAAAGGATTGGGACCAACACTATTCAAGGTTGTACCTTCTGTTAGTATTAGCTATGCTGTATATGAGTTTAGTAAAAGAACACTTGGTATTTCCTGATGCTTCCCTTCTCCCTTATTTATTCTATATACATGTAATTTCTTTCTTTATTTTATACATATACCAACAAAATGTCTCTTTTCTTTTTCTTTTTAGATCATAAATTTCCTTAGGGATATCCTCTAGTTTTTACTATTATTTTAGCGTAGTTTTCTTTTTATTCTTGGTCAATCTGTCATTTGTTAGAGTTTTATATAAAATGTAAATAAAATACACAATAAAATTCTCGTTTAAAAAAATTACAGTTTATTATTACTACTATTTACAAGTACAATTGGCTTATTTATTAAGCTCCTTTTGAGCTTCACCCTTCTTTTCAGTAACCTTGTTGGAAGCTTCATCAGTGGTATTACCAGTCAAAGAGTTAACAGCACCCATAACAGCACCACTTGCTTGATTAACAATACCTTGGACGTATCCAGTTACGTTTGCAGCAGTTTCTTGGATTTTTCCAGAGGTGTTTTGGGCTTGGCCCTTACTTTCAAGAGATTCGTTACCGACAGCGTTACCAACAGTTTCCTTGACATTGCCAACAAATTGATCTTTCTTGGCTTCAGACTTTGAGGGAGCAGATGAGGACATGTTTTATAATAGAAAATATGAATAGAGAATAAATATGACAAGAAGAAAAAGGCACCATATTTATACTGATTAGAATTCATGCACTGCTATTGAGAAATTACTTAAAAAGGAAAAAAGTTAACGTCATGCTGATTTCATGTTGACGCATTACAATTGTGTTCCTGTTAGCGTCATGCATAAGATACTATATCTGTGATCTATAACGTAGGTACAAAGGGCGTCATTGACGTAGGTCTTTAATTCATTTAAACATGATATTTTATTGATGGCCCAAATGAGCGCAAAAATATAAAAAAAACTATTTTTGGGATGACATTGATGATATCGAGCTTGACTTTGAAGACAATGACAAATCTTCACGATAGATTGTACTAGAGGCCAAGGGAGAGGAAAACCAAAAACATCTCCCTTTGCGGCATCAACTATCAGCTTGATTATCTTGAAACTTTGAATGACTATTCTCTATTGAAATACAATACATGAGGCTATATTCAAGAAATAAATTCTGTATTGGAATCATTTTTCGTACGGTAAGAGGGATATCTAACAAGCCAATGCTTACACTCTTAAACTCTTGGTCTTTTTTGCACCCCAAAAAGTGTTTTTGTTCGGCTTATCCTCGCAGTGGAGCGCATCGTCGAAGTCATCACTATGTGAAGGTATAAAATTTAGTCTAACATTTTTTGTGTCGGCATTTAACAATCCCATTGCCTTCAATGATTTGACAATACGAGAGCGGCATTCCGCTCTAAGAGCAATAGCTAGTATATACTTGAGCATTATCCATTAAATTTCAGAAATAGAATGGATGAGAGGGATTATTATTCTTCGTCTAATGTTGTCACTTTATACCTTTTAGCTTCATAGCCTGTCCGCCCACAAAAAATAAAATCGAACAGGTCACCATAAGCCATCCCTATACCAATTTTCATTATGGTCACCTTTTAGTATATTGTGATGCCACAGGCTACATCTATTATCCAAAAATAAAAGCTTCATTAGTATTTAAATACCACTGAACCACTAATACCTACAGTTTTTGTATAGCTAATTTAATGAATGGGTGTTCAGAATTATCACAAAACGGATCAATTTTCTCGACAGACTGGTATAGATCTTGTTTTGTATGACATTTACCAATATCCTTTAAAACCGTATATTCGTTGTTCTTCAGCAGTATAGGTAATAGGAAGCGATAGTATTTGCAAATATCATTAGCCGAAGACTTAAGACGTTTGGGTACGGGTGATATTTTCGTTAGATCTAAAACACTTCCCATACCACTATTGTAATGACAATTAATATGATATATATTTTTTTGGTTTCTTTTGTATTTCTTTCTACTTGTCGTGTTTACATAGATCACACATCTCTTAATTCTCTATTTATCCATTCTCAGCTAATAGGCGACGCAAATCAGTGGCTCGAACGCGTTTACTTCTCTTTGGGTTTGGTGGTTCTCCAGCATTAGGAACATCATTATCTGAACCAGTTTCATTTTTGTTGGTGTCGTCATTTTTGTCAACCTGAGGTTCAAGGATCTCTTGATATGCTCTTTGCTCTAGGCTATTTTTGAGTGTCCTTTTTAATTGCTATAAAAAGAATGTTCACAGCGTTATCGTATAAAAGTTGAAAACAACTGTGTTGAAGTTACTATTTTGATATTCGAATTAATTATTGATAGAGCAGGATTTGAGTCCATAACGAGTTCTACAGTGTTCACCGGTGCCTTTGCTCTTTCTTTTGCAGCTTTACACGTGCTAAGATTGTTAACTTTTTCATTCCAAAAAGTTTATAAAGCTTTTCTGAATTTGTCCTTCGTTGTATCGGCTCTACTAAAACGATAGTTTGAACTGGTATGCGCAAGCATGTTTACATCCAACCATTCTTTTGGTGGCAAAAAATCTATGTCGCTTTTTAGTACGTTGTCGTCAATTAGCTATTGATTAAAAAAAGTTGATATGCAGTGATAATTTACAGAAAGCTTATTCCAAAAGACCAGAGCCATTGAATATAAGCATAGACATTGCATATATAATGATTGTCAAGATCATGAAGCCACAAATAGGAGTTAAACTTCTGTCTTCTTTGATATCTAGAATGCTGGCACAGCATCTTCCAGCTTTCATTTCCTTTCGGTTACAGACAATTCATTATTCTCTATTTGTTCTAGCGGTATAAATTATACTTCTCTTATTGCGGTTAGCTAGTTTTGTACATATAAATGATACCAAATGTCATTCAAAGCTTAATGCACGTTGCACACGATAAAAGCATTTTATACATGACTATTCTGTACATATGAGGAGCTATAGGATCTACTTTGTGCTTCAGCAAACCAAACATGGCGAATGATAACCAAGCAGAGATCAATTCGTCTATTTCTGTCGTCTTTAAGGATTTTGTTGTACTTGAATTTTACTTATATACAGAGACCGTGACAGAAACAGGAAAATATTACATAATTGAAGCAGATACAACCAAAACAGAAACCAGAAACTAGAGACAAGTTTTCAAAGTCTACATCGTTCCACTTGAAAGGATGAACACTTCATGACAAGACTTAAAACAAACGCGGCTCCATTCTGATTTCTCGGGTGATAAAAAGAAGAGTCATTAAATATACGATCTAATGCTAGCACTGTATACTTAGGACCTAGGCGTCAGTCGTTTCGGACTTATTGGCTTGAATGGCCTTGCCAAGACCTTGGTAGACACAGTAGGCTGAAATAAAAGAGGAGATAGAAAATAAAAAGAAAAGGTTGTATAAGCTTTTGTTATACAGCATATTGTACACTTGATGAATACCATTGTCGCGTAAATCATTGAACAATGATATCTTGTACTCAAATATTCTGCAATCTAAAAACTCTCTGCAACGATTTCTCTTGATTATTTGCGCGTCTAATATGCCTTGCTTTTATAAAAAGTACAGTAATAGTCGTTATTTATTATAAATGGAAAGTTATTTTACACTTTATGATTTAGGCCCTCGTATGTGGTAAGGTGCAAATGACTTAGAATAACATGTTGTGCAAAAGAGATCAGAGTTACGATCTACCATATTTGTTGAATCTAGTCTTTTACCACATCCTATGCATTTCAAGCAAGCCTTATGATACTTATTACCAGCACCAAGGGCTAATTCAGCTGCATAGACAGGCTTCTTGCATGATGTACAAATATCACTTTGCGTTTGAAAATTGAGCTTACGTGGCACATAACTTGTATGGTTACGGATATATCCTCCTCCTCCTTCTCCCTCAGATGCAGGTTTTGTCCAGAATGAAGTCATATTTGACTTACTTTCCTCTACTTCGCTTACTGGTTCTGAACGAGCAGGTGGTGGCGGTGGTATGTCAGTAGTCTTTACTGGACGCGGTGGTAGTGTAGGTGAAGGCGTACTCAGATTCTTTTCCTTCAATATTTCACTAGGTAACTTGGTCTCTGTGCTCAAAAAGGCTGCTCCACCAGCTATCAAAAAAAAAAGTTGGTAAGTCATTACATTGGTTCATGTTGTCTATTACCAAATCCATAGCCTTTGGGTCCCCATTGTCGATTATAGCAAACTCTGCAATAAGCCTATTTGTTGTCTCAGTTTAATATGTCTCTTGTTTTATTTGTTGTCTCATTACTTCATTGTTCTTTTCGGTGAGTGTTGTCGAGTCTAGCCTCTTGTTACATTCCTAATAAGATGACAATATTAGAGTGAAATAAACACATAAGCATAATATCTTTTACTTTGCACGTGAGACAGTAGTTATGCCACGGTCCTCCAGGACCAAGCACCTATATTATCTGTGTTAGTCTCAAACAGTTTCAGTTACATATGTCCCTAATACCTGTTCTGCCATATAGACCGCTATAAAGGAAAGCCATTAGATATTATGTTAGACGTGCGCTCTTTGACTTACATTTTTCACAACGTGGACATTTAGGCGCTCCTCCGAATCTTGGCATGATTATCGTTTGATTAAAAAAAGAGAAACAGAGAGAGAATTAAAGACAATGATGAAATTAACCGGAGTTAAAATATTACATAAGTGAGATGCTCAATTGGCTGTAGATCATTTTTAGTTTAGACTAGAAACAGCCACAACATATCATAAACATATTCTTGTATAAAGAGAGATTAGAGATTATATCACTGATGTTTAATCTCTGTCGTTCTCATTTTAATCTTAACCTTTTCAGTGAAATTTAAATACAATCCAATGGATTTCCTTGGATTATTTTCTCCTTTTTCAGTAACTACTTTGATCTGCATTCCGATTGGATGATGTAAACGTGGAGATGCTGATATTGTGCATTGAAAACGTTTAGGTAGCCATAGTAATTTAGGTAATGATATAATGGAGCAAATTATATACTAATATATTGTACCAAAATGATCATCTTTAATGCTTTATTAAATTTGTATTACATGAATATAAATCCTGGACCATAGCAAAGTAACTTATATCCTCGGTATTATATTCTTCATCAAAAAGTGTCATTCTACATGATATGCAAAGATCTGCAGTACATCAAATGGCCTAATCGATAATAGATTTTGCATTTAAACGTAAATTTAAAAAGAAATCAACAGCATATCATGGTTTGATACACTGTTACTAAACGCAAACTGCTACTGATGTTCTACTGTGTAATAGCTCTAGGACATGTATTCATTCACGATATATAGTATTGTCATTAATGTCATGCGTATTCTTGAGTAAAGTATAAAGAAATAATAAACGATATACAACTGTTTCCTAGCTACACATTAACCAATGGTATGTTCTTGCTTTTTGAACCCTTGGAGAAGCAGCTAGCGTTTGTTTACGTTCATTTATACTATCGATGAGTGATTTGCGAGTTTATAATGCCATGAATTGAAGTTTTTATGCACTAGATACCATGCCCCAATCACGCAAATTTCCGATACAGCAATTGACGGCATGACTGACAAAGTTAATTTTGGTTTCAATTCCAACTAAGCTTAAGGTGATTATAACTGCCTCAGATCAGCATTCTTGACAAGTTGACTATTTTATTATGTAAAATACACACGCTATAAATTGAGTTAATCTTACAGATTCTGCATGTCAAAAAGATGCATACGATATCTATTTAATAAATTTCAAGGAAATAACATATCATCTTCATTATCAAAGACATCGCTTCCGAGAGCATTTCATGCTTTATCTGTTGCTTAAAGCCATGTAAAATGAACGAGCTTTCATGCAATATAGCAATGCTGACCAGACGTCATTACTGCTAACAAATAAAAAACTGCATACAGTCTCTCTTTTTCAAAAGATATAAAAGTTTGCAGTCTTTTATATATAGTAGATCTATTTATCTTCTCGGCTATTTTACTTGTATCAAAATGAGCAGCAGCTACTACAATAGCCTTTTTAACGAATCTTTGTACTTTGGTAAGACAAAGCATACCTGATTCGTTTTCCTACTTACACTTTTTCTAGACTATAACTCCCTTGATCAACTGCCATCCCAGGCGGATACAGAACTTGAAGAAAACTTCTTCAACTGCGAAGAGCTCCTACAAAACAGAACTACAGCTCCTCCAGCCTTATTCCAAATACAAAACTATGGCGTTTCCAGTTTTGACATAACTGCCTTGCAGACCGTTCCTGATAATGCATTTACTGCCCTGTTCGGACCAGATTTGATGGCTAATCCTTCCACTAGTCAGCAGTCAGTAGTTTCAGTTGCACAACGCCCAGTAACTCCTCCAGATATTTTGCTTCCTACCATTTATGTGGCTCCTAATCCTCAACCGATACCACAACTAATGGCTTATTCCGCCCAGCGTCAAATAGCAGTTTCTAATTCTCCCGGCGCTTCTTTTTCTGGCATTTCTTTTTGTGGTGGTTCTTCTTCGGGCGATACTTCCTGTAAAGGCTTTTCTTCCGGTGATGCAAAGTTAATCAGTCCTTCTCAAGAAATAATAGATCCATATGCAAACATCAAAAAGGCAACTCTGAATATTAATGCTCGTCTTTTGCAAAGCTTCCCATATAAATATTGCACAGACAAGCTCATTGATGGCAGGTTTTGTTTGAAATTTGCCTCTCATCAAGTCAATCCTGGTGAATCATTCAATGGCTTTCGTAACGACAACACTCCAACACTTTGGTTACACAATGACTATAACTCACTTGATGGTTCTATTCCGGTCCATCCTATTGCTCCCAAGGTGAACAATACTGAAAGACGAATTCTCTATGTTGGCTTTGAATTCTATAATGGCACTGGTCACAAGTCTAAGAAGAACAAGAAAGGCGATAAAGTAGATCCACGAGACATTGGAGAAGTGGCTGTTTCTTGCATTTACTGGCCACAAAAGAAGGATTGGTTTATCACGTCCACAGACTTTATCGAGTTGATTGAGGTGTGTCTGTTGATGCACTTTTGCCGGGAGGAAAGAAACAGGATCCGTCGCAATCTTCAATGCTTCGAACCGATTACACTGACCAAAAATGCAGAAAAAAAGGACGCGGATCCCGCTTTTTTCTCCCGAGTCATGGGCTACGACGAGCCCACAACAAGCAAAATAGAAAAAGATATCAAAGTATTTCGTTGGAACACGCTAGTGGCTGGTATGAATAAAGTGATTAACAGTTTTGTTGCCAGCAGCACTACGTGCTCCAGGCCTCCAAATAAAAAGTAATAAAGGTTTGAAGTTTTTAATAATTGTGTAAACATTATAAGCTTATCGTGAGTATCAGACGTTTATTTGAATACATGCACAAGAGAGTAGTCCATTATGAAAGAACGCTATAGGCTCATCTTGAATACTGAAAACATGCTCAAAACTGAAGCTCATGCATTATCTTCCAATTTTGGCAGTAGTGTTCCATGCAACGTAAACTAAAAATCGGTTGTAATCAAAAGGTAGAAAAGAAAATGATGCAATATTAAATTGAATAATAAACTAAAATAGTAGCAGAGCTACATTTACCTTGGTTCTTCTTGTGTCAGGAATTGTCTTATTTGTCATTCTCATAATCGTGTTGAATTTGATAAATTGGCTACTTGGCGATGGCTAGCTTCACCATTTTAACATAGTATTTGCTATGTATGATTGATATTCATGCAACAGAATCAAAGGATTGCAGAACTAGAGCAAATGTTTTCAAGAACAATACGAATTGTAGTTGCTCAATAAAAGTTAGATATAATTCTCTTTTAGGTCAGATGTATGCATGTAAAGTATATCTCTCTCAGTATGTATATCACTGCAATTAATAATGTTGTGGCCACTTCATTATGAGCGACGTTCGGTCACAGATCAAAGGGCTTCAAATACAATCACTTTAACCTTGATCAATGGATATTTATTATCAAATGACTTGCCTTTGAAAATACAAAGACAAGCAAGAGAAGTAGAATTTTTAACTGTGTAAATACTTTTTTTTTTTTTAATATGCGCTGACTTGTATGGCTTAGAAATAAAAAAAGAATAAATAGCCACTTCAAAAATTTAAAGTTCAGAAAAGGGACAACAAAAGGGCTGGAGTCGTTTTTGTAAAAGAACAAAAGGATGTCTTTGACAATTTAAATTTTTACAGTACTTTCAATGCTATAAAAGCTTTAAGGATAGTGAAAGATATTAGATGACAAAGGTGGTTATTTGCTTTAATCTTTAAAATAAGGCATATAAGAATAACCAGCTGTAGAGATTGGGACCCGAATTGATGAATTATCAAGCTATCAATGAAAAACCTATGTTTCGTCACGAAGCTTCAATGTGTTAGGACCAAGATCGCTCAATCTGTTTTTTTCCTTCCCATCAATTTCTATTACAGCATTATTCTCTTTTCTCGTTAGACATTGTTGAATAGAGCCATATAAAAGTGGGCTGTTGCCAGCCGTAGTTTTTTGATAATAACCATACGAAAAGGGCTTTTTCTTGTACTATGATGCACGTCAGTGAAAAAAAAAGGAATGCGTACTGTGGTTTTAATGCGCTTACATTGATATCTCCCGCAACAATAAGTTTGCAGCGTGTAGATGAAAGACACCCAAGAGGTAATAATGCATCATGAACATGCGCCATAGATCCATCATCGATAATCATCATTCTACAGTTTGAAAAGCCCTTCCATTTCCTAACATATTCCCAATTCGAAAAACTAGCGCCTACAACAGACACTTTTTTTTGGTGATATGTAAAACTGAAATTTTCTATATCTGAAGTATACTTGATCTCTGACCCCTTGACTTGCTTTTGGTAGGTTTTTTTCGCATAGATGATGTAAGGCCACTTGGCGGACTTATTCTGCTTCTTTATTTCCTCTACTTCTTGTAAAAGCTTTAGTACAGACTTATTACTGTTAGCAGCGACACCAATCACCAGACTTTTTGATTGATTGTATTCGACAAAGTTTGAGATATACCAGTTGATAAATTGAGCTAAAAATTCTCTTTTGACATCGTCCTTAAATTCTCTATGTTGGTTTCCTTTTTTACTTATAAGCATGTGTTAAACTTACTGAACCCCAAATGAGTTGTAGACGTTCTTTCATAATGCTGTCAACAACTTCCTGCTGAGAGCGTAATAAATTGAATCTGCCCAATGGTTCCTTTGTTTCTGATGAGTTAAAATTGATATTATCAAATGGATGCTCCTTTGACCATTTAATAGGATTTCGTAATAAATTCTAAACATAATGTGCTTAATAAATCAAGCTCAATGTTCAACAGTTCAAACCTACGTCAATACTCTTCTTAGTTTCTTCGTCTATTGTTTCAAGCATGTTTTTGAACGAATTGTTTTCGTTTTTGCCTTCGTATATCTTATACAAACGGAACTTTTCACCAAGCGTTTCAAATTTACGGTCAGCTTTAAGATTTACCGTATATTTTTCTATGGCCACACTTGTTACTCTTGGCCAGTTTTCTTCATAGGTTTCTAAACCGTACGTATATTTGATTGCCTCAACAATGTCCTGGTGCAGATTGATTGTCAGTAATACCTCTTTTAAAGAATGACACGTGCTTACCTTGTATCTGTCTGGAACAAGAATGTACTTGTAACCATTTTTTTTATCGTAGTCAAGTTTTTCTAGCCTTTTTTCTATAGCATCTTTACTTTCTGTGTTCACGACATCAAATGTATAAACACCATATGCTCTCTTTTTAAACGAAAGAACCAAGCTTGATGGTTTTTTTGACGACTTGTAGCCACATATTATGTCTAAATCAGCAATAGGAGCTTCTTGACACTGTCTTTGTTCAAATAGGCTTTTATACTTCGTAAAGTATAAGATTCTGGCAAGCATTTGATTATTACAACTGAAAGTGTCTGGCCATTTGAAGTCGGGACATGATAGAGGAAACAATTCTGGCATTGATGACGTCTTGTTAATTGCTAGCTTCCAATATTTTTCCCTGACCTTATGAAGTTGGTTCAATAGTTCAAGTTGCTTATTCTTAGTCTCCCTTGCAAATTGGTTACCATCTGTGTTTTTTTTCGAAAAATCTTCCCATTCTTTTTTAAATTCAGGGACGACTGCTTTGGGGTCTACCATGTACTTTACAGCATCGGATACTTCGTAGTAAACTTGAGCTGGAAGGGCAACATTCTGTTCAAGCAGTTGTTCAATGACAACAAATCGCTCAGTCATAAAGTTCTTTTTAACATTGTCCAAGCACGGAAATTCTTTTAAGGTGGGAACATCTAGCAGGGTAGCATCTTGAAAAAGAGCCACCAAACATTTGGTAGCATTCTTGACTATTTCTTCTTTTTCTGCGCTTTCTAGTGATGTTAAGTGCTTTCCTTGAGAAGAAACCAATTCAGAGAGAAAATTCTTGATATTATACATTTCGTTATTATCGTAAACATAAAACAAACAGAGTCCGTTCTTGCTACTATTCATATGATCAAGTATTGAATGAAGAGCGTTGATAAATCTTTTTGTAATCTCACAAAAAGCATCTTTCCGTTGTTCATCGTCTTTTTGATAGTAACTTTCGTTAAGGCAATATGTAAGCTTTTCTGAAAGATTGATGCTTGGAGATATATGAAAGGCAAAAGCATAAGGATAATAGGTGTAATCGTCATTTAGAAACGAGACGTAGATGTGATATTCAACATTATTGGGAACAAGGGTGGTAGGGAGTCCAAAAAAGATTGGCTCTTTGTTCGGCTTGCGGCAATTAACATACCCTTCAAGCCTGATGTTTAGTCGAGAAACATCTTGTTCATCAAGACACATTTTTTGCATCCGGCCAACAAGATCTTCAATATCTTTAATATCTTCAACATCTTTGGGCATGTGCTTCGCATAAAGTTCGTACCTTTCCTTGTTATTATAAGGTAGATCCTTCACAGTTCCTTTTGCACCTTCTTTGCATTGGATATAATAATCACAATTGCGGCATTTCTTTTGTAATTCCCACTTATATTTTCCACTTTTGATAATATTGGGTAGTGTAGTTTTATAAAGCTCTTCAACTTTTTGGAGTATCGTATGATTTTTATCTTCGTCGATTTCTGAATGAACGGAGAATAGTTTTGGGTTTTCCATATCACTTGGTAGCCATATTCCCACTTCTTCGTCTAAATCTATGTTCATGCGCTTGGTCAAATGTTGAATCAGGAACCAATAAGAAACGACCTGGATTTTATGTATTTCTTCTATTTTTTTGGATGATTTTGCATCTATAATACGTATCTTCTTTCGATTGGTCTTTGAATCAATGACTTGCACAAAGTCTGGCCTAAAAGTTGCTATTTTATATACTTGACCATCCTCATTAACTTTGGTATAGAAAGTGTCGTCCACAGTAAACTCTTGGTTGTAAAAGTAACTATCAGGCCCAGCCTTTTCTAGGGCTTCTTTGAAACCATTCTTTCCGTCGACTATTTTATTTTTTTCAACTAATTCGTCATATAACTTTTTTTCAAACTTTTTGCCTCTTTCTTCTGCTAAAGTTTTTAATGAGCTCCCTTGAAAATTTCCTTTAGTTGACTGATTTGCTGGCTGTTTTTCAGATAGATCTACTTTTTTTCCCTCTGAAAGCAAGTGGTAATAATTTTTTTCGCAGTTGAAATAATAGTTTCTGGACAATGTTGAAACATTGAATAAAGGAACTATATTGCCTGACTATTATAGAGTAAGCTTTGTAAGAAGATGCATTCAATAACGAATTTTTACCTCTTTGAACATTAGCGTCTAAAAGTTAGATAAAGAGAAGAACCAAACGAGAAGCTTTAAACATTCTCTATTAATCGTGTTCAATATTCGGTCAACTCCTTTGTTGCAGTTGGACAAATGCTTGCTGTGTTGTGAAACTTTTATTTCCTTATGAAAATATCTTAAACAAGAAAAGGTTCATATAAAGAACATATACCCATCTGTTTCAATGCTAAGGTCATTATGCACTATGTTATCAACAAAGGAAATAGAATTACTCTACAATAGACAATATTCCAAAACTCTTTATGACTAAAATCGAACAAACTACTATAATGGTGCCACTGCAGCATCGTGCACAGTAGTACGCTACCACATTAGTTTTTCTTGGTGTACACGTAATCACAGGCTAGAGTTTTTAGCCTGATGAACCTAACCGCTTTGTGGTTTCTATTTCAATTCTATGATTGGTATAATAAAATATAGAGAAGGGTGGCGCTTTATTTTGTAGAAATAAGAGTTTTACAAGTGGAAATTGTCGTATTTTCGCGCTGCATTTACTTTAAAAGAGTATCTACTTAGCTTATTACAGCTTGTATGTGTGAGACTACAGAGTGACATCACGCTAATACCTTTACTACAAGGTTTTGCATATAGTTATCCTGAGTGAGTGACTTGTACCTTTTTTTCCCTTTACTTCGTTTGTGTTGCTCGTAAAAGATTCCAATGAGCTTTCGAGTTCCCACGAGGTTCACTGGCTCTTGGCACTTCCACTGGCCAATCATTTGTTTCATCCCTCTTGGAGTCAGACCAGCTTCAATATGGCCATATCTTTGGATGGGCGTTTCCTTCAATGGCCCGATGACTCTGGATAGCCTTTTATCTCTTTTACTTTTTAATTTAATATGGAGAATGTTACGCTCGTTCTCCGTTTTTACTACAGAGACTCCAGTTTTTTGTATGCTGCTACGTTTCTACTACAATCATTCCAATTTTTTTTTGCTTCAATAGCACATCTTTCACCCTTGTCTTATTGGAACTTAGTGTGCGAAAATACTTGCATTTACTATTGGGGGGCTTCACTAAGCAAAATAAGACCATATACAAAAATAGTATGTCTCTTACAAAAGCAGAGCGCGACATACAAAAACTGGAGTGTATCTGGTAAAAACGGAGCGCGCGCGTAGCTTCCCCTTTAATTTTATAGCTTTCTTTTATAAAGAAAGCAAAAGAATTTACAGCTTGTTTCATTGTATTTATCAAGACTAAACTCAATAATCAGGAGTGTATGTTTGATACTTTATTGTAGTGTGTGTACTATATTTGTAGCTTCAGTTAAAAAGCAATGTATGCTTTGGTGCGCCAAACATTGGCCTTTCACCAAGCAAATGATCATGACGTATAGACCAGATTGAGTAGGAGCTTCAAATCGCCTCGTTCTCTTGTTGCTTTTCCCTCAGTCTTGGCTTATTGTTACCCGAATAGGTTGTATTCTCTTTTTATTCTATTTATAAACAGTAGCAATGAGCTATCATAGTCCTGCTCCTGCTGAAGACCAAGCAAAGCTCTTGGATGAAATACTAAATGTCTGCAAGGTCCAAGCTCATCAAATGAAGAAATGCTTGGTTAGTAAAAAAAAACAAGAAAGCCATACTATATATCATCCCTGAACACTAATGACTCTTTATAAAAATATAGGAAAATAACAGGTTGATGGATGGTCTAAAGCATTGCTCAACCATGCTGGGCGAACTAAGAACCTCTTCTTTAACGCCTAAAAACTATTATGAACTGTGTAAGTTAAAAAGAAAAAGTAAATAAAAGGAGTGGAGCATAACCTTTATTTCTTTTGAAATATAGACATGTCTATCTTTGATGCTATGCGACACTTGACAGCCTTTTTAACTGAAGCGCACGCCTCTGGAAGACATCATTTGGCCGACCTTTATGAGCTTGTACAATACGCTGGAAATATTGTACCTCGTCTTTACTTGATGATCACTGTTGGCGCAGCTTATATGAGTATGCCTGATGCTCCTGTTCGAGAAATCATGCGTGATATGATGGAAATGACAAGAGGTGTTCAACATCCTATCCGTGGCTTATTCTTGAGATATTATCTTAGCAGTATGACTCGTGATTACTTGCCTGTAGGAGAAGGATCAGGGTAAGAGGTTGAATAATTTGATATTTAACTCTAATCATTTGCTAAATTTTAGACCTGAAGGAAACATTTATGAGTCCATCAACTTTATCTTGACCAACTTTACAGAAATGAACAAGCTTTGGGTTCGTTTGCAGCATCAGGGCCACTCAAGAGACCGTGAAAAGCGTGAAGCTGAGCGTAAAGAATTGCGTATCTTGGTTGGTACCAACTTGGTCAGGCTCAGTCAGCTGGATGGTGTTGATCTTAAAATGTATCAAAAGGTAAAAGGGTATATAAAAGGCATGAGACAGTCAGTGTAAACTTATCTCTTTCATAGGATATTCTTCCGGGTATCTTGGATCAAGTTGTTAGCTGTCGAGATGTTATTGCTCAAGAGTACCTCATGGAAATAATTACCCAAGTATTCCCTGATGATTTTCATCTTCGAACCCTTCAACCTTTCTTGTCAGCAACTGCCCAGTTACATCCAAAAGTAAATGTAAAGCAAATCATTATTGCACTCATCGATCGATTGGCTGCCTATGCCGCTCGGGAAGCAGAAGGCGAAGAGCCCAGTGAGACGAAAAAGCAAAGAGAAGAGAATATTCGTCGTATTGCCGACATTAGAAAGCGAAAGTTACAAGGTCTTCCAGTAGAAGAGGAAGAGCCTCAGGAAAACGAACCAGTTGAAGAAAAGAAAGAAGCAGAGGAAAATGTCGAAAATGAAGAAACATCAGAGACTTTGGCTGACGATGAAGAGGTGACTGAAACAAATGATGAAGACAACGCAGATGACGACAAAGCAGATGAGGAACAAGAGCAAAAGGAAGATGAAAAGGAAGAGGATAGTAAAGTTAGTCCACCAGAAGAAGAAGAAAGTCAGGCTGTGGATAATGATGATACCAATGTTCGAAAAATCCGCGGTATTCCTGAAGATGTTGAACTCTTTGTCGTCTTTTGGGGTCAGATCGTCGAACTTGTCAAGGCTCGTCCTGATTTGACTGTACAGGATTTAACTGCATTGCTGGTCTCACTCATCAATCTTTCTCTATCCTGCTATCCTGAAAAATTGGACTATGTCGATCAAATTCTTGCCTTTGCAAAAGACAAAGTGCTTGAATTATCTGATTTACCTGACCTTCATTCCAAGGCCACTGAATCCAATCTTTTATCCTTATTACTGGCTCCTATTCAACATTACAGCTCTGTCATCACCCTGTTAGCTTTGGCCAGTTATCAACCTTTGCTCGCACTTCAACCTTACAGCACACGTCAGTCGATTGCTTATGCTATTGTGCAGAGTGTTTTGAAGAACTCGACGATTATTGACATACCTGAAGATGTCCATGGTATTCTCGATCTCTGTGATGTTCTCTTACGTGATCAAAAGGATGCTCCCGTTTCTGCTGCTACACTGCAGCCTGCATATGGTAGCCGTCAAAAGCAGCATGACCTGAGTTTTGATCAAGAAGAGTACGTTGAAAAGCAAGGCTTGCTGGCAAGAATGATTCATATGTTCAGATCTGACGACGAAGATACGCAATTCTTGGTAACAAATGTTTTACACTTGTATCACCAAAGCCTAATCCCTTTTTGTTTTGTTTTTAGTTATTGTCTGCAGCACGAAAGCAGTTTGGTGATGGTGGTGATAGGATCCGCTATACCTTCCCCTCTTTGGTTATATCTGCAGTAAAACTTGCTAGAAGATACCGAGTGCAAGAAGTACAAGACGAGATCTGGGAGAAGAAGACTTCCGCATTGTTCCGATTTATTCATCAAGTTATTTCAGCCTTGTACCATAAATGCGAATGTGCAGAAACCTGTCTTCATCTGTTCTTATTGGCTGGACAGAGTGCGGATGAATGCGGTTTCGAAGAGATTGCATATGAATACTTTGTGGAAGCATTCACAATCTACGAAGAAAGCATTTCGGAATCACGCGCTCAATTCCAGGCAATTACCTGTATTATCGGTGCCCTTCAGCAAACACGCGTTTTCTCTCTAGACAACTATGATACCTTAATCACAAAAGCGGCCCTTCACAGTTCCAAGTTGTTAAAGAAACCCGATCAATGCCGAGGTGTCTATTTATCTTCTCATCTTTGGTGGGCTACAGATCGTTCTGCAGATGGTACTGAAAATGAAAAGGAACTCTTCAGGGACGGAAAACGCGCATTAGAATGTCTTCAAAAGGCACTCAAGATTGCTGATAGCTGCATGGACCCCGTGACAAACGTGGAACTGTTTGTTGAAATACTGAACAGATATATTTACTATTTTGAAAAAGGAAATGAAGCAGTGACTGTAAAATATCTTAATGGACTCATTGACTTGATCAATACCAACCTTAGCAACATGGATAGCCCAGATCAACATCCTCCTACATCCAACTCTTCTTCATTAGTAGACCATCATCAAGGCTCTGTATCTGACTACGTTCGCCGTCACTTCCGTGCGACACTGCTGCATTTACAAAACCGTAAAGAACAATCAGGTCATAGTGACTGGAATGGACCAAAATACGACGAACTGGATTTAGGAGACATTTAAATCATGCAATGATATCATCATAAATAAATAAATTATATGTATAAAAAGGGTGTCTGATTTCAAAGGAAAAAAAAAAAAAAAGAAAAACCAGCCAATAAGAACGCTTTTAAATTGTATAAAAAAAGATGAAATTGTATCTATTTATTCTTTTAAACTTGATTCCACTTGCATTAACCATGAGAGCCTACGTTTATGACGACAAGAGCAACGCTGACCAAAGAGCTCCTCATGACACTGGCATAAAAAAGACACAAGACGACCTTGCAAAGATTGGTATCTTGTATTGGAGAATTGACGGACCTGATTCACTTGATAGATTAGACGAAATTGCAAAGAGAAGACACTATAAGCACAGAGATACTGTAAGTTATATATATATACAAGTGCCTTATTCTTAAACTAATTAACATGCTCAGATCGAGGTTTCTCCTTCTGCTTTTGGTTCTCTTTATGAAGAAAAGCTCAAGCAATTCTTTAGCGAGTAAGTAGTGGAGTGTATAAAAATATATAAAGTGTAAACCAACCCCTTTTATTACAAGACATCTTCATGAAGACGAAGAAATCCGATACATCTTGGATGGCTCAGGTTATTTTGATGTTCGTGACGAAGAGGATGTTTGGATCAGAATTGCCATGGAAAAGGGCGACATGATTATTTTGGTAAGTGTTTGTGTGTAATGGGGTAACATGCGGGATGACTAATACAAACATTAGCCACCTGGTATCTATCACCGTTTTACTACCGATGAAAATGATTTTATTCAAGCATTGAGATTATTTAAAGATGATCCTGTTTGGACACCCATTAACCGTAAGTGGGAACTATTTTACTTTGTATTATTGATATTGAATATCCTTTGATAGGTCCACTTGCTGACGATAACAAATACCGCGTAGAATATCTCAAGACATACAACATTACTGCCTAAATAATTTATTCTAGAGATCACGCTTTACTGCAGGTCAATATATAAATTTATGACATGTATAAAAGTGTCTCCCAAATAAAAAGAGATTTCTATTTGAACCCGGGAATAATCTAGTCAATATCATTATCTAACGTAAGCCAAAATAACAACAAAAAAAAGAGGTGCAAGATGGCCTTTATTTAATAAAGAAATGAGCTTATTTAGACATCTATTATAAAAATAACACGTTAGCAAAAATAGACAAACTTAGTTTGTTACTGTTACCATCATCTTGACAAATTCTTGATAGTTAATTTGACCATCACCGTCTACATCAGCTTCACGAATCATTTCATCAACTTCTTCTTCAGTCATTTTTTCACCAAGAGAAGTCATGACGTGACGTAACTCGGCAGCAGAGATGTATCCATTACCATCCTTATCAAACACTTTGAAGGCTTCTTCAATTTCCTCTTGAGAGTCAGCGTCCTTCATTTTTCTAAACAAGAATCAATATTCGCTCTCTCTCTTCCTTACTTTGATTATCATACCTTCCCATCATGGTCAAGAATTCAGAGAAATCAACAAGGCCATTACCATCACTGTCAACTTCATTGATCTTTTTGAACCAAATGTAAATAAGATTATTTGAGGTAAAGGCAATATATTATTTTACCATATCTTGAAGCTCAGCTTCGGTAGGATTCAGGTTTAAGGAACGCATGATGGTGCCAAGCTCTTTTGTAGATATAGAACCATCTTGGTCTTTGTCAAAGAGGCTTACATTTATAAAGTTATTTTTATTTTATTTTTTTTCGTTTCAAGATGAAACTTACTTGAAGGCTTCACGGAATTCAGCAATTTGTTCTTGGGTGAGTTGATCAGCCTAAGTCACACGAATTAACAAGGAATAAAGGCAAAGAAAAAAAAAACTTGTTTGCGTGTAGTTACCATTACGTTATTATTTTATAAGAAAGAAACAAGAGAAAAAAGAAAACTGTCTTGTTTCCCTTTGCTTACTTTACGCGTGACTCAGCCCATTGGTGTAGCACAAAATTAGTTTACTTGTGACTCTCTGAAAACGCCTCCTCTTCTCTTTCTTAAACACTTTAAATTGATGATCAATCATAATAACAAGTCTCTAAACATACACACGCGATTCTTTTTTTTTTGGGCTATTAAAAAAAAGGGGGGCAAAAGAATATCTATTCCAATTTTCCTAATTCGGGCTTGTCATCTTCTTCTACTAACAGCGGACTATCAATGACAGCAAAACCAGCTGCCACACCACCTTCTTTTGTCGTGATGGCTTTGGTACGTAATAAGTGGCCACCGGGATAGTTGACAATTTCTTGTTGACCATCACTATGAGGAAATAAGTTAAGCTGTACTTCAAGTTGACTTTGAAACTTACTGTAAATAAATACCATAGATACCCAGCTCACTGATAACTTCACCATCAATCACTTCTCCTTCACGTATCATCAAGTTCTCAAGAGATGGGCTGCGGATCAGGTCCATCAAGATGTACGCGCTCCTTTCCTTTGAGGTCAACTTTTTTAAGGTTTCGCGAATATCTTGACCATAAATGTTATTACCACCTCCTTCTCTTTGAGGCTTCATCACAAGATCATCATATCTCTTTAATGCCATCTCATAAGCAGCAATACCTTCAGGGCTATCATCCAAAGGATATAAACCTGCAAAGGATGTACGCATGTCGTCTGCCGTTTCTTTTGTAACATATCGTTCTAGACAACCAGGAGTAGATAATATCTGCTGTATCTTTTTAGAACCAACTAGTTGATATGCTATGGTTGGACACTTGATAGATAATGATCTTTCTATCAATAGTCTTGCATCCCATTGCTGTCATTTTAGCATGAATATCAGTACTTGTGTCACTAGTAGCTTATATTTCAAATTTACCTTTTGTGTGGGGTAATCTTCAGGGCCATAGCCAGCACGGAAATAAGTTACAGCTACTTCATAATCATCACTAAGGGGTATGTTTGAGTTAGTGATAGGAGTAACGAACCAAAGTGTATCAATTACATAACCAGTCCCTTATTTTTAGGAGAAAGCGTTGCTCTAGAATAAATATCCTCAAGGGTTAGACGCATTAGGGAAATGCCATGTCTATGATGTAAATGTAAGATTGTATATAATTGCTATATCTTTTTGAAGCCTACTTTTCTTGTAATATATATTCAATCCATCGTTGATCAAATGCATTTCGTTCTCCTGGTTGCACAACCATCACAATACGCGCGCTATTTATATGTTATATAAGCACGATATGTGTATAGACTGCTTTTTAACTGTACCTTGGGTTTCCATAATGCTTCCATGCACTGGCCAATCCATCGGCAATATATTCGACAGCATTATTTTCAGGTAATTGGTCCATTTTGATTGCATTTCCTGCATATGCCTTTACAGTGGATAATAGGAAACTTTAGATACAGGTTAAAAACTATCTCTCTCTCTAAACTAGGGCTCTCCTTACCGATGAAGCTGACTTGTTCTGGTGCTAAGACTCATAAAGCTAGATGAGATGGTATTAAATTCAACTTGTTGAATTCGTGCTGTTGATGCATCAGCGCCTGGGTCGGCATGTAATAAATAATCATTGCGGTGAATTCCAAGACTAGCAGGCTATTGTTCTGTAGGTGTTAATTGATTCATAGATAAAAATGTTCATAAGACTTGCCTGTGTAATCCCTTCTGACTTTACAGTCTTGTAAATATCATAAAGATGATGAGTAAACTCATCGAGATCGGCAAGACTATCAATAGAAAAAGTTAACAAAAACAATAAGCTATAAGCATAATACATACTTGGCCATTGTATCATGTATCAAGTTATCATCTTGGCTCAACTTATGAATTAATGTATTCCAAGGCTGTTGTAAAGCCTTTGCCTTTTCAAACTCTTTACGAGGGAAAGGGGTAGGATATAGGGTGAAGGGAGCGTGTATGACGGCCGCGTTATTTTTATGCACTGTCTTCTCCAAAGATGGCCGTATAACGAGACCGTGAGCTAAAGCCCAATCGATTGCTGACAGCAATACTTTATCAAGTGCTTCTGTAGATAGTTTGGGTGGATACATTTGTATTATGAAAAGAAAACGAAAAAATGTTGCTGAATAATCAGTCTGTTTATAATCTGTGCGTTACTGCTCTTTTAACAACGAACCACCAATGATAATTTAGGTAATTGTTCCTTATGATGGTGTCAAAAGCCTCAGCTGCTGTCGGTATTTAAATATTTCCTTGATATAATTTAATCTTGACAAATGACAAAGAATATCAAGCGCACATTTGAATTGTCAATATTTAATACAAGCTTTAATGTTTTTCTTTATTTCTAATGGTCTCTGTTTCAGAGATTGTATATCTAGAGAGAAAAGCAATCAGTATGAATTCAAGTAAGCTGAAGGTGGTACGAGAATCCTTTCTGTTACATATTAGGCGGGATTGCTGACAAACTGCCTCAACTCTGTCCCACATACTTTAAGAGTGATATGCATTAATATCTTCTCTGTTGATGCATTCTTTAAGACGTAAAACCAGTGTCCTATTTACTAATGTTTGATCTAACTTTGACCTTTTCAATCCCGTTGTAAAACCTTTTTTTTTCCCTCCCTACTGTCTTCTTCAGTTGCCTTATACACCATTCATATTAGATCATTATTTCTCAGCCTCTCTCTTCTAAAGAGATGTTTTCCATATATTCACTTTTAAACAACAAAAGAGGGAGTCGTTGTCGTTTTAGGAATCTTAAACTTCCATTTTACGAAAATACTCAATATTTCATTGTTCCAATATTATTTTACGACATCCCCTTATTTAAATTTACATGAAGTTTAAATTCGAATTAAATGAATTATATCAACTTTACTAGCCCTCATTTTCTTTTAGGGGAGAATAATCGTTCATTTAAAGACATTTAAAAGAATAGATAATGGTTAATCTTCAATTGAGAAAAAAAAAGGCATTCATACTTCTTTTTTTCTCTTCGACTTTACCAAGGATGTAGTGACTTGCTGATAAAGGTTTTTGTTGATTTATTCTAATTTAATACCTTGTCGATCTCATTTTCTTTAAAGGGGACATTGTTTTAAAAACGGTAATGTGATGAATTCTCAAAAGCTTAAATCGCCTGATATTTTCAAGTATTCTTTTATTCCCCCTTAAGAAACCTGTTTACTGTATGTTGCTTTAAAGGGAATTCAAGGAGCTTTTGTCATAATCCAGAAGAATAAACCTGTAAGCAAGTATTCTGCCACTTCTTACTTTCCCCCCTTATGAAATTAAATAAAGTTATCAATCACGGGTTGAAATGTTAACAAATATTCTAAATATTTAAAGTGCAATGTATTAACACAATCTTAAGTAGTAAAGAAAATGTTTGATTTATACTCATGGGTTACAATGAACGCAGGGGCGCTATATTCTAACTACGTTTTTAGTTTCTCTTTAACAATCAATTCAACGCCACTTGGCTATAGGGAGCCTAGAAACTGAATGAATTTCTGATTCCGCGCCAAGCACACAAAACTCCTTTCGAAGGTACAAGTGATCAATTGAGTCAAGAGCGGCGGCAGACTCCCTTTATAGGGGTCAAAGCGTGACCCCACACTACCTTAAAAGAAAGAAAGAAAAGGAAGGGTTGGGATAGCATATTACCTCAGTATAATAGCATTGTAGGTTTTGTGGTATATTACACGCCATCCCTTTTTAAGCCGATATTTAGTTATCTTGTCTAAAATGCAGAGTTGGAATGTCAGCTCAAACAGGGTCGCTCTTTAAAAGGTGTACGTAAAGTAATATGTATAACCAAGGTAAGAGTATTTGGCTTTTAAAGAAAGGGAGATCATAAACAAAAGTTGTACTCTGTACTCGCTCTGTAATATCACTGTTTTGTTAGGCATATCATAAAAGAGTATCAGAGTACCTTTGCGAGCTATGCTCATGCGCATACCAATAATTGATATGTTTAATACCTCTTTTCTGCAATTAGTGCAGGATATGTTAAAATTCACAGACATATATCACATGGCCATTGAGTAATTATATACAACTGTAGTTCTTTGATTGAACCACAAGAAGATAGAGAAAGACATCGATTTAACTACACATTCAAACTGATCGATACTCAAACAAAGACATTCCTGAGTCATAAACAAATTATTTGCTAATAAACAAGCACGCATAACAATTTATTTATTTATTTTCGAAATAGCTGCAATGCGCATCATATCAAAAAGAAAAAGGACGTCAGCCAATGATCAATTTGATCAACAACACGACGCTTCACAGCTTTAACATCTGAAACATTGTAGGCGATCACGTATTTAATAAATATGTCAACGCACCAAGGGGGAGAAATCGCTGCAAGGAGGTCAAGACGACGTATCAAAGGAACCCAAGGACGCTTTTACACTTAAATTGAATGCAGTTGGAAAACTGAACACAGCTTCTTTATCCATAAATAAGCCAAGATGTATAATACACTTTTTTAACCCCATTACCCCCTCTGGCTGCTGCTGACGATTGCAGAAAATTCTCTGGAATGTCTTGTCAATTGAGTCATATCTTGATTTAAAATGGACAACAGCTTCCAAACGTACAAAAAAAGAAAAAGAAAAAGTTAGAGATACTATGTGCACTACTTTCACCTTATTGCACAGATTATCAATGTTATGTCACTCTGTCAACAGACTCTTGTAGGCTATTTCAACACTCTTTTTACCTGAAAATACGACAACTTGTCTCATTCCAGATGTTCAAAAGCCTTGCATTGGATCAGTGCATTGTGTCTGTGTTTCACAAGAATTGTAGATAGCTTGACAGATACCTTTATTGAATTGCCTAATAGCCCAATTGTTTTGGCTAGGTATGTCATTGATGTGAGGAGTTAACATAATCCTCAGAAAAATTCTTTGCATATCTCTTAAATGTTTGGCAATCCTGTAGAATAAGGTTATTTTCTTACGACCATATTTAGCATAGGTTTGGGCCCTGAAGCTAAAAGAACAACGAAATGCAGGTTTGAAAGCTATCCTGTCTCTCATAATTTGGACACTTCAAACATTTGCAAACGCAAATACTCAATCTCGCCCTGTGTTAATAGACTACTCGTATAGAAGTGTTCATCATTGCGGTGTGTGTGTAACGTGTACATTCGCGAAATAGCATTGATTTTCATTGGGTAGCAACATTGCCTTTTGGAAACACTGTAAATGCTATATAAAAAAAGAGGGAAAAGGAGAGAGAGAAAGAAAGAGAAAGAGAGAGAGAGAGAGGGGTGGAAAGGGGGAAGAATAGTAAAAGATTAGGGAGTCGGTAAACTACTATATTGGAAGAAGGTAGATCCATAGAGGATAAGGGGGATAAAAGAAAGAGAGAAAAAAGGGGGGCTAAAAAGGGTATTATTGTCTATAAACATAAAAAACGTGAATGAAATGACGAAGGGGGAGTATAAGATTTAAGGAGGTTAAGTCTTCAAATTAGAGTTTAGGGAGATCAAGTTTTTTTTATATAATTTCTTTATAAGATTTGTTTAGAATTTATCTCATGCAAAAGCAGTTGAATAGAAAGAAAGAAAAAAAAAAAAAAAAAAACTTTCAATATAACCATAAAAGGGCTGTTTCTATTAAAATAATCTTTATTTAATAAAGCATCTTTCAGCTTTTTGTTTCCCCTTTTTCTTTTTATATTTTCAATGAATTCAACAAACAATTACTGTATGGATATAAGAAGATGCCCTCCTTCGTCAAATATTAATTCCCATTCAGATTCAGTCCTTTCACCGCCTCTCACTCCTGCGCTCTCTCAACAACATCCATTTGATAAAAGGCATTCAACTGACCTCAGTTATTCTTATAGATATTCAATAGATTATCATCATTGGATAAATCATCCTTCAATGCAACATCAAAATATGAATCAACAACAGCAGCAACAGGAGCAAGATCAACAGCCAAGGGTTGTTACTACTAGAAAACAACCCACCAAACAGAATAAACATGCATGTACTTATCCTGATTGTTCTTGGAGCTTTAAAAGATATGAACATCTCAAAAGACACATGTTGGTTCATACGGGTGAAAGACCTCATTTATGTCCTTATCCTGGATGCGGGAAACGATTTAGTCGATCTGATAATTTTCATGCGCATTATCGTACTCATGAAAAGAAGGCGTTCAAGCAAAAGCAAGATATTTTAATCAAGGAAGAAAGAATGCCTGTTCAGCAAGGTATAAACATTTTGCCACAGCAAGATCAACACTATTATGGTAATTACCCTCTTCTCCCTACCCCTTCACCACCCAAGCAACAGGTCAACTTTGTCTATAATAACAGCAATAATAACAACAGTATTAATAATCAGTGTGAAGAAGAGGCCAGAAAACCTCATGCATGTGATCATCCAAATTGCGATAGAAGATTTCGTCGATTAGAGCATCTCAAAAGACATATGAGAATCCATACCCATGAACAGCCATTTAAATGTACTTTTCCTGGCTGCTTTAAAGCATTTTCAAGATCTGATAATTTAACCCAGCATAAAAAGACACACGAAAGACGAGGCTCAAAATATACAGAAACATCCGCTCCACAGTTTATGCATCCTGAACCATTTACATTGGTTGAATTTGTTCGTGATAATCACACAAAATCTACAAACTCTTCTAATTCATCGCTCTTTGGTTGGCAGCATCCTGGCGATACTTCAATCAGCTCACATTCCCCTCCTCCTCCTCCTGCTTCTCCTGCTCATCCTGCTCATCCTCATCATCATCACCATCATCACCACCACCATCACCACCATCACCATGGTGACAATACCAATACAAGTACTACTACTACTAAAGAAAATACTAATTCTACTGAATCTGTTCATTGTTGATTTCTCTTTTCTTTTTTTCTTTATTTTGAACATTAACCATCATAATAATATAATAAAAAGACGTTCTCTTCATTCTCGGGGTATTTCTCTTGCTTAATCAGCCATACTTCCATCTCTGGGTTTATATGGAATACCACGCCTTGCTAAATCATCTTCTACATCCTCTGGTATTCTTCCATACACACGAATTGCATATAATCCTCTTGTAAATTTATCTGCATATGATGATAATATTTAATCCTGTTTGTTTTTTTTTTTTTTTTTTTTTTTTATTTTTCGAATGTTTGGTAAATACCTATGCGTTGCCACCTGCCAACCCAACTTTCTTTTGGGTTCATCATGGCTATGAAACTATAGAAATATAGAAATATAAAAATCATGCATATAGATAAATATTATTATCCTACCCTTCAAACTTGGAGCTTGTACATTCTATAACACGATCCATACTTCCTCTCATCTGCAGTATTTCGTCACAGTTTTCACAACCATTGGCTCTAAATTGAGATGCATTCTATAATTACATGTTTTCATTGGTTGATTTAGAAATAAATCCAAATAATCTTGTATTCTTTATAAACCTTTATAAGTGAACATAATAAGCAAGCACGAAGCTGCTTTTTGTCGATTGGCAAAACTTGTGACATGATTAGATTATAGGAAAAGGTAAGTCTTTTCACTTTTTTATAGTCATCGAAACCAAGTCACACTCAAGACGCATAAATAAACTCCCCCCTTTATTGTTCACTAAGTTTGATATTAGAAAATGGTTGTATGAAATCCTTTGTTTTGTATGCCCAAGCTATGCAATAATGTGCAGAAAGCATTCGCCATTCTTCCAATTCGTCCAAGATTTCTATTTTCGCAATTCTGTAAAGTAGTTTTATATTTAACTCTATTTGTATACATTTGAAGAACATACCTGGTGAGCTCTTCTTTACTTATACATTTATCATGTACAGTATTGATATCAATTGCGGTGGCGTCTTGCCATCCATAATCTATAAACCTCCTCTTCTGGTCCTCCAGTTCGGGAAACTGATAGATACCTTTCAAGTCAATATCTCTGCTCTTTAGATTCTTTATCATCATTTTGCCAAACGCATCATCAGGCTTAATTTGCTCATATAACACAAACATCACATTGATCATATTATCTGTAATCCATCTGAGAATGTTGTCTGAATCTTCAGGGTCCAAATAGATAAACACACATTCAGATATAAAAAGTGTTGGGGCACTGCATAAATAATATAAATAAAGTTTAATGATCACATCTTTTATGTATATATACCTAAGGTCTAGTCCAGATTCTATCAAACGCTGAGATACCGCAGACCAATCTCTGAGATCTCCACTTAACAAGCAATAGTCTTTACTCTTCAAGTCCATACCGCCTTTTTCAATCTTGATGTTGCCTTCAGAATCAATGAGCTTATGTAGATTAGCATGTCTTTTGATCGTCATTGCTTTCTTTGTTGTTGTTTGTCCAAAATCGATCTCAAAATAGCAGGATAAGTTGTCAATAAGGTCAACATTACTGGCCTTTAAGTTTCTAGACTAAAAAATACATATAATAATGATGAGAAATCAAAGTTCATACAATTGTGCTGTTATTACTTTTAGGTTGAAGTAGCGTGTGTCAAATCCAGCTCCTAAAGAGACAATTTGTTTCTTTGGCCCTGGAGAAGCCAGGAACTGACAGACAAGTGAATCCAAAGCATAGTTACGAATGAATGTACCTTGATTCTTTTAATAAAGGGTCATTTTATTGATTGTTAAAAGACTCACCTCTGTTGATGATGGGTGAACGTCTGATGGGTCTCTTCACAAACAACCTTACAAAAGGGTCTTGTAAATATTGAAGAGCCGCTGCTGACCTAATAAACGAGTCAGCTCATGTATTGCATAAAATAGAATAATTACTGTCGACTGATGGTAGCATCGTCATTGGTTCCTCTGACAATATCATCTTGACAATCCTCTTGGTTTATGCTGTACATGGTTTATATATTTTAAATTGAAAAATATGTCCCCTCTTCATATACCGCGCACTGGACTAGGGGGAGGGAAAAATAAAAAATAAAAGCCACCTCTTATGCCCATTTGGATACATTTTGGATCATGTTTAGAACCAGTCAAAAGAAGTTGTCACCTGCCATTCTAAAGGGTCTTTGTCGTTTCTCAACTTTCCAAGAAGGAGACTTTTGTATACTACGTAATGTGAAAAATAACAAGATCTTTTTCACGGGTCCACTTTGCTCTAATGGACAAAGAGGAGTTGCAGACGGAAGTATAAGCCATGAAAGTATTATTGGTAAAAAGCCAAGATCACGTATAGTCGTAGACAAAGGTAATTTATTTTGAAGCTTAAGAGGTTGACTAAAAACAAGATAAAAAAAAAACTAGGTTCTACAGTGTACATGGCACATTTTCCAACTTTACAAGAGTAAAAAAAAAAAAAAAAAAAAAAAAAAAAAAAAATACATATATTAAAAACCATATTTAGATACGTCTTGAACGTGCCTCGTAAATGCACACCCATTTACCCCAAAGATGCTAGCACTATTGTAAGTGCATCACCTATGAAATATCAATTGTATTTTTTTTAATAGAAGGTAGGTACACATGCTAGATGTTCAACCGGGTGATAAGGTTCTAGAGGCAGGTACAGGTAACGGATCACTTACGCTATATCTGGCCAAAGCCGTCTCTCATGAAGGAAAGGTGGACACATTTGACGTACGTCAAGAACACTCAAAGAATGCTCAGACACATGTTCAAAGATATTCTCGTGGAAAATATGCTTCAGTGGTTTCCTTTCATGTTGGTTCTCTGGGAGATAAACTACAGGAAATGATGGAGCCTAAAGAAGAGTATGATGCGATTGTACTTGATATGCCACAGCCAAGTGATGAAATCCCCAAGATATTACCCTATCTTAAAAATGATCGCTTTATTGTTTGTTATTTACCCAACATGACCCAAGTACTATCCTTGGTTGAATTCATACGGGATATGCCGCTCGTCTTAGAGGACTGCTTAGAAGTTGCTTGGAAAGAATGGGAAGTGAAGGCAACTTATATAAGAAGCTTATTGAATGAAGCCAATGAAAAACAAAATGATGAACCTGTCAAGCCTCACACTTGGATATGTCGACCCAAGAACTGGGATGTGAAGGGTCATACAGCATTTCTTGTAAAACTAAGAAAAGCTGCTCCTGTGCAGGATAGCATTGTTTCATAACACTTTGTGGATAAACAAACAATAAAACTGATTTATTTACCGTGGTATAAGATAAACAATACTTGTACTTTTGTTTCTCTATGAATATTAGCTGCTTAAATAAACTCCAAATCAACCAACAGTCGTGATTATTTCTATGATGCCATAAAGACTAGACGCTGTGCCATGAGTCGCTGTCAGAATCATCACTTGCCTGGCCTACATGCTGATCCAAAGAGACAGTATGATGGCCATCGACCACAAGCTCGGCTATATCTTGTTTTGAAGGCGGTGTCGTCTTGGATTCGGAACTTATTTCTAACAGTTTCTAAATAGATTATTAAGTTTCCAACATGTGGTGATATTTTCTTGTTTGGATGTCTATTACTATTTGTTTGTTATCATTATCCAGTAAGCATCCTTTTGCTGCTTTATCTCTCAATTGATCCCATAGCATTGCTCTATCATTGACCTTTTCTTTTGATTCCCTATGTCAGATATTTTAGTTTCTCCCCTGTTCTTGTTCAATATCTCATAAACTCACTCTTCATCCTTATATTTCTCTGCATATTCATCAAAAAGGCTTGAATTGATCTTCATCAATAACTGTAATGCATTGTAAGCAAGTCCATGTATCGTCTTGTTCCAGTGCTCCTTTGAGTACTTGTATAAATGTGGAAAGACAATAGGCATAAGGACTTCAATATGATCGCTGAGTACATGAATAACATTGTCGTAATTAAAAAAGTGCAGAGCCCGCTCTGCTACCTACAAAACAAGAGTCAACCTTTGAAGTCATTTAGTTTATCTTACATACCTGAAAATGAGGGCTACAGATGCATTGAGCTAGTTTCTGAAAGAAAGGAATCATGAATAATTCCAGGTCTGAGGCATCAATAACATCCAAAATCTCTTCTATCTCTGTTAAAAAGATGACTTCCTTTATACTATTTACTTTCGGCCAATATCGCATCAGACCTTTGATAACATCGGTAATAAGCTCTGGATCCTTTTCTATGAATTGTACAACACAGTAGGTTAATTGTGGACTATAGGCTGGTAAAGAAGCAGGCTTATGCAAAGGTATAAGTACTCGGAAAAGAAAAGTTTTATGCTCCTTCTTTAACGGTAAGGCAAAGCCGTTGATAATACTAGCAAAGATGGATGAGTCTTGTATGATAATAGAGCAATAGGTGTTACCTTCCAAGTATCTCTAGTAATTCAGCAATGCCGTTAAAACGTTCTGTTTCATATATGAATTGAAAGAATATATTGTGGATTGATCTACGAATAAAGGCTCGTAGGTTTAAGAATTTGCCATATATTCTGTGCAGTATTGTCTTTAAAAAGTCTCTTTCTCGTGGATCTTCGCTATCAAATAGCTCCAGTAGCTAATATTTGATCAGTAAGAGCAACAGAGTACCGTTGTTATTGTTATACCTGGAGAACAAACTTTTGATCAATGTGCTTTCTAGCAACTTGAGGATTAAACTCTGGTGATTCAACAAAGCGAAGGAACAACTCATAGACTAGTTGGAGATGTGGCCAAGCTGTTTCAAGCGCAGGCTCTTCCTCATCAGGCTCATAGACCTCATTTGCTGGCACTGTCTGAGGCGATATCGTACGGAAAGTATTTACGCTAAACTGTATATTGTTAATTCCTTTTTTTTTTTAAAAAAAAAAAAGCATTATAGCAATGATACCATTTTAACAATCTCTGGATAGATAACATCAGTGATAGCACCTTTAGTTGTTGCCACATATTCCAGCATTTCTTGTAGCTCTTGTCTTTTGATATCTTTGTTTTTTAAATCAGACGAAGGATCAGTAAAGTCAAATAAGGTTTGACATTGAATCAATTTTTTGATGAATAGTTCTTGCCTCCTTGACGACGGGACTTCTGCATAATAAAAAATAGACTATATGTCAGAAAGCATTATTCTCTCTTTAAAGAAATAAATCAAACCATGAAAATTGGGAGACTTTTCCAAATCTGTCTTTCTTTGAAGAGGATATACTCTGGAAGATCGTTGTCTACGAGGCCCAGTCGTGTTAGGAGGAATCGTATCTTTAGGAGTCTCCCTTAACAGCTGTTTAGTTACTTCTGCTGAACGTCCAAGCCGAGGTATAAGCTTTTGAAAGGGTAATTTAGTAATATTACAAATAGAGTATTATTTGACACATACATCGCTATTTGACGAAGGTTCTGTAGTTACTGCACTCTGGGTTGACTCCTGTTGTACTTGTCGAGATTTATTGTGTGATTGCGATCTATTATTAATCTGTCGATTAGAAGCTTTATTTTCTTTATGTTGCGATCTGCTTCTGGAAAGCTATGAGAGAGTAGTTAATGAATGAATAGAGTACAAAGCTTAATATATAAACATACGACACCCCTCAATCCCTTCATCATTTTGTCTGAAAGAAAATAAAAAATGGAAAAAAAGAAAATAATTTCAAGCAACGGAGTGCAACCAAATGGGTGTCTCAAAATGACGTACAAGTTTTGTAAAACCATCAATATCTTTATGCATCTGTTTATGAAACCATTGGAAGAACTGTCTATCTTATTGTCTTCCTTATGTCCTTTATTAAAATGAGATGGCGTCAATTATACTTGTTTGTTACTACGTCGTCATTTTTCAGCTTATTGCCCAATCATTCATTATGCTTAACTTGTGCTTTTACAGCCATTGTAGCACTTCATCTCTTTGTATTTACACAAAGTCATTTCAGAAAATATATTCGCTTTTTTAGAAACTTGGTGTGGCTCAAAAAATAATGTCACTTGATGCAGATATAAAAATAAGCCTTGGAGTAACCTGAGTCATTTATACAAGCACCATGTAATGAAGGAATTTATTTTGGAATTTATTTTAAAGTGTTTGTATCTTTTATTATCAGCTTGCAAAACACAGACAAGATATCGATGGTCAGCAGAGAATCACGCCTCCAAGATGAGCAAATGGCATTCTCCCGCGTCAAGGCACACATTGAATCAGGTCTTTTTGAGGCGCGTAAAGTTTGTACAGTATGCTGGGCAGTTCCAGAATGGACATTGGGAATTGCACACGAGCCAATTCAGCCATCGTGTACAATCCGTCAGCTTTCAACTGGATTGCATAGAATGCCATGAAGGGTGCTAGCAAATAAAATACATTCAGTACAACTCTTACTTTTTTTTTCCAGTAAGAACTAACAACATGCACACTCAAGTTGCTTCTTAAGCTATGCCTATCCATTGCATTTTTCCCAAACAGAGCAAGCCTCACAAGGCCCCAGTTGACCAAGAAATGGTTTTCTGACATGGAAAACCGCTTCACCTCATGTTATCCAACATTCACATCGCCATTGGTTCGGGGTGGGAATACGGTGATGGTGAAGTCCGGGCAATCATTGGAGCTTCATGGTCGTTTGTTGATGTACGCAGGGTCAGTTGGCGTGAACTCCAGCCGTGTTCTTTTATCATCGTCGACAAACAATGATTGAAGAGCTAGTCAAATGTATCGCGTTATGACTGTCATTTCTGACACGTCATCCAGAGTTGCATCCAGATGAAGACTCTGCAACAGCTGCGATGACGATACAGCAAGTTTCTTTTGCCCATTACATCATCCATGGTGTTTGTCAACGCAAGTATTGAAGCAGCCCCATGAGCACGTTCAGTGTTTCTTTCATAAACGCTTTTCGCAACGTCGATTATGTTAAGAAGCGCCTCTCCTGGAAATTTGGAAGCAGCGTTCCAATCTTGAAGGTTATTCTTTCAAATGTTTTCATACAAATGAAAATTGATAAAAGGAGTCATTACTGCATGAATTCTGTTGTTATTCTGCAGCAAGAAGATCGATGATAGAGAGAGAATCAGATGAACATCGGATTTCAAGGCAAAGTTTTTGTTCTTGACAATGTCAAAGAGATATTTCTGGAATTGATAGAATTTTGCAGACACTACTGGATATGCTGTCAACAAAAAGCATTAATGTGTGGCATCACGCTAAACTTACTTATGAATGGATGTAGAATACCAATCTATAAAGTCGCCAACTTGGTTTATGTTTCTTTTCAAGGAAGAAAGAGATAAAAAGAAATTTATTTTCTATTCTAATTTTATGCCGTCAGTTTGAACGACAAATAACCAAAATCAGTCACGTGAAATTATGATGGCATCGTATTTTATACCAGAGAGAGGGAACTGGACATCCTTTCGTGTATAGAAGAAGAAGCACCCGTAGCATTAGCCTATTTCCTGGTGTTTGTACAGGATTTTAGTCTTAATTGATACGACTTGTAAATAAATTCGAGACACTATTTTTTTTTTTGGGACAATTTGAAAATAGAAAGTGGGACGGGTTACTTTTTTTTTTTGGGATTAAATGCAATAAGTTTTTAGACAATTTACATTTTTTTTTTT